>NC_143581.1:110751679-111059969 GCF_048544385.1 Mastigoproctus giganteus | reverse complement strand
TAATTCCGGATTAATGTTTCCTTTGGCGGTCTTTGCACATAACTGTTATGAAATACTAATCAAAGATGATGACAAAATATAAATTTATATTATTTAGATCTAAAAGTATACTAAAACCGTGAGTTATAAAATATCAGCTGCATAAAAAAGCAACAGAATTCCCCGTGCTTATTCGCTCTACTCGCCAGAAAGAACTTTTTCCCTCAGCACTACTCTGAGAAGCTACATTTACTAGCTGCCCTAAGGCCCAGTAGTGAGGGTTGAACACTGTTAAGGGATACTTCCTAATTGTCCCTTGTGCATACTCTGCAAAGAGTAGAGTGCAGTTAAAGCTGATCATGCAGAGATGTCGTTCTGTTTGGTCCAGTAATGTCCCTAGCGATTACCTATCCTGGTTTTATGGACGACAAGAATATAAATTCTCTTTCTCTCTCTCTCTCTCTCTCTCTCTCTCTCTCTCTCTCTCTGTATTGCCTTTGTAAGAATGTTGGTGTACTCTGAATAAAATCAATATTCACATACAGAAAATTTCTTTCCTTCTCCTGTTACAATTTTAATGAAGTTATAACTAATTCTTCAGAAGAAAGAAAGAAAGAAAGAAATTTTCTTCGTCATGAAGAATCTATAAAACTTTAAAACAAAAGTAACGTGATTAAATGAATACAACACTCTGTATGGTTTTTGATGTTTGTAAACTAATAGCGGTTTTTAATTCAGTTTTTACCTGTCTCAGAAATGGCATTCGTCTTTTTTTTCTATCACGTTTTTTTTTGTTTTTTTTTTCCCACAAATCACTTAAGTTGATGTCATGATTAGTATTGAATGTATTAAGTTAGAAATTAAAATGTGCTGGGAATTTGTAAACTAAATCTTCACATGTGGGCAGCACTGCCTTCAGTCATTTGTTTCTTGACCTTGAAAACTCCGTGCAGCAGTGCTTATCACTGTGAGCTCAGTTCATTTTTGAGGTTTGGAGTGAAACTCGGTGACCAAGATAAACAGTTGACTCCAGTTTGCCGAACCTGTGTTGAAGCATTGAGGTTGTGGGAAAATGGCAAAAAGAAAGCTATGCTATTTGCAATGCCCATGATTTGGTGGGTGCCTACAAACCACTGTGGTGACTGTTATTTTTGCTTAGTTAATGTAGAAGATTACAATGAAGGGCATTGTGTATCTTAATATTCCACCTGCCATTAGATAACCTGCCAATTCCATGCCCTCCACTTATATTGGAGAATGTAGCAGCAGAGGGTGCTGAAAGTGAAGCTACTGAAGATCCTGAAGCCTACACGCCTGGAGACATTGAGTCCAGCACTGAACTGTTTACACAGCATGAACTCAATGATCTGGTAAGAGATTTAAATTTACCAAAGGAATCTGCAGAACTCATTGGTTCTAGACTTAAGTCAAAAAATCTTATAGCAGATGAAACGTTTTTCTCATGGTACAGATACAGAGATAGAGAACGAGTCCGGTACTTTTATGAGGACAATTCTATATATTTTTAATAATATAAATGATTTAATGAACTATTTAGGAATAAGTTACAATCCTAGACAGTGGAGACTTTTTATTTACTCATCAAACAGGAGTCTCAAAAGTGTGTTGCTCCGCAATGTAAATAAATATGGGTCGCTTCCAGTAGCATCACTCTATGCATCACTCTATGAATTCGAAAGAAACATGAGCACTTGAAGTGTTTCCTCCTTAAAATTCCTCAAGGATCACATTATAAATGCAGCAGCTTACATCTATTTATTGATGGTAGAATATCCATAATTTGGGAGAATAGGATGCGGCAAATCTGCTTTCATGACACTTTATAAAATAGGTAGAGTGGGGCATCCAAAAAATTTGTGCTTCATCGATCTAGAGATTGGTTTTCGAAGGAGTTGAAGGTTGCTTTTAAATTAAAGCAAAAGGCATATAAGCGTTGAAGGAACACGAAAGTACTTGAAGATTACATTGTATTTAAAATTTTGAGAGTAAAATTCTTGAAAGTGCGAAGAGCTTCACATCATAGAATTGTAATTCACAGAATAAAGAAAAAGAATGACTTCAAGGTCGAAGATAAAATTTTTCACAAATGAGCCAAACCAGCCTTTAGACATAATGTAGCTAATGGTTAACCACCTTATAGGCGGAATAATGTAGTCAATTACTCTAAACTTAACAATGTTATAATCTCTAAAAAGACTGATGCAAGCAAAAATGAGAAGACTGAATAAGGCGAAGGTTTGGCCAGATGGATTTCTTTCTCCTGGAGAAGAGATGACCGTTTTGTTATACCTCATGTTTATATTTGTATTATCTCTTTTTTTTTTTCAGTATATGCCATTTATCTTCCTGTTAGTTAGTAGTGGCAACTAATTGCAAAGATGTAAGTTATACAGCATCAGCTAAAAAAAAAAAAAAAAAAAAGAATCGTAAAATATATATTTTTTTAAATTCTCTTAGATAGTTAAAAAAAAAACTATCCACCTCATCGGCTTCTCTTCCTAGTCATACAGAATAATATAATATCACACTTGGAATAATTACTGTAATTCTCTCTCTCTCTCTCTCTCTCTCTCTCTCTCTCTCTCTCTGCTTCTTTAACCTATCCAACTTGTGTCAGTCCTCTTGTTCGGGGATGACTATGTAGAGATAAATAAAATAAATAAATACTTGAAACGGAATGTTTCTTACAAACTGATTTAATCGTTACACTTCCGCTCGTACAATGAACTGCCCCTATTCACTTGCATCTGAATAAAAAAAAAAAAAAAAAACCCCACCCACTCAAAATTACTCTCTGCGCATCGCTCAGCTTCCACTGGTCACACAATACCTGTCATACGACATCTAAAATTAATTACTGCTCCCAGGAGTGGGATATCCCAATTGCATATTTGTGGGCAGTGTATACCTGATACTTATTATAACAAAATTATTGTGCAAATCAAGATTGCAGTAAAAAAAAACTTCATAAATCATTAAAGTATAGGTCCAATATCACTAATATGTATCACAAATGGTAGAAAATCCCTCTTGTGTAGGAATGGACTGATATGGGAAGATGATGAAGGCTCAAAGTTGGGAATGGCTGATGTCAGATTGCAGTTCGTACACGTGGCGCTCAGTTTTTCAGTGTCTGCGATGAAAAAAGAGTCAGCGTGGAGATCTTTCTGACTTCCAAAGGGAAATTATTGTGGAGACAAGACGTGCAGATACCAGTATCTCAACAACAGCAAACATGGTTAAGTGCTCCCGTTCTCTGGTGTCACCAGTCTACCGTTATTGGCTCAACAGCGGTCGAAGAACCAGCCAAAGGTCACACATAAGGGACGGCCACGTGTTATCAATGTCCGTGCTAAGCGCCTTGTGTCTCGTCTCGTCTCGTAACCCAGCAGCGACGCAGTACAGTGGATCACCCAAGACAATGTAAGAATGGGCTGTGTTAGGGGGAAACGGTTACCTCACGTATTAGGTAGATGTTGCTATTGCAAAGTGAACTCAGTACTGTACTTTGCAATACAAAAGCAAATTGCCTTGAGAGGAGTTTTTGTGTTTTGAGGAATATCTGAATTAAGATAAATTACAAGGTTTCACAATGAAGTTCCAGGACCGAGTCAACAAAGAAAACCAAAAATTAGGGAACCTTAGATTTTTTTTTTTTTAAATAAAGGATTTTATTGTTATTATTATTATCCATAGAAAGCCCAGCAGAAATTGCCCATGAGTTGAACAAATACTTTTCATATATTTACAGTCGAAAGCGAACTCGAATCTATGTGGAACATTAAGTCAACTTCTGTCAAATAACTGAAATAACGATACATGACCTCAGAGAAGGGTTTGTTATAAAAGCTACTCAGGTGAAAGGAGATTAAAGCTCCAAGGGAAGGAGAGTGTGAGAGTTATCCCAAAATTAATGCACACCGCCTCACTCCATATGCCTGCACGACTGACATTTATCTCAATAATAAGCAACCACTGGTCTAATCATGCCCTTTTATTACTATTAAAATTATTAAAAACGACCAGGAACGGAAACGACCAGGCAAACAAACTCGGACCATGATTTTCGGATGCTAGAATATACAGGGATTATCGACCAAGGCGAATGAAGTGCCCAATGAGTTACTGAAGGGAAACGTAGATATAGCAGTGTTATCCGAGACAAAGAAGAAGGGTGAGGAGTATGAGCAGGAGTATTAATTGTCATTCATAAAAGACTAAGACAGAAGATAAGAAGTTGGAGATATGTGAATGAAAGAGTTATAGTGGTAGAACTGGTGAGGTACGGAAGAGAAGTTGCAATAATCGGTGGATATGTCCGAACTAATGATAAATAAGGAGAAGAGAATGATGAGTTTTGGGACACACTGAGAGAGACTGTAGAATCTATACCAAGAAGAAAGGAAGTTTACATGATGGGAGATATGAATGCTAGGATAGGACAGAAAGATCAAAGTCAAGTGGTGGGAAGATTTGGGGAAGAAGAAAGAAATGACAATGGTGATCGATTAATAGAGTTATGTGCATAATTCTATTTTTAAAATCAATAACACATTTTTTCACCATAAAAATATTTGCAAATTTACATGGACTCAAACAACTAAGCAATGTAGATCTATCATTGATTATGCAATATCAAAACAAATAAGTTCAGTTATATTAAATGACGTTCGAGTGTATAGAGAATTTGATTCCGGATCAGATCACTATCTTGTCAGAACAAAAACTCTTTGGCCTTGGACACAAACACTGAGGGATATAGTACAACAAAAGGAAGTGAAGGAAAAAGGAGAATGTAATAAAAAACTTTAATATTGAGTTGCTTCATGATAAAAGTATAAGGATTCCTAGGTTCAGAGAATGGACCGTGAAATAGATGAAGAGTTTGAAGGAAGCACAGATAATATTTATGAATATCTGACATAAAACATAAAAAGGTAGCACAGGAGGTATTGAGTTACAAAGATAAGGGAAGACATAAGGAAAATTACTGGTGGACGGAGAAGGTTAGCAAAATAGTAGAAGAGAAAAAGAAGGCGTATCAAAAATGGTTAAATACAAAGAGTGAGGAAGATAAGATAGCGTATAAGGTGAAGAAGGAAGCAAACTAGGTAGTAAGGGGTGCAAAGAATGAAGCATGGGAAAGAATGTATGCAAATATAAATAGTAAACTGGGTTTAAAAGATGAACAGAAGCTTGGTCAGTATTAAATGGTATGAGGAATCAAAACATGCACAGGACAATTTTGGAGATAATAGAGATGGAGGAATGGCTACTATATTATAAGAAACTACTAGGAGAAGATAGGGAAGAATACATGGAAGAGAACGAACATCTGCATACGGACACAGGATTAAAGGTTACTTCAGAAGAGGTGGAGAGAGATAGCTGAAGGCAGGGAAGAATGGTAAAGCACCTGGGCCGGGAGGGATTAGCTTAGAATTGATGAAATATGGAGGGGGAAAAAGTGATTACATTAACTACAAACTAATAAATAGCATATTTAGAGGATAGAAAATACCAAAAGAAATGACTTCAGGGTAGTTAGACTCAATTTTTACAAAAGGAGACAGAAGAACTTGTTAGAATTATAGTGGTACATATTTGCATAATAAGCTGCATTATGAAAACCATGGGAAGAATTATAAGAAGTCGATTGGAAAAGGAATTCCAGGGATCAAAAGAAAAATGCGGTTTTACAGCAGGCAGATCATGTGTAGACTATATATTCACACTAAGACAAATTCTTGAAAAAAAGTATGAGAAATATCAAGATTTTGGGATGACCTTTATAGATCTAGAGAAGGCGATGTGCCTAGAAAACTGCTATGGGAAGCTTTAAAGCGGGCGTCTATCAGTGAATCACTGATAAATATCATTAAGACCGTGTATAAGGACAACATACATGCATTTTTGCAGGGCTGCTGTATGTCACCAACTCTTTTAAAGATCTATATATGTCTAAGGGAATGGTCCAGAAAATACAACAATATGGGTATACATGTTGAGGACAATGTGCACATATTCAACTTACTATTCGATAATGATCAGGTGGTGTTAGCACAAGACATGGATGACGCAGAGTATATGTGCAAGAAAGTGATGGAGACATATAGAGGATGAGGATTAAAGATAAATTATGATAAGACGGAGTTCTTAACATCGAAAGCAGAAGAAGTTCTGGAGATATAAGGATATAAACTTAAAACAGTACATAACTTTAAATACTTGGGATTGATAATACAGGCTGATGGATCGTCCAAAGTGGAGGTTGAGAAGAGAACCTAGCGACAGTAGGAAAGTGATAGATATGCTGAATGCTAACCTGTGGAGTATAAATATACTTAATAAGACTTATCTACCAAACAATAAAACAGAGCATTATGCTTTATGGGACAGAAACATGGACAGCGAATAAATGACAACAGGGGAAATTGCTTACAACAGAAATATACTACTGGAGAAGAGCAGCAAGAAAATCGAGACTGTAAAAAATAAGAAATGAACAGATTCGAAGAATGATGGAAGTGAAAATTGATATAATCTAGGTAATTGAAACAAAAAAGCTGAGGTGGTATGGCCATACCAGAAGAATGGAGAAGGATAGACTTCCAAAAGTGATTATGAATTGGGTGGCACCAGGAAGAAGGAAGAGAGGGAATGTGGATGGACGGAGTCCGTAAAGGCATGAAAAGACGAGGAAGGCATGGTAAGACGAGGAAGGCATGGTAAGACAGGAAGATACAGAGAACTATAGCATAAGAGTAAAACAATAGAAGAGTTTTTTTTTTTTTTTTTTAGGTTGAGGAAACCCATTGCGTTATGGAAAATTCCTTCTGAAGAAGAAGAAAATTATTAATATTTCGAATAATTATAATTATTTTGTTATTTTATTAATATTTTTCCAGCAGATGGGTTTAAGAAATCTATGCTCTCCCTTTGACATATAAAGCCCCTGTTAAACGACCTAAACATCAAGTTTGATATTATATACTATTTATTATTCAACTTTTAGTCTTCCTGGCTAATTTATTTGCTGCTGCCTCTATAATATAATTTAGGTTTCATTATTTTTAATTGCATTTCACTTTTTCTTATAAGCTGGCAATCTGAACAGTGAACACACAAACTCACTATTTTCATTCCTATTTTAATTTGTTATTCCTAAATAAAATTGTAGGGGCTAAAACCTACAGAGTACAGAAAACCTACTGGACATACAACTTAATGCATTGCATCAAGTTTGTGCATAGTAAGTCAACCGAAGTTGATTACATGACATCGTTTTATTCATATCTCATATCGTGAATGCCTTCAAACGAGTTGCTTGTTTGTTATACTTTGATTACTAATGCTTCCCTAATAGAGAAGACTATTGTTACTTATTCTCAATGGATACCCACCACCCACACGACCATTTCAGGACTATTTGGCCCTTCATCGGTGGGTGGATAGGTATTTGTAGCTAACTTGTACGTCTAGTATGTTTTTCGTAGTCTAAGGCTTTTATCCCTAAATTTTGAGTTTCAACTACTGTGTACCGTTTAGCATCTCTCATACTGTGGAGTAAATTTCACAATTGAGTTGTCAGTCGTTATATCACCAACTGATAAAGGGCCAAATAGCCTGAAACGACCGTTTTGGTGGTATCCACTGAGATTACAAATAGATAACAATAGTCTTCTCTATTGGAGAAGAGTTACTTATTCGAGGTTTTTTTTTTATTTATTTTTAGGGTACATTTAGGAGCCACTATTTTTTAGGGACCATGTAGTTTAATTATTTTTTTTATGAGCATCGGTAACTAAGGTCATATTGCGCTGTGTATAATGTATGTAAATTGCTTGTGTTCTGTTATCAATTTTCTGTTTGCTGGCGAGTTGCCGGAAGGAAAAATCATGCGACCCCTGAGACAGACTAACTCAGCCACGTTGTGAAAAAGGCCTATAAAAATTCCTCCCATCATCGAAGGAATTCGAACTCAGGTGTTTTCCACGCGGTGTGGGGATAACTGCGATCTTACCAACCGTGCTACCCGTGAGTGCCGCTTATTCGAGGTATAAATGAAGGAATGTGTATAAATGAAGGAATGTGTATAAAATGGATGTGCCCTTTTCTCCTTTCTTTCTGGGTACACCGAGTGGAAAAGACCTGGATTCGAGTCCTGTCGATGACGAGAGGAATTTTTATGGTGCTTTTTCACGATGTGGCTAAGTTAGTTAGTCTAAGGCGATGGTAGCATGGTTTCCCCCCCGAAACTCGGGTTTTTCGTACAGCAAACAGAACACGCGCAATTTACATGCAATATATGCGGAGCAAATATGGCTTTAGTCGCTAATGCTCCTAAAAACTCAATAAAAATAACAACTTTCTGGGTAAACTTTGGTCTCTTGCTGTCCTTATTCTTTCTGCTGTCTCTTAAGCTTTTCTCCATCTTTTAGGAGCCTGTAGGTTAAAGAACATTAAATCCCTACACATACCTTGAAGCGATCGTTCGGGTGATCGTGGTATCCACAGGAAACAAGTAACAATAGTCTTCTCTGATGGGAAAGCTTTATTTATTAGAACTATAACGAACAGGCAATTCGTTGTGAAAGCATTCACAATATGAGATATAAATAAAACGATGACATGTAAACAACTTCGGTTGACTTTCTACGTACAGACTTGATGCAAGCACTAACTTGTATGTCAAGTTTGTTATTCCTAATTTATATATATATATAATGACCTTCTCCGAGCCTTCATTGAATATTGATAGAATACGAAGAATATTTCACAAAACGTTCACCTAGAACTCAATCTTTGTAAAGAACCTGTTTTACCAATAGGTTTATTTATGTAACATCGATAAAACTTACTGAGACCTGTATCATTACGTTCTCTCACGCTACTTTTGAATGATAGAAGGTAGCGTGATACTTCTGGTGTTAGTAGCGCATAGTACCTAATTGCTAGAAGTTATGTCTTGTGCTGGAATTCTTATTGAAATGTTTGCATTCAGGTCATCAACCGATTATATTTTCTACTATTTGATTTGAAACAATTTCCTTTAAAGTAAATTCATAAATGTGCTTAATGTGTGAAAACGTACTACTTTTATCTATCTTATCATCAGTTGGGGCCTATGAAACTAAAAATTCTGAGTACAGTTTACTCTAGGTTTTCGAACTTTTCCCAACTTCGAACAACCGCAATAAAGTGTGTCACTATTTTATGAATACCACCAGATGCATATAAAAGCAATTATAAATTTAATATAAAATTTCATCGTGACATTTTCCAAACTATTTATATTAATTTCAGATCTCCACTTTTTCTTAACAATTCAGATAGCTTCACACAGATGCCATCTGCAAAACATTGAATATTTTTATTATACGCATCTCAATCGCATAAAGAAGTATTTAAAGGTGTGTGCTAAATAGTGAAATGAAAATGGGAGTTGCTGTCATTTTACCTTTTTTAACTTCAATTAGCAAATAAAACTTTGATCATTTCACAACAGATTATCATCATCGATTTACAAAAGGAAGATCGATCTTTTAATAAATCTGTGCTGACAAATCGACAGTGTTGCTGAGATCTGCTGGACCTATCGCATGCCCTGGTTTTGCCTCGTACACAATACGGCATCTTGGATTTGCTTCACTCCTGAATAATTAGCTATATTAGCCAGAGAAGCCACAATCCTTCTATACAAGTGCTAGCTCAGTCAAGTTTTCGCCATTAGGTGGTGTTCCTCAAGGTTTATATCTAGGAGTTCTATTTGCTGTTTTCAGTAAAGACAAAACAGACATCGATCATAAAGCATGGCGTAATGTTTTGCATATCAATAGACGAATCAAAAGATATCACTGTTCAGAATGCCGCTGAAAATTTCTATTTTTCAGATAGAACAAAGAAGTAAATCCACATAAATGTACCACAGTTTCCTATACGGACCAGAAGAGAACTAGTGTCCTGAATCAGTATTCTATTAGAGAACCAATACGTGAAGCGTATATAGGGGATAATTATTCATATTTCAGCTTTGATATCCATATTACGAAGACGTTTAGCAATTAAGATATAGGGATTCATCAAGAGAAACACCTTCCAGTTTATTAATTCTAGATTTCCTGTCTTATTTATTTAAATCTCTTGTTTTTCTAAATCTTGAGTTTTCATCACAAATCTGGACATCAAATTGATTTTATCAGCCAACTAGCGAAGATGTAGAAAAGATTCTTCAGGCACCTCACAAATCGTGGACCCAAATATTATCACCCAATTTTCAAGATAAATATACTGTATTGATAAAATTTGTGGAAAGGCATTGTAGACGGCGTTGTCTGTCGATGCATTTCTAAAGTAGAAGTGACACTGAGTCAGTTGATACATACCAAGCGTAAAGTACGGTTCGCTATAATCCCTATAAAAATGGTTCGAAAAAAGAGTGACACCTTGCCTTCTGGTCGTGGAGGACTTGTACAAGAGTACTGTTCATTACCTCGTTATTATTATTAAGAGTTATTATTATTATTATTCACTAAATAATAAATAAGAATTATTATCTAAATTATATTAATAATAATAATAGCTATTATAATTATTTCTCCCTGATGGGGGTTTCACCCCTCGATGGGTACTGTTACCAACTGCACAGGGTAGTTGTTATGTCTGGAGGTTATTACTGTTGGGCGAGGAACTCTGTCTATGATACAGGGGTTCAGGATTGCGACTTTATCGAGTTCCTTGTAGGTGTTCTTTTGGAGACCTATTACTGCTAGGCTGTTGTATAGGATCTTTGGCACCATATCTGTGGTTGACACGATGATCGGAATGTCATAACCTTTTGCATATCCCATATTTCTTTGATCTCCTGCCTTAGGTCTGTGTGCTTCTTGATTTTTTCCTCGTGGCTTTTCTGGAGAATGCCAGTGTTGAGCACCACTATATCGATCAGATATATATTACAACCAGCCCTAATAACGGATTGTCTTGTCCGTTATTAGGGTGCGGTCCAAGTACAGTTTGTGGGTTGGGATCTCTAGTACGGCCTGGGGTTTGTACCTGTAATACGGCACACTTTCTTTGATCAACTGGTATTTCCTCGCTAACTTGTGATGTATTATCCTAGCGACTTGGTCATGTCTGGGTGATCACACTGCATCCTACGGTAATGTGTTGGATTGTTTCTGAAGCCAGGTGGCATCGTCGACTTATATCATCTGTCACTTTGGGTTCCTTGGCGATGTATTTTCTATAGTTTCTGTGCTGATTACCTGATCTTGGATGGCGAGCATGAATCCTTCAGTCTCAGGGAAGAGCGTCCTGCTCGTGCACTGGAAACCATTTTAGCTATGTGATCATCGTAGTGTCTACCATGAAGTGTCTTCTTTGCCCACCTTTCTAGCTTCGTTTGTTCCGTCTGGGTGGGAGGGGCTCCTCATTTACGTTGAGTGGGGTATGCTGCTTGTCTATCTTCCTTATAGTCTGGAAGAGTGGCGCCTTGTTTTTCTGAAGAAATCCTTCAGGTTTGCTATCGCTTTTCTCTGTTGCTCGAATAGGTCTATCAAGCCCCTTTCTCCTTCTTTACGGACAGTAGTCAGTCTCCCCACTTCCGACTTCTGGTGGTGTTGGCGGCTCGTGGTCGTTATTGTCCTTGTCTGTCTCATGATATCCTCCAACTCGGTAAGTTGTTAGAGATTTGACAAAGTCGATGGGAGACTTCAAATAAAGGATAAATAATAAGAACGTTTTTTTTTACCAGATGTAGGAAAGAATATGTTATAAATGGTTTCAGACAGACATGTGTAGTTTGTTTCTCATGACAGGCCATGGATCTTTCTTTGAAAGGTTGAATAGTTTGGAGCAATTCGGAGAATATGATGCGTTTGTGGGGAGCTGGAAATATGAAGCATGTTTTATACGATTGTAAAGAGTGTGTGGTATTAAGGACTGAGTTGAAATGTAGTGCTCCAAGTATAAATAAATACGAGTAGAGGTCTTGAGGTTCAAATATATAAAACAAAGAAGGATTTCATGGTGTTTAAAGAATTTGTGACACAAAATTTTAAAAGACAATTTTTTGTACAGGTTTTATTAGAAAATAAGCAACAAGACGGATGAAATCTATAAATGAAACGGAAAAGAAAATAGAACGAAAGACAACAGAGCAAGCGTAGGATGAGACGTAACTTCGTTCTGTAGCTAGTGTGAGTTTACCCTAAAACAGCGTACTCATCGCTCTCTGCATTTTGTATGATATTCGAAATTGTAAATACTATCAATGCGTCCAGTATGTTCATTTCGTAATATATTGTTCTTCACTTTGCATTTTGTGTCGTTCTAAATTGTAATAGAGTTTTAGAGTGTCAGCGACTAAGGCTATATTGCTCCGTGTATAATTGTGTGTAAATTGCGTGTGTTCTGTGGGCGCTTTTCTGTTTGCTGACGAAAAATTAAAGTTTCCGGGAGTGAAACCATATTATCCTCTCCTGAGCCCGATTAACTTAAGCACATTGTGAAAAAGGCCCATCAAAATTCTTCACGTCATTTATGAGACCCGAACTCAAGTCTTTTTCACGCGGTGTGGGGAGGACGGCGATTTTACCAACTGTGCTACCCACGAGGGCATTGTAGATTGTATCATAATATCTGTCTGCGCGGTAGCACAGTGGCATCGTCCCAACCGTCCTCCCCACACCGGGTGAGAAAAGGCCCAGATTCGAATCCCGTCGATGACGCGAGGAAATTTAGTGGGCTTTTTTCCCTCCATGGCTGAGTTAGTCGATCTCAGACGTAGATAGCAAGGTTTTTTTTTTTTTTCTCCAGAAACTGGGGTTTTTCGTCCAGCAAACAGGCAAATCGACCAGAGAACACATGCACTTTACAGACAAAATAATATATATGGGTAGATGTAATCATTTACAGGAGACCCTAATATCATAATTTGATTTGTATCATAATATCTGTGTATGAAACTATAATTGTACTATAGTTTTGTGAGGTTGTCCAACATTGGCTGGGACCACCTAATTAAAAAAAAAAAAAAAAAGAAAAATGCTCAACATTGGCTTCAATTCTGTTCCCTTCGTTCAGATTTGTTTGGAGATCCACCAAAGAGAAACACCAAAGACTCAGAAGCTTGCTTTTGAGTCTTTGGTGTTATTTTATTGTCAGTTAGGCCTTGATCTCCTTGTGCTCTAGCTGCTGAGCCTGCATCATCCCCAGGTTTTTGTAGGTCTTTCCTCCTGTCATGGCTTTGATGCCCTCGTGGGTAGCACAGTTGGTAGGATCGGCGTCCTCCCCACACCGGGCGGAAAAGACTTGAGATCGAATCCCATCGATGACGGGAGGAATTTTTATGGGTCTTTTTTTCACAACGTGGCTGAGTTAGTCGGTCTCAGGTGAGGAGTGCATGGTTTTGTGCAGGATTTTCCTTCCTTCTTTGAGGAGTATATCCATACTTGCTGCTGTTAAGCATGATGCACAGGGAGTTGTGTGCTAGACGGAGCCACAGTGGGCTCAGATCATCTCCCTGAAATTCCTCTCCTGATAGGAATCGGTCTGGTTGTGATGTTTACAACCTTAGTGGTGATACTCCATTTCGCCACGGTTGCTTCTAAGAAGTTTGTCACTGTCGGATTGACTTTGTAGATCTTCAGTGTCTCTCTTGCGTAAATCGATGTAGGCCGTGTAGTGCAGGTCGCTGTGCTTCTTGTAGACTTGCTCTATAACTGTGTCATGTGTCATCAATGATCAACTGCTCCTTACATCCTTTGTTCATTCGCTTCATCCCTTCTGCTGTTCGGCCATGATGTTCTGGCTGTCCAAGAGATCTTATTTATGCAGCTGGTCAAGATCTTGTACATCGTTGGGTGATCGGCATGTATTTCTCCGGGTTTCTCGTAATTTGGTAATTGGCCTTCAGGTATGTGATTCCTTGAGTAAAACCCATTGCCTCTAGGTGACATCTTCTCGGGGAACCGATCTTCTAAGTGCTCTGTGTGGTACAAGTGAGTTTCTTGTACCAGTAGTTTTAGACGTTATCTATTTCTGGGGTTCGCCAGTTGTGGAACGTATTATAATTATCAAGAAATTTTATTTTCTTAACAAGTTTATTTATTGTAAACAAATTTTTTGATGAATAAACTGTATTTTATTGTATTATTATTTCTCCCTGATGGGAACAATAACATAATAATAATAACAATAATAAAATTATTAGTTTTTTATTATCATTTTTTATTATTATTATTATCAAAACCCTTTATTGCATGTTTCTATCTTTACATAGACTGTGCAGAAGAAAGAATACCCATCACAGCCCGAATCGTGGTCAGGTGTTAACATAAATAAGTAAACATCAACACATAAAGTTGAGTGACAGTAAGGATAATACTTAATCATTGCATTTCAATTTACATATTATATATGCGTATAACATTCACTGAAGTGCTGTAGTTTCTTTACTAGCGAGGTGGCAAGTTATCCTTGGCAAAGAGCTGAGGTGTACAGTGGTGTCAAAAGGATTAGATTTCGAGTTGTGCTTCATGATTGAGTTCACCGAGAATGCCTTTCGATACCTTGGCTCTTTGGGGAATCTGGCGAAATTAAAGTCCAGTGGCCTACGTAGCCGAGTGGGCAGGAGCGGGAGTGCAGTAGCACGCGCTCTTTGAGTAGACTGGGGTTCAAGCCTCTGACTGCTGAATACGGTCGATCTGGCAACCCTCACTGGACCAGCGTGGCAGATTATGGTATATTTCCCTCAGCATGAATTGTGAGGAGGCTTCCATCCTTCAGTGGGTTGATAATGGCTGCACTTTACTTTTTTATTAGACCCAGCTAAGCATCTGAATCGGAATAAACGTGTCTGTGATGTGCAGCTGGTGTTTATCGTGTCACATGGATGGGGATTATCCAGTGATCCTTCAAAAGTTCCATACCTGAGGAACGTCAGTCGTACCAGCAAGAAGTTTTAAAGTTTTAAAGTAGTTGTCTCTTATTCTCTTTGGCAGTCTGTAAATAACTGATTACAGTTGCTAGATCGGTGATCCCCCACAGTTCTACCCCATAAAGAATAGAAGAACAAAAGATGGTGTTAACGCAGCACTTTGTTGTGCCAAGAGCATCAACATGTATCAGATGTTTCTTTGCGGCAAATGGCGAAGAAAATTACTGCTCCATTTAACAACTTGGCATTTTTGTCAAGTTTACTTGGGCTGATATAGCAATGATCTCTCGTTTGTGAACCACTGGGTTTATCAATCTAGCTTGGTATCTGTTTCCATGTTGAATTCCTCTTTCTATTTCGACGAGCTCTATGGAAAGTCTCAAAAAAGGGACATCGTCTATGTGGCTTTCCTTTGTTCCATTCAGGATTGAGGTGAATCCAAAGAATGTGTATATTCAGGCAAACATCCAGCATATTGTGGAAAATCAATATTGGCTACACATTAGTCTTGTATTTTGTTGAATTTCCATTCAGCTTCTAATTTTCTGTGTCCAATCCTCCTTTGGCGTGATTGTAATCAAAAATCGTGTACATTTTGTGGCTTGAGAACTGTCATCAACTTCTGCCTAATCATGCATTGGGCTCAGTTTTTCTTTCTGTGGACAATATCTTTCTTTTTCTTTCTGTGAACAATAAATAATGATAATATGCAAGTGCAAATAATATGACAATAAATAATGATAACACCATATGATAATATGAAAATAATTTGTTTTTCTTTCTGTGGACAATAAATAATGATAATATGCAAGAGTTGTATCATCATTGAATTCAAACTTTGTGGAGAATTCCTCACTATGTTTTGTTGCAGCCAGTTCATTGGAAAGCTCCACTATTTTAATTGTTCCCAAAACGGAAAGCTTTCTCTCTTTCAATTTTGATATCGCTGGAAAATACGTAAAGACACGATTAGTAAAATAATAAGAGGAGTTTACCTCAATATAAGTAAAGACACGATACAATGCAACCATCACGGCTTGCTGCTAGGGGTTTCTGTCCATTCACATGGATAGTAATATAATAAAATAACAAATAAATAATGATAATAAAATAGCACAATTAATAAATAAAAATAGAATCCACAACAGATACCAATCCTCCATACATCTAGATTACAGGATTCGTGGTTCACAGAAAACAATGGCACATATAGAGCTTTTTCAGAGTTCACAGATTCTTACAGTTCAGATTCATCACCCTATTGGGTGGGGAGACAATCACGTGCTTTCGTTAGGCCTGTTGAGATCCATGTCCAGCGATTGAATCGTCGTTAACATTTGTGTTCGAACGAACCCTTCAGACAGGTGCAATCTCCCATGGGCCGAGCACAACTTTGGCTTTGCTCTCAGCGCAGGAGGGAGAACTCTCCAACATCACGTCCCAGATGTTGGAGGCTGAGATCCTTTCCCGTGAGCGTCTTCACAGTGAGAGTTAAGCGTCTCTGTTCACTGGCAACCCATTATCCTCGGGTGCCCTTCATTTGATTCAGTATACATTGAATGTTTGATGCATTATGAGGTGTTTTTGATGGAATACGATAAACTGCTGGAATGAAAATCATCCTCGAAATTAGATAACTGTTCACCGATGGCCACAATGCATGATGGCACACAACAGTCTTGCAATTTTTTTACCCAGGCATGGAAAATTTCTTTTATAGGATGAAAATTTCCATTCTTTGTTACATCATCAACAGAAGAAAGGAAATTAATGTTTGGGTTCATAAAATCGTAAACATCTGAAAAGCTGAATAACTCTATCATTCAAAATATACTGCGCCCATATTTTTCTTTGTCCAAAGTGAGAAATTTTTTGATCGATACACGACAACTAAAATCAGAAGAAAAAAAAAGTCTAAAATCAGCATTATTTAAAACTTCCCATTTTTCTTGTAGTACACATTTATCTGCTCCGTTTATCCACTTAATTATTATTTCTCTTACTGATTTTATCGTAAATGGTTCAAGTGCTAATAACACACAGTATTAATATTTTGTTTGGCATGTCTTGTGTATTTGAAATCATTTTCCGCTGCTCTTCCAGTTCTACGTTTTTTTTCTACATGGAAAGCTAGACAAATATACTCGTATAACATCTCCTTCTACTTTACTTTCACTGTGATTAGCGTGATCAATTTCACTACTGCATGGAGACAACTTTTTCACAAGATGCATGTTTATCACTTGAGATAAATTTGATATTTATCTTCCGATTCTTCATCACGATTTCAATAATGTTGGAAGCAGAAATACTTCTGCATCCATAAAAGAATCCAAAATCTACGTTTCATAAACAAAATACATGTATTACAAAGTGCTAAAAAATAATACTGTGAAGGTAAACTGGCTTATATTATAGAATAATAATAATAATAACGCAATGTGAAGTAGCAATTCCATGACATAAAAATTAAAGCTATCTCAAATGAAATGAATGAAGTGTGCACGAATTTTTGATTATTCCCTAGTGAACGTTATAAATAACATTATGAAAAAAAAAAGAAAATAATAAAAAAAGAATGAAAAGGAAGTTTGGAGTCCATACAGATCCCATTAGTGAAAAATAAGGAAACAAGAAACTGTATTTCAATGTAACTATCCACAAGAAAGCACGTGATGTTAGAGAACAAATTTAAAACAAAGTTATAAAAAATGAAGCGACAGTAAATATATTTTAATGTAAATAAGCTAGTTAAAAATGTTTGTGGGGTTCGTATGAACCCCGCAGTAGTAACGGGGTTAAGAAATAAGTAGAATAATAATGATGTAGCGATAAAGAGACTGACTTGCTCATTTTATCTTTTTCTTACGATTCTCATAACTGTAAATACGTAAAAGAAATGCATATATTTCTGTAAGTTATATCAAAATGATGCGCATTTTTTTAAATAAAATAATACCCTCTTAGCCCGCGAGATAATACAAAGTGATGGTGAATAAATGGATTTTCAGTCATTCATTTTTAAATGGTTGTGTCAATGTCGTTTGAAAATTATTCTTAAAAAAAGGGTATTGTAAAGTAATAACAAATATTGAATGGCAGAAGTAATATTTGCTTAGGAAGAGTAATATAAAATCAAAAAGTGAAATGTGATTTGCGATCTCATTTCCCATCCGAATCTAACTGAATGGCGAAAAACACGATGGGAATTTTTGCAGGACATTCTCAAGAACTTTAATTGCACCGCTTAGTGATTCACAGTAGTAAATAAAATAGAACTATCTTAGTAGCAGTTTTCATACGTTTGCTTCTTAGAGCTGATCTTTAATTCCTCTACATTTGCATCACAGAAGACAATATAGAAGCGTAAAACATCGATTTAGATCAAAGTTTTCACGTTTGTTGAAATTATAAATATGATATTTATCGTTTTCAGTCTGAATAATTCCTTTTAATATAAAACATACAATGATTTACTCAGATTACGAGTTACATAACTAGTACTAAAAAATAAATAAATAAAAAAAAACGCCGAATCATTATTAGCTCTGAAATCAGATTATACGTTTCAACTACAGAAAACGAGAACCTGTATTTATAGAACTGGCAGACAGAGAGCTCCTGAAGATCAAATGCAGTCGCTAGTAAGAAAAGCAATATAACTTTTTTTCAGGTACTTTACGTATTCATAACAGCAGCTTATTGAAGCTTACTCGAATTTCACGCTGTGAATTATTCTGACAGGAAGCGGCGAAAGGGGAGATTGATGAAACCTATGAGGCGGGAGAAAGTGAAAGAATAACAGCCTTCGCATAACCCGTTGTGGCCATGTACTGCTTCATTAAAGACACTCTCGAATGTTGACTAAATGCGTAGTTCCACTCGGGGACGACCGTGCATAACAGTTCGGTCTTACGGTAATGAATTGGAGGTGAACGGATTTCATCCCTGCGCAGGGTGTCACTATGATGGTACTTTGTGCAGTCTTGTGTATTATTGACCAGGCAGAATAACGGCGGGAGATCCTGGGGAAAAGACTTGTTTGTTGTCCACTCCGACTGACCAGTGGTCGTCATTTGTCAGCATAATGGGCTGGCGTTGAAATCACCAGTGAGCGGCAATAACTATACCAGGCAGACCCACATACTGCGCGTGGCTATGTACTGCCTATAAAGCGTGTCTAGATATCCCGTAATGACATGATTTACCTCATTCCGAGTGACCAATCGGCGGAGAACACTGTGATGGATACAGTGTAATAACAGCAGCAGGCGGGAAACCCGAGAGGGACTCCAGTTCTTCGTTTCCACAGTAACGGGCCGTTAGTTGCCTGTGTAATGCTTAGCCGTGGTGTATAATCGGTCGTTGGCGGTCCTTCTACCTGACTATCGGTTTCAGCACGCGGAACGTCAACACAGTATCGAGTCCCGGACGTACATTTCACACGGCGATGATGATGGATGATGTTCACCGAATAGCGGAGATTGTAGCCAACCTTACGCTCGGGGAGTTGCTTCAGGAAGTGATAGCCTCAGATATCTCCCTGGGACAAACAATCTGTCACTTTGAGAAGCCTCTCTTAGGCGTTCACTGGTCCGTGATACGTTGTCGTTTTTCACTGTCGCTTCGAAAGGCCCTTTTTTTTTCACGCATAGTTTAGACCGTTTTTCTCATGCTGTAACATATCACAACCGCAGATCTGACTTGTTCTGTGACATTTGCGGCAGGAGGTTCCGCTGCTTCATTTTCTTGAGGTGATGCAAACGCTGCCGTTTTTCACAATAAATCCTTACTAGCCTCTACTAACCACCTAACCCTGATTTCTAGACATCGCCGGTAAGCCGAAGATGTTATTGCTCGTTTCAGCAGGCACGCATGCACCTATAACAGAAGGTTGTGCTATTTTGCCAGCAATACTTGACCTATCTTCTAAACGTTATTTACGCGTCATTTCTTTATAGACTTTTTATAAAGTACCGAAAGGATTAGGCATCGGGTTTACTTATCATCCTTCTGCAGCAGCAATAATATTCATACTCTAAAATTCAAATGTGTTGTCCTTTCAAAAGGAGGATGCATTTTTATATTTCTATAACATCGAAAATTCTGAACAGTTTTTAACACATTTGAACAGCTCTGAACAGTATTTTGTATTCTTAAACTAAATAAACTATGTAAAGGTATAGACTTATTTTCCTCAGTATTTAAAACTATACAATATAAGTAATAATATTTATGAACTGAGTTTCAAATCGAGCTAACGATTTTGAGACAACTATTTGAGATTTCCTAAGATATATTTGCTTATACTGTATTAGAGAATTTTAATTTGATAAAAGAATGTTTAGACGATATCCTATTTGTTGAACAAAAAGACGCATTTTTTCCTGAAAAAATGTTGCGCAAAACTTCCCTGTTTCTCATTGGTCCAAACGTATGCTAGGTAGGGGAAGGCTGCCTGAATTGGACTCCCTAACTTTGCAAGCTAATTATTTCGAATCGCGTTGGTAAAAGCCTTTGAAAATTTATCAGGTGAATCAGCATAAACACCTTTACCAAATAGTAATCAATCATATGCGTAATGACATTAGAAAAACTTTAAATAAATAAATTCTGAAATTGTAGAAGTGGTTCAATAGAAGTGGTTCAAGTGTAGAATCTGGCTCCTTGATTGGACCCGTGGGTTCCTTAGATTGGACCTTAGATTGAATTGTTCTAGAATCATAAAATATTGCTTTTTATACACAATGGAATTATACAATACAGATATACAGTGGCCAACTCTTAGAAAATAGAACATACTTTATTGTTTAATGGGCTTACACACAAACCGATAGTACGTTTTTACTCTTTTTAACTCCAGCGCATTCTTCGTGTACCCATTTATGACATAACTTACATTGGATCATATCTTGCATCTCTTGCTTTTCACAAATAAAGCAATACCAGCTTTCATTATCTTGCTGTTCTTTAGCAGGCCCCCGGAGTTCTAGAACTCTGTTGGTAATTAAGTTTTTTTCTCTTTAGGCTTTCGCTGTTTCATCTGAAAAGATTCCTTATAAGGGATTCTTGTCAGTTCAAGAACACGTTGACTGCTCCTCTTTGCTCTTTTCTTCATTGCAAAAACAGCAGCAGAATTCTTTGAGAATGTCTTCTTTAGGTGTACGCACATCAAATTTAGGCTTCTTGTTGTCACACTCAAGAGATATAAGCCTAGATATATCTTGTTGAGACTGCGGTGAGAAACTCATTCCACTCACAGAGGCTTGGGAGCATCAGTGTGAAGAAAGCTGTATTCTTGGATAGAAAGTACTTCTGTTAGATTGCTGAGCACAACAGATGGAGAGAAATGGCGATCTTGAAATACATTTCTGTCAACTGGCCGAACTGCTGTTTGGGCAAACCCATTCATGGCAACAGAAATTGAAACAGCCTTGGAGTATGCTTCTCCAAACAACTGACATATTTGAAATTGTATAACGCACCGACCTGGATGAGCACGAATCCACTTCTCAATGCCATCAATAAAGTAGAAAGAGAGGGGCTTGAAAAATGCATCATCAAGGGGGTGTACTTTGTGAGTTGTATGTGCAGGCAATGACAGCATTATTACTCTATTTTCTCGAAGTTCTATTGCATATATATTTAGTATGGGCAGCATGTCCATCCAGTAAAAGAAGAACTTTTTTTTTTAAATCTTTGCCCATAGATTGTGCATATCTTGCTTTTTGCGGATAAAGCAATACCAGCTTTCATTATCTTGCTGTTCTTTAGCAGGATTCCGGAGTTCTAGAACCCTGTTGGTAATTAATTTTTAATTCCTCATGTGCCTTAAACATTTCATCGATACCCACCGAGTATCGAAGAAATGCTTAAGGCAGGTGAGGTATATGTCACTGTTTATCCAATACTCTCTGGATTAAGCTACAAACCTGCTAGAAAGGTCTTATAATGGAGTGGGGAAAATTCGATTCGAGGTTATCTAGGTCAAGAGGCATCTAAAGGTGAAGGTGGTCAGTTCACTATTGAGCTTTTTCCTAGGTTGAGATTATTTTTAATAACCATATCGATAATGAATTGATAAATTACAAACATCAATAAATTACCCGATTCATAATACTATTAGTTTGCATTGAAACACATTTTCCTGAATTCACTAGATTATTTTTACGAAATGTCAATAGTTAATTGACTGACAACAGTTAGTGTTAAAGTATCTTCGAAAATACGTTTACTTCACTGGACCACCAGTCCATTCCAGGAAACAGTATGTGGTCCATTCTAGGCAACAAAGCACCATCTTTTATTCATCATTCTGAAGTAGAGTAGTGAAAAGATAACAAAGAAAGAAAATCGGCAGTAATTCGAGGAAGTTCGAATATGTTGATAAGTATTAATCAATCATAAAGATTCAGAAATCACCGAGAAATAATCGCGAAAATTGAAAGCCCTTTGAAAATTCAAAATAAGATAAAAAGCATCAAAAACACACTTTTCAATTTCAAATTCGCACTATTTTCTCGATGAAGACAAAACTATTGTGATAGACTCTACTGATAGAACTGTATAACAATTCGCCATCAGATGCCAGCACAAGAGTTAAAATCGTATCTTTAACTCGGTGGTCCATCCTAGGCGCTGGTCCAATTCAGCCAACCTTCCCCTACATACAGTGATTTTTTTTTTTCCTTAGCTCATACAGTATACTACAGGGTTGGCCAACCTTGCGGCAAGCGTGCCACGTGAAGCTCTTTTTAGTGGAATACCTACTGATGTGAAAAAGAAAATAAGGCAAAAAATCAGAAACGAATATACAGTTTAAATTACACTTTTATTCTATATAACTCGGATTTCATTCAACGTGACAGGAATCCATGATTCATATTTACCACTTTTTAACGTTAATTTTACGCAAGTAATGCGTTAGTGAGTTCTTCCTGCTATTGATCCTCTAAGGACAAACTTTTATTTGTTATTTAATGTATTAAATTTATTTTATAAACTTAAAACTGTTAAAAAATTTCTTTAAGTGTTTAACGTATGCACTAACTAAGTATTTTAGGTAGTTATCAAAAACATTTGGAGGTGCGAATTAGTAGCGAGGGGTATTCATTCTGGTAGTAGTGAATATGCTCCCTAAGCGATAGGCAATACAATTTTTTAAATTACTGTAACTAGATTAACTGAAGACTTCTTCACGAAACCATGCTTCTGATCCATCAAGAAGAGGTACTCCTATATTGTATCCTTAATCAGACACTCCATTATCCTAGCCACCACTGAAGTCAAATTCATTAGTCTATAGATTCCATCACATCCTTCGCACCTCCTTTGTGAACTGGGGAGACTGTTAAAAAATTTCTTTAAGTGTTTAACGCTTCTCCAGTCCAGGGGGATCATCCCGAAATCTAATAATGATTTCATTAATATCCCGATGGGATGATTCACTCACATGTAACATTTTTAGTAAAACAAGACCAAGACCAAGACCCACCTCATATACCTTAGCTCAACTTCAGGATTTTTCCTATATATCTATCTTGGAGAAGAGTATATGAGGTGGGGAACTACTGAAGTTGAGCGAAGGAAACTAACTCCTTGTCGCGGATCTGCCTTGGTTAATGATCTTTCAACTGTGAAAGTCGAAAGATCAACTTTCACAGTTGAAATATAGCTTTTGCTGAAATATATCTGCATGTGCCACATCCTTACTTTTTCAGCTCAATCAAGGGAGCTATACGATTCACGCTCTCTCTCTCTCTCTCTCCTTTTTTTTTTTTTTTTTTTTGTATTCATTTATAAAAAGAATTCTTTTTCTGCATTTTTAGCTCATATTTATTTTATGGAATGAAATATTAAAATTATTGATTGATTTATTTTAATTTAAAATTAAAATGAATTTTGTAAATGATTTTTATTATTGATGTAAAAAAAATTGAAGGCAAATTTTCTTAAGACACCATTTCATTTATTTACTTATTTGTATTTTTTTTTTATTTATTTGTTTTATTTTATTTTTTGTTTTGTTTTACAGTTGTGAGTCTGGTTCCGTTGTGGGTCTAATTCAATGGACCTGCTCAGGACTGTATTTGACAAACAACTTTTTTGTCACATGTACAAAACCCAATAACTCTTCAGGCAATTCTAGGAGACAAAGAAACATAAAGATTCAGTGATGTTTTGCCTTCCTTAAACTGGCAAACTTCGTTAACCACATTTAATCCAAACTTTATATTAGCAGCATCAAACCTATGCTGACAACAAAATTATAAAAGGTGCATTTACCACCAACATACCTTTTGCACTAGAAAAATCCCAAACCAAAACAGTTAACTCTCCTCAAGGTGTCCTATAACCAATCGTTACCAGAATTAATATCTCGGCAAGGCTTACATTTTAGAAGATCATGGTGTACTGAATCAAGGTCTTTTGACAGGTTTGCGTGACCCACATCAGCCTGATAGCTCAGATCGACGGTTGCAGTCACGAACTGCCAAAAGATAATGATATTTGTTTAGAAGAACAAATATCATTATCTGCAAATTGAAGAACGCCATCAATTGGTCACCTTCTGTTGTATTCCGGCACGTTCTGGTATTTTGGGCAATGAACTAGACAATAAAGCTGCAAAAAATCCAACTCCCTTAGATTTAACCAATGTCACTCTTCCAGCATCAGACTATGCACTAACCATTCCTATCAGAATGGACGGCCCTCTGGCACTCTCTCAGACTAATAATAAACTCTTTTAGTTTATACAGGATCCTAAAATTTAGCTATCCTGTGTCTGGACATCAAGACGTGAAGTAGTCCTTTCAAGGGCAAAAATAGGTCATACTCATCTGACCCACCTTTATTTACTCACAGGAGTCGATCCACCACCGTGTCCATATTGTTCTATAAATCTGACTGTTAAACACATTCTCATTGACTGTCCCTACTATAAACAAGACAGAACTTCAACCCTGTTGTCACTTTATCTTTCCAAACCAATAACTTTAGAGAATCTCATTGGTGAAAAGGCAAATATTTGCGAATTTTTCAACTTCCTCGAGCAAACTGGACTTTTTAATTATTCCTGACTTTACGAAATTTCTCATTTCTTTATATCATAAATGAAAAGGCGCATTATAGCCAAAGCAGCTTATGCGCCATCAAACGCCCATAACAACAATAGCAAAACATAATGGTATTTGTAACAATTCAACTGGCCCTCCCCTTGTAAACCTATATACTTCAGAATATTGCGAAAAGATTCATAGATGTATTACTGTGCGAAATATTTTTGCTATAGAATACAGAATTTAGGTCAAGCCGGGATTAATTGGTAAAATTTTTTGCAACCTTTTAAATATGATTACTTGTTTCAGGTGCTTCAAATACGTTGATTTTTGTAGAAATAAACTGCTGCAAAACTCGAGGAAAAGAAAGTTGAACACTTCAAAGCATTTTACCCGAAAACGTAGAGGGATAAACAACACCCAAGGAATAAATCCTTGCCTATTTGCGATGTATTACCCCAAGTGCCAAAGAATAGTGGCTAATGATTTTCTCTCAGCGATATATAGAGTCCTCTATCCAAGCGATATAATTTCCTGTCTTTTCTAGTGTCATTTTTTCTTTTATTTACCTATAGTGGTTCTGTGCTTAAAGACAAAGTAAGAACCCAGAAAGGAAATCTACCTTTCTTTACCTTACCACCAGAGAAGAAGGGCTTGGTCTCTAGTGGCATGGCTCCTGTCTCCACGATTCGGGGCCACAATTTGGACAGCACAGCCCAAAGTGTGCCTATTCCTGCGGCTCACTCTTTTCGATATTCTAGTTTCACCCAAATATACACCGATAGTTCCAAGCTGAATTAACTTTACAGACAGTAAACTTGATCTAGCTTTATCTCTACCAAACATTACAATGTCTCAACAGCCCCCCTTCGGAGTGTAGCACTTACACTGCGGAATTGTAAGCTATCCTTATACACTGAGTGCTCACTGAATTATGATTACCCTTATGAAAACTGAATGCGACAACGTGAGATACGAGAGTGCAGAGTTAGTTGCCTACGTAGTATAGATAAAGTGTCAGTGGTTCTGTAGGCAGTAAAATTTCGAGCGTGATGGGTAAAAGGAAGGATATATCGGACTTTGATAAAAGAAAAATTGTGGGTGCCCGACGAGCTGGTCCCTCGATTTCCCAAAACCGCTGAACTGGTGGGGTGTTCGAGAGCCGCCGCAGTTAAAGTGTACTAGGACTGGCGTCAAAATGGTCAAACAACGACCCGACGGCAAAACTGCAAAGGTCAGCGAAAGGTAGATGTTAGAGGTGAGCGCCGGGTCCGACGGCTCGTATAAGCGAACAGGCGCAGCACTGTTGAAGAGTTCACTACCAGTACAACATGGGCCAACCCGGAACAATATCTGGCATGACCATGCGTCGCACGCTCGCACGTATGGGTTATACCAGCATATGACCCCTACGGCATCCTCTCCTAACCAAAGTCCATCGACGTAAAAGACTCGCCTGGTGCAAAGAGCATGCAAGTTGGGTGTTAGAAGACTGGAAGAAGGCGTGCTGGTCGGATGTGGGCAGGAGCAGCAGTGCGTAGCACTGCTGCTCCTGCCCACCTGGTTCGAGCCCGTGACCACCAAATACGGAGGAGGCAGAAAGTTCAGGGAATGACCACCGCATATCCCTGGAGCAATATGGCCTTAGTTGCTATTGCTCCTAAAAAAACCAAATAACAAAGAATAATAACAAGAAATTCGAATAAAGTTTGTGCAGCTTTATACAAACAGGCAAAAACAATCTTCTGTTGTATACCTGAAATCACAGAAAACAAAGAAGCAGATATTGCTGCAAAGAATGCGAATTCATCATCAGATATCATCATATCATCAGATATCCAGACACCGATTACGAACTCATCATACAAATTACTAGTACGGCAAAATGGCTATCCATTTGGTAAGAGCACAAAAGCAATAAATTGTTCCAGATTAAGAATGCTCACGAGGTGGCTATCAAGCGTTGGAATAGGAGAGAAGAACTCGAATTTAGTAGCTTGCGAATTGGGCATATTCACCAAACTCATAGTTATCAACTTACACGGAATGATCCACTATTATGCAGCAACTGCCAAACACAACTCACGGTAAAACATCTTATCATCGATTGTCCATTATACATAAAAGAACGACAAATAGCGTTTTGTCACACCTGTGTTCTACTAATCAACTTAAATTACAGCAGATTCTGGGAGACCAACGAGATTAATGATATTTACCCTTACCTAAAAATTATAAACAAATACCATCTTATCTGAATCTACCTGTTTAATAAACGAAATCTGTATCAACTAAGACTGTAAAAGATGCATTACAACCTTAGTAGCCGTTGCACCAATAAATCAAACAATTTCCCGAAGTATTAATAACTTTTGAATTAATTGCGTGTCTTTAGTTTGAGCGTATCCTCCCCAATAAAATACTGATTTATTTTTCTCATTGTCATATTTCAGTTAGTGAGATGATCGACTAATTCAGTTTTATAGATGATATTAAAGCGTTGATATTTCTTTTACAACCGAATTAACTTTTCATTCGCTTTCGTCCTGTTAACGTACTCTGGCTTTAACGTATCACATACCATTTCCCATTTAAGAAAAAAAGTTCGTTTTTCTTTCGTTTTATAATGCAGGTCATATGTCAAGACATTTAAGAACATGTACCAAGTGAACACAAAGCCACTTCATTATCGCTATTGAATTCTTTCCTTCTTACTAAGATCATTTATGCACTGACATTCAGCTTTCGCGGTCGACTGTTGAGAAACTTGGTTCCACACTGTCCACCTCCCAGGTTGCTTCACACCTAGAGCACACTATTGATGCAGAAAAGGCGTCTGGTTGTAGGACGGAATGGCTTTTTCTCTGTGGGTGAGCCTACTAATAAATTCCAGCCATCCCAGTGGTGGGAAAACATTTGTATGGCGAGGCCATATAAAACGTTTATGGCATTTTGTTATCCAGCAGTTTGAAGGAAGTCCTATTGAGGAAAGAACATTAACAGATCTCAGCAAACAGTCGTCAATAAAATATACTAGTATATCTAGTTTCCTATCTTAGTTATCGGGCTTAAAACGAAATTGTAGAAGGGTTTTGTTCACAGATTGGGAGTCATTATGCGCCATCATTCTGTCAGCGTTTTTTCGTTTGTTGGTATGCACATTCGAATTCAGTGAAAAATAGAGTCAAATACACAGCTGATTTTCTGAATTATATGATTGTCTAAATTAACTTAGTCCCCCCCCCACACCTTTTTTTTTTCGTTAAAATTACTATCTCGCCTAAGTAATCGAAACTAATTTAATATAACTCGTTCATGGTTAAAATGTCTTTTTTAGCCTTAAACGAAAGAATATTGAAAGAAAGAAAACAAATTGCAATATTGCAGCTTAAGAAATTAAGCTGCAGCATTGTTGAATATGGTAAAGATAGTATCTTTGTTAAAAATGAATAGAAGTAAATTCCGACCTATGTAGTCGTGCTACAGTATAAAAAGAACATTTATTTTATTTATTCTACTCTATTTTAATCTTGTTTATTAAATCCCTAACTACTATTAGGAGTCCTATTGCAAGACAATGTCCCAGCTCCTGAAATAAAAACAATGTCACAGCTCCTGACTGTGTGTATACAGGGCGTCTCAAAAATAGACGGCGAAACTTCAGGAATGAGTTCCTCATATGTAGACAATAAAAATATTTTATATCAACATAGTTCCGGAAATGCTTGGTTCCCGAGTTATTAACCGGAATGTCGAATCTCCCGCAGGTGATTTCCTTCATCACAAGGTACTCACAGAATCTGGTGATTTTCCATTCCGAGCTCGTGTGTCGGATGCTTCACATCTTGTCGGTTGCTCACGGCTCACTATAGTTAAGGAGTACAAAGAATGGTGTCGAACGGATCAAGCCACCTACCGCCGACGAAACTATAAAAGATTAAGCAAGGTGTATGTTCGTGGTGAGAGAAGGCTGTAGCGCGTTGTACATGCTCAACGGCAGGTCATTGTGCGACAGTTAAAATCGCCATACAATATGGGAAATGCAGGAACAATATCCCAAATGACGATCCGCGGCACATTCAGACGTAAAGTGTGTTTAGGGTCAAGCGGCACCAGGGATTTCCCCCATCTCCGCGTGGTATATATTGTCTTTTGATACAGAACACGGTCAAGGGCAGAGATTTAGAAGTACTGTACTGTATATGGGTATTGTTTACGTGTAGTGTTATGTACCGTTGTTCCTCTGGCCATTTAGCCGCCAGACGCCCGACGTTGCCCGCACTTCGCCCCGTGGAGGCAGACCAGGTACACCAGTAGTTAAAATAGTCATTCTGAGAGGTCCTGCCACCTAATTTCCTGAGATTTCAGTGGCTAGGACAAAAAAAAAAAAAAAAAAAAAAAAAAAAAGCATATATACGTGGAGTGATCGCGGCAGGGATAGCGCTAGAATTTGAGGGGCCTCACCAGGCGAAAGGAGGGGATGGCTGGGGGAGGGGACGGATACTTATCTTCTCCCCACTGCCAAGGGAAGGGGAGTTGAAAGGGGTAGACGTATGGGGTTCCACAGCAGACGACCCAAAAGACTCCTCACCACTGATCGTCGTCGACGACAAATTCTGTGGTGTCAGCAACGCGCTGGTTCGACACTGAAGGACGGAAACTAGTGCGATGGTTGGATGAGTCTAAATATCTGGTGCAACACACCACGAACACCTTCGTGTTTGGCTCAAGTAACACGAGTCCATGGACCCATCGTGCATAGTGCCCACTATCCGGGTAGGTGGCGGTGGTTTCTTAATATGGGGCATGTTTTGCTAACATGCACTAGGCTCTCTGATGCATATGAACCAACGGTTTGCTGGTGAGGTCTACCAGCAGCTTTTAGGAGATCACGTGCACCCAGCCATATTGCATTTTTTCCGGGACAGAAACGGTATCTATCTTCCAAGACGATAATGCCGAGTGTAGTAGTAGTAGTAGTAGCAGAAGTAGTAGTAGTAGTGGCACTTGATGCAAGAAAGCAAGTGTAGAAGCTTATGCAGCATCAGCCAAAAAAAAAAAAAAAAAAATCACACCATACCCTCCAAATGCCTGTCCAGTTCCTCCTTAAATTTATTTAACCTATCAACTTCCACAACGACAGATGGAAGTTTGTTCCAGCAATTAACCACCCGCTGGCTAAAGGCAAATTTCCGCACATCTATTCTACATCTATCCTTTCTTAATTTGAACTTATGTCCCCGTAGGTTCGTATTCTGAACAAGTGGGAGGATCCCATCAGAATTCAGCGTGCTCAACCCATTCAAGGCCTTATAGACCTCAATCAGATCACCGCGCAGGTGCCTAGTCTCCAGCCACTGCAATTTGCAGAACTTAAGCCTCTCTTGGTAAGAGGATCCCTTCATTCCCCTCACCAATCGTGTTGCTCTTCTCTGTACACGCTCAAGCAAATCTACATCCTTCCTAAAATGAGGCCTCCAGACCTGTACGCAGTACTCAAGGCGTGGCCTGACCATTGCCTTATACAGAGGGACAATCACCTCCTTTTCCCTGCTAGCAAAATTCCTATATATCATTGACAAAACCCCATGACATGCCCTAGCAGCCTGTCTACATTGCTCAGAAAACTTCATATCTGACTGCACAATTACTCCCAGGTCTTTTTCATTTTCTACCACCTTAAGTGTAGTACCACACAGTTGGTACGTTTCTCTGGGGTTACTTCTACCCATATGCAGTACTTTGCATTTGTCAAGGTCTTAGCCCATCTGCCCAAATTATCTAGATCCTGTTGCAGTAGCACACTGCCATTACTGTCATTAACAACCCTGCCAACCTTCGTGTCATCTGCAAACTTCGACATTAAGCCTGATATACCTTCATCAATATCATTGATAAATATACAAAACAACAGTGGACCCAACACTGAACCCTGTGGGACTCCACTAATAACATTAGTCCACGAAGAGCAGCACCCATTGATTACCACCCTCTGTCTTCTCCCACTTAACCATCCTTTTATCCATTGTAGCAACTTACCCTTAATACCATTCTGCTCCAATTTGTACAGTAGTCTTCCATGCGCAACAGTGTCAAAAGCTTTCCTGAAATCCAAGTATATGATATCAAAATTATTTTTTGCATCCAGTTCCTTTGTGACCACATCATAATAACCAATCAAATTTGTCAGACAAGACTTTCCCTTAACAAACCCATGCTGTGTCTGAATTATTGCTGCAGTCTTGTCTAGATGATCCTGCAATGCATCTTTAACCAGTGACTCCATTATTTTACCCGGAACAGAAGTTAAACTAACTGGTCTGTAATTATTCGTGTCACCCTTCGAACCTCCTTTGTGAATTGGGGATACATTTGCACATCTCCAGTCCGTGGGAACCTCCCCTGAGTCCAATGATGCTCTCATAATTATGGCTAAGGGTTTGCTTAGTTGCTTTGCCGCCTCCTTTAATATAACTGGATAGATCCCATCCACCCCAGGTGCCTTTCGTATGTTTAACTCCAACAATTTCTCCTCCACTTTGCTCTCAGTTATTACAAAATCATTAAGCACACTGCTACAATTTGATAACCTTCTTCCATTTTCAAACTGTAATAATTCCTCACGTGTGAATGTAGATGCAAAATACTCATTCAGTTTGTTTGCTATCTGAGCAGGATCATCAACAGTCGAACCATCGATGTCAAGTGGACCAATCATATTCATCCCCTTCCTTTTAGAGTTTATATAAGTAAAGAAATCCTTGCTGTTTTTCTTAGCATCTTTTGCCAAAGATTTCTCGTAATCCGCCTTTGCCTGCCGAACCTCCTTTGTGACCTGATTACAGACTAGCTTATATCTGCTACAGGCTTCTGCGTCGCCTGATAATTTATATGCATCCCATGCAATTTTCTTCTCTGTCACGAGTCTCATTAGTTCATTTGATAACCATTTAGGCCTAAACCTTGAACAATATTTCTTCATCGGTATGAAAAGTCTAGTAGCTTCCACGATTAATTCTTTGAATGCTTCCCACTTAGAATTTACTGTTTGTAACATCGTCAGTTGATCCCACTGTACAGAATTTAAAAACTGTCTGAGACCATTGTACTCCCCTTTACGGAAGCAAAAACCCTTTCCTTTACCCCTGACGGTAGTTACCTCTTTGAGTAAATCCCACTTCAGCACACTGTGATCACTGCCACCTAGTGGTTCCTTTATCTGCAAATTCTTAATACACGAATGATCACTGCTGATAACCAGATCAAGAGTGTTACTTTCTCTGGTTGCCTCTCGAACATGCTGCTGCAGAAAACAATCATCCAATAAATCCACAAAAGTCTGACTAGTGTGTGAGTGACCAACCCACAAGTTCCAGTCAATATCTGGGAAGTTAAAATCCCCCATTATAAGACATTCTGATTTACTGGCCCACTCTATTTCTCTGTACAATTGTTCATTGTACTCATTCGAGTCATTAGGCCTATAACACACTCCTACTCTTATTTTTGCTTTCGCAGTGCTTATGTCACACCAAACTGACTCAACAGTGCACTGTCCATCTATATCAACTGGATGCACTTCTTTTGATTTTATGTTTTTCTTAATTAACAGCATAACACCTCCTCCCTTTCTGTCCTGTCTATCCTTTCTGTACACATTGTACTCCCCAAATTCCAGTTCTGCATTCCTTATATCTTTGTGACACCACGTCTCTGCTATCCCAACAATATCCGCCTTTGATGTCTTGACCAACACTTCAAATTCATCAAATTTATTTACTATACTTCTAGCATTGGTATACATGCAAGCATACATGCTCCTATGCCTATTCCTTGTTACCCTAACACATCCCATATACCCAACTATTCCAGGATGACTGCCATCCGTCCCTGAAACCCCCAACACCCCTCGCTCCAGGTCGCTTCTTATTCTAATAGAAGTTGTGCAAGAATCACCTTCACCTCTGCCTGCGGTTACTGTTAAAGTATTAGTCTTTGTATCCCCCCAAGCTAGCAGTTTTCCGACCCACCTAACACTGCCTCGATAGCATCAGCAAATATTCTTGCACCCTTTCTATTTAAGTGTATCCCATCCCTGTAGAAGCAATCTCTCCTGTTAACAAGTACAGTCTAGGCTGAAAAAAATTCTACCCCTTGAGCCTTGCACAATCTTTCCAGGGCCGAATTGATCGACAAGGCTCTCATCATATACTCCCTCCTATCGTGTCTGGGCAGAATTGCAGACACTTTCAAATTCAACTCTAATTCTCGGCTTTTTTTCAACAGTGACCTGTACTTGTTGAGTAATTCTGCCGGTCTCCTACTCTTAATATCATTAGTGCCAACGTGTACAACTATATCACCTTTTGTGCCCTTGAAAGATGATATCCGCTCTACAACGTCATCAACCTTTGCCCCTGGCAGACATACCCTGGTCCTGTTCCACCTATCCTTTTTACATAGCATGTTCCCCGTTTCCCTGACAATAGAGTCACCAACAACTAATAGTTCCTGTGGGACCAGCGCATTCTGCCTTGGGGTTTGCCGCTGTGTTGCGCGATGACCAAGTGCAAGCTCTGGCGTTGATGTGGGCAGCTGAGAGCTTGATGGGCCCCTCAATTTATTTCCTTCGAGGGCATCCACCCTGTCCCTCAAACTCTCATATAGGCCCATAACAACGCTGAGTTGTCGCCTGATTTCCTTACACTCCTTACATCGCGCACACACAAAGACATCCCCCATGGCAATATCATGTTCCGTTCCAGAGAGTTCGGCAAACATTTCACAAGTTGCACATTTTTTTAGGCTGTGACGCGTTGGAGAATCGCCCCCCTCAGTTCTCCCCCGAGTCACAACACTCCTGCCACTTTGTGCCCGTTGCTTTGCTGCTCTAGTTCGGGGCATGGTAGTTTAAATTAATAAAATCAATAAATTAAATGTCAGTAGTATTTGAATAGAAACTATGAAATAGAAACAGTGAAGCGTATTACTATATAATTATGCGTTAGAGCTACCTAGCTACCTCAATTAAAAAATTTGAATTCCCTACAAAAACTGAATTCCCTATATACAAAAACAATGGCTACAAAAATCGAACACAAAAATAACGGTTTTACCTATCGTAAGTAATATCCACAAAAACTCTTTATCTAAATTAAAATTAAAAATAACCAGCGTAACTATAACTATATGACTACGTATTAAGTACAATATAAAACAACAATCATGTAAATAAAAGGCAAACACTTATCGTTTTTGCGGAGCTTGTAACTGACAGCTGTAACTTTTAAATAGAGTCAGCGCCCTCCTCGAGCACAGTGTCATCGAGCTCGCACTGTGCACGAGTGGTCGAGGAACACAGTAAAGATATCAACCATCTCGATTGCGAACCTGCAAATTCTCTTGACTTCAACAATCCAGTTGAACGCCTGTGGGATGTTTTGGAACAGGAAGTGAGGTGCATGGAGATGCAGCCGTCACTATACGCCTCATTTCCCTACGGACGTATTCAGACGTCTAGTGGAGTCAATGCCTAGGCGAAAAGCGGCTGTTATACCGTGCCCAACATGTTATTAGGTAAGTGGTCCCAATTCAGTGATCACTGAGTATATACGTATCATATTGATAAACAGAATGCGTTTGTAACAATATGTATAGCAATGTAGCAGTATTTTCTTTTATTTTTTCCCCTACCATGTAAGTATTTCTGTGAGGAGGGATGCACAGAAGAAATATATTTAACCTATCGACATAATATTTAGTAAAAAGTTTCGGAAAAATATTATAAAAATTTATAAAATTTTGAAACGAGCCCGTTCAAATTATTAAATTGTTTTTGTGAATTAGAAATTCACAAAAACAATTAGAGAGGAACCATAGGAGAGGAGAGAACTGGGCCCCAACTAAACATGCGCTGAAGTTTATTGTTAATCCGACTTTTCCTTCTCCAGAAATGCACTAAAAACAAACTTTTTTTATACTATATACGCTGTCCCCACCTAGAAAGGCTGGTCAGATTTTTACTTGAAAATTTACATACAAAATTGTAACGTATACAATCAGCATGTCAAGCTGATCGGCAAAGTACAACGTCCAATAACGTCTGTAAATGTTAGCAGGCAAATAAAGCAGTAAAAGAAGGACTGTATGAAGCCATGCAATGCCTTTAATGTGTAAAAGGCGCCATTAATTACAGCTGACGAACTCTGGAAGTTATCGTACTAATGTATTGTTCAAAACTGGACGGTCAATGCGACAAATGATATTGATGATGCCCGGATGACATTAGCAACATTGAATTATAAAAGGAACTTAAACATGTCACGTAAAAAAAAAAAAAAAAAAACTTATCATATACATACCCCAAAATAACCTTATTCACCCCTGTGTGTCCATATGTCCATATATGTGTGTCCATATATGTCCATAAATTGCGTATAATCTCTGGGCGTTCTGTTAGACCGTCTACACGAGTTACGAAGAAAAAAACCACATTGCCCTTGCCTGAGTGATTAACTCAACTCCATGTGAATGAGTCCCTTAAAAATTCCTTGCGTTATTGACGGGATTAGAACTTGGGTCTTTTCCACCCGGTGGAGAAGACTGTGTGAAATCATGTCGCACTATTTACATCTGATATTTTAAAATATTGGACAATTTCAAGACCCATAGCGGAGGTGGCATTCGAATCCAATTGACTTTTAATTTTTAGGCAAGCACTTTACTCAGCCAGTTCACCAGTACGAGCCAACATTTTGGCTTGAGGCAGTCAACTTTCGTTCTGTGGCAATGCAGAGATTGGGCTACTGTTTTGTCCAATGAAAGAGGAATTACACTTGAAGACTGCATGCATAATCTTGAAAAAATCGAAAGTTTCAAAAATCAGGCAGTGCTAGGTCATCGGGGTAGCCGGATTTATTGAGGTTCTACTATATTTTGAAACGTTGAAGGACAAATTTTGAAGGGAGGTTGCCAATTTGATTTATCGATCATAATATTTTATTATTGAGAACAAAAAAACAAAATTATGTTTTGGAGTCCGCTAGTAATACGGGATCCCTTTTGATTGCCGTACCCCGCCTGACACTGGTCTATTCAATGAACATTTCCCTGTAACTGTTATGAAAATTTTAAATACTGCATTTTTTACAAAGTAAATATTTCAGATACTTCAGTTTTCTTTTATGAGAATGACATTAAGAAAAATAAGGATTATAGTTGATATTAAATTACATCAGAAATGGCATTAAGAAGAAGGGTCAGTGGTTTTCTTAAAAAAAGAAAGGTTATGAAATTACAATGGACAACGTTATTGCTAAGTTCCCAGTCATATTAATCAGATACTGATAAACTCCTACTTATATTTCGCTGGGTAGAAAGAGAAATCAAGTCTATCCTATACGCAAAAAAGAGAGAATTTAACGTTGAATTAAAGTATGACTACAACAGTCATTCTCATGTATAATATAATTGGCTAAATTTTGACCCGAATTCCAGACCGGAAATTTAAAATAAAACCACTGATTCTGTCAATTCTCAACAATTTCGTTTGATGTTCTACTTAAATATAAAAAACTGTGATGTTCGCAATAAGGCCATTTCTGCAGAAATGGCCTTATTGCGAACATCAAACATTAGCAACAATCATTTATAATTTAAATAAATAGATGAATAAATACTCGTTATTGTACAACGATAAAAATTAATACTACTGTTGTACAAGCCCTTCAAAGCCAGATGTCCAGGAATTAGCAATGTAAGGTAAGTTAATTATAATAAAAAAATACAAATAAAGTAAAGGTTAATTATATAACATAAAAATGAGAAATTATGCACTCTAAACTGAAAAAGAGACATTTGTACAAAACAATAATGAAGAAGATTTGAGACATTTATACAATACTAGATATCCTGGATTGAAGAAGACTGGAGAATCGTTTCACGATACTTTTTATCAGTGGGGAATCTTTTTGGATTTCAGTCGTTTTCCAGAATGATGGAGAGAGGTTGTTTAGGTAAGAACCTGTCCATTAGGCAGAATCTGTTGCTGTGAAAGATAAGTTCGAGTTTCGGGTCCAGATGGTAGCACGCGCCAAGAACATTGCTCCCCGATGTTTGGCTCGGAGATAACGCCGGCGAATATTTTCAATGCTAAGATGATATGATTCTTCTCTGCTAATACTTGTAGACAAGTCTATTTATGTGAGGCTGCTGAGTGTGGTGCATTGTTCACAAGGGAGCGAAGATTGGTTGATGCCCATTTAAGCAACCAGAATTCTGAGGAGTAGATTTTTTTACATTCATGGGAGCCGCGATGCCCAGTTTTTTCTGCCGTAGAGGATCACTGAATAGACGGTTGCACTGATGAAGTTCCGTACTGTGGAGATATCTTTAACATTAAGATGTCATGTTTTTGAAATCCAGCGAAACTTCTAAAACCGTGACTACAGGACATCTAGATGGTTACGGAAGGAGAGCTTGCCATAAAAAATAACCCCAAGATCTGTGTGGGTAAGTACATTTGGAATTGTTTTACTTCCAATGATGATCTGAAGATTTGTTGGATATAGTTTCAAGGAGTAAACCACTGGTTTACTCCTTGAAATTCATTCGGCTTCTCTGGATTTATGGAGAAGCCGAATGAACACATGTAGTTTCCAAGGTTAGCTAGCTTACTGTGAATCAAGCTGGAAGTTTCCAGACAGGAAGAATTACACTCGATGAGGATGAACACTTTGAGATCATTAGCATATCATATCCTATCGTGCCGCCAATGGCATGATTACAGCAATGAATAACAGACCATAGAGGACCACTGCCTTGTTGCACACCCACACTAATTGTTCTGGTTATTGTCTGGTTGCCAAACTCGAGGGCAACTGTCCTCGCGCGGAGGAGTGCATTCAGAAACCAGAGAAGGTCGCAATTAACGCAGAAGTGATTGTCAAGCTCATCCCCAAGCGATTCGAAATTAACTGCATCAAAAGCGGACTGAATATCAATGCATATAATCGCCATTATTCGGCTTTATCAAAAATATGTTTTTATTTGTATACCATATAATAATAAATCATGAATACAATTGTTAATCGTATTTAGCAATCGTGGACTTAAACCACGGTCCACTCAAAGAGCGTGTGTTACTGCAATCTCACTCGTAACCACTCGGCTACGTCAAGGATTTAATTTAGTCCCGGCACTCAATCTGATATTCTGTTTCTGTTATTAACAAGTTAGTTGATATAAGTAGTGCGTTACATATCAGCCGCGTTAGCAAATAAATCATTTTACTAACGCGGCTAATGCCCATCAAATAAATAAATAAATAATAATACATGATTTATTAAAAAATAATAATAAAACTAGCAAAAAAAATATGCGTTTTATGCATGAAATGAGAGCATTTTGTTTCTGCACATTCCCCATATTGTCCATTAATTCCTTCAATCAGAGCACGGCAATAAACTTGATATCCAGTGTGCTTCAGCTGCAATATACGATACATAGATAGTCTATGTGATATATATGAAAACAAACAACTTCCCGATTTCTATTGTTCCAATTTTATTGAAATTTGAAAAGGCTTGAAAAATCGTTCTATAAATAGAAAAATTTCATGAAAAGCCATTCACTGGGAGTCGAGTTATTAAATGCGGACAGGCGGACCGATCCTGACGGAAGGACATAATGAAGACAATAGGCGTTTTAGACTTATATGCCAATCGCCTATAAAGGGAGATGACGATGAGAATTCAGCATCGTTGAATTAGAATTGCTTTAGATTTGCTTAAGATGATGTTATCATTGGAATTATCCTTAATCTTGCTTAATCTAGCCAATAGCTAATTTCTTTGCTAAATGAGAAACTTTTAAATTAATAAATGTGTTATTTATAACAGCTAGATATTATACATTTCTGTTGATTTTTAAGAACCTGAAGACTTCTTTATTGGAAACACGCTTTCCTAATAAGGCCAACTCTCCTCAAAAATCTTAAATTTCTTTAAATGTATTTAAAATTTGATATTTCGATATTTGTTGTTATTATTACTAGCATCATAGCTCACTAAAGATAATCTGGACAAACTCCAACGATTTTTAAAATTTTTTGGTTGAACATAAAAAAAGTTAATGCCCTTAGAGCGACCTCATTTTATTTTTATTTATCTTAAATAGATATGCATAAAGATTTTGTTTCTAATTGCAGCTTGCAACTGTAATCTACATGCTCGAAGATGCAGGTTCAACATGGAACTCTTCAAGCTTTCAGGAAGAAAAAGTGGAGGAGTGTGTCTTAAGTGCCGCCATAATACGGCAGGGAGGCACTGCCATTACTGCAAAGAAGGTTATTATAGGGATACAACCAAGCCAATTACGCACCGTAAAGCGTGTAAAGGTAGGAGAAAAATAATTTCTAGAGCCTTTTCTAAGCAGTTATTGACCGACAAAGAGTATATTTTAAAAATCAAATTAGTAATGTGTCTATTAATAATTTTATTCTAGGCAACTGTGGGTGCATTTCGCTTATTGCCAAAATTACAACATGAAGAATATTTACTGCAAACACAAACATATTTTTTCTATTCTCTTTTTCCAACATCGATCTTTGTAAATCAATAATAAGAAGGGGAATTAACAACTTTATTATAAACACTGCCCTTAAACACAAATCTTCAAACTCAATCGAACAAGGAAATGTTGAAGTTCTAAAAACAATTAGGGAATTTAACTTATTTGGGGTTTTCTTAATAAATAAACAGATAGTGAAAATCCGCAGGCTATGGATATCATCATTATTTTTCGAATCTCTTTAAACCCAATCCAAATTGTTCCTTTTCTGTTCCTGTGCAACACGACAAGGCGTGAGCTTGTTGCACTTCCCATTCAGAGTTAAATAACATTAAGTTAGTTTTATATGGAATGAGAATCCAAGATAACCATGCATAACAGCTTTAATGCCTTTCTTAACACAACACTGCACGAATAGGCGATAATGCAACATGTATTATTATTATTTCGCGCAAAACAAGGAATCCCCCAGTTGCAATATAAATTCAGGTTCAATGTGATTATATCACTTTTGTGGAAGTGATATAATGATAAAATGGAAGTGATAAAGTCGACACAGTTATTCGGATCACAAAACCAAGCAAAGAAATAAATCTTATCTTTAGTTTAATCTGTTTTATTTAGTTTAAAATAAAATAGCAAACGAGTACGTTTAGGCCAGAAACCTCATGTTGGAGAGTTGTGGTAGCACGGCGCTTTTGTCCTGAATTGACTTCAGTTTATTTCAACTGTTGCGCCATCTTGCTTCTCACGTATTGTGCGTTTATAACTTAACCGGGTTGTTAAGATCTTCACGGTGCATACCTAAGAAACTCCACTACCAAACTATAATAATTAATAAAATTCTTTCTTTATTCATAGAAATGTAGGACGTGTCTGTGTAGTGGCATACACTTTAAACAAATAGCAAGATATGTTGCGAGTGGTGCCGTGCTTTTTTACTTATAGTGCAATACCAAGGCATAGCGAAGTGCCTCCACAATCAATCTTTTGTGGAAACGTGGTATTGTTATACGACTCAGTTATACGGATAAAACATTTTAAAAAAATAAATATGCCTCTGTTTTTATGAGTCATAATCATGACTACTCATAACTGAAAAAAAAAAAAAAAAAACAATTCTGCATAACTAGTAGTGGAAAATCATGCGAAAAGCAAACTTATACAGCATCACCAAAAATAGAAACTTCTTACATCACCTCTCTAATAGTTCCTCTTAAATTTATTCGAACTACCCACTGGCTGTAAGTAAATTTCTGCACATCTTTCCTATAACCATCTTTCCTAAATTTAAATTTGTGTCCACCTCACGTGAGTAAACTGAGCAAGAGGAAGGAAGCTATCAGCATTTAGCTTACTCAATCCGTTCAAAGCCACTTGAATTTAGACTCACACTTCAATTTAGATCTCGCTGATGCCTAGTTTCTAGACATTGCAATTTGCAGAGCTGAAGCCTTTTTTCGACCATTTTAAATACCTTTTTTTCCTCGCTAATCTCGTTGCCCATCTCTGCTCCCGTTCTCGCAGATCAATATTATTCTAAAACGAGGCTTCCATACCCGTATGCAATATTTAAGATTTGGGCTTACGATTTTCTTAAACAACGAGATAATCTACTCCTTATCTCTTCTGGCAAAATTCCTGTATAACATTGACAAAATCCCAGGAATATTCTGGCAACCTGTCTGCACCGCTTAGAACTTATAAAGATATATGCAGTATTGTGTGTAATTCAAATTATAAATCTTTATTGCAATAATAATACAGATTCATATATTGCTCTTCGCAGACACCAGGTCAGGGGTTAATAATGATAATACAATATGTAAGAGAAATGGATAAATAATAGTAATAAACATTGATAAATTAAACATATGGAAATACAGCTTAAAACTCAAAGTATAAAACTCCAAGTCATACAACACAATGTACAAAGAAGGTACAGGTTGAAAAGTTAGTAGCCAGTAAGTAAGTAAATAAATAACTTAGAAAAGTAAGTTATGTCATTTGGAATTTTTGGTTTGCGTCATTAAGGCGAGCTTCGAGGAGAATAATTAGGGAGAAGGAAGTACAATTCAAGGATGTGGTGTCTATATTCCCTGTCACAAGCAAACTTATTAAGGTCAGCATGCAAAGGCTGGGCACATTAGAGTGACTTAAAAGGCAGAAACCTGTCGGAAAGGTGGAGACGGCTGAGACGTGGGCACAGAGTAGGAGTCGCTCTGAGGGAAGGCTGAGGGACTTTTCAAGAGCACAAGTCCCAGAATGATGGTGCCAAAAACTTGCCAACGATTGTTTTGACAGTCGTGGTAAGGCGTTTCGCTCTAATCAGCGTGAGGAGCCTGTGAATTTGTATCAAACTGGCCATTTCAGTTGTCTTTAATTGTGTAGGAAATTTCTTTGTTTGTGGTCCATTTTAAGTGCCAAAACTCAGCAGAAAAAAGTGGCCTACTTGTGCTAGGGGCAGCAGACTCTCATACCTCTGCAGCATTAAAAGCGGAGAGTATACCGTGGTTTTTTATATTTTCTGGTAGTTGTGACTTCATTAATGTAATGAAAATGCTGTATGGCAATCCATCGGACTCGAGCTGCCTAAATGAGCAGCTTGTCCAAGTGTTACTGAAGCAGAGCTTAGGATAAAAAAAAAACACGAGATCAGTATGCTTATTGACGATGGGGATCGGAGAATTACACAGTGTTGGCTGAATATAAGGAGGCGTTTTCTTTAAGGAGAATATCGTAAATTCAGACTTTTCTGGATTTATTTTTAATCCAAACTGGTTGAGGTAGTTTTTGGATTCCGGGAGTATATTATTAATTGATGCTGTTATCATAAGATCATCGTGTGGAGAAGTCAGTGTGAGGAGCTTCATTCATCTGCATAACATAAGACATCATACCTGTACTCAACAAGTGGGGAGATAAGTACTATAAACAAGAACCCAGATAAGACACAGCCCTATGGTACGCCTGATGAGATATATCGTTCTTGTGCCTCGTATTACATTTGCCTATGGAATGTAAGCCGCATTCTATTTTAAAGGCGGGACGTGGAGAACTGTAGAGTGTCTCCCTTGATCTGATAATGGTCTGTAAGTAGCTTCAGCATTGCAGAAACGTTTATAGAGTCGAAAGTTGCTTCGCTGTTTACATAGGTGACTGCAAGCTTTGCTCGAGATTCAAACGCAGAGAGGAAAAATCTGGTGACGGCGGCTAAGAGGTTATTCACAGTGGATCTATGAGGAAGGCAGTAATGGATTTGAGGAAACTGATAGGGAAGAAGTTGTTTAGTTAGAACGAGGAGGAGTACCTTCTCAAGGAGTTTTAGAAGACGTCATGCGTTGGAGATTGGCTGGTAATATAATTGATAATTTAGCAAATAATGCTGCTTAGAAAAACTAATAAAACAGTTCTTTGTGAGTTATATTAATGTTGATATTATAGTAGTAAAGAGTATGATCGTTTCTGACAACTGAACAACTTTAACAACGAGTTCTTATGCTTATAGGGGTGATAAGGCTTTGTGTAAAAAAAATCGCTCTTTAAGAAATTTTAGAGTTAGATATTTTATTGTTATAAAAGAAATCAATGTGCCCCAATATGTCTCCTTCAAGCACCTGAGCCATGCTTAATCCAAATAAAGGCCGGAGGTCTGATTCGCCAAATATAGTTCTCGCTTTGAAGGAATTCATCGAGCAGTTGAATTCCATGTGGACGAGCATAATCCGGGAGATAAACGATAACGGTGATCCTTTTCTCTGATAGTAAGAAGTGTATTCTTTCCAAACAAGAACTGGCTGAGAATCAGCATTTAAATACCACCTATTTAATAAATAATAATAATAATAATTATTATTATTATTATTTAATTAATAAAAATATTAATTAAATAATAATTATTATTATTAAAGATATAAATAAATAATAATAAAATAAATAAGCGAACTTGTCCGATTATGACAAAATTGTTATCTACAGATATTAATGCTAGAGCTATTAAGAGCTAACTTTAAAAATATAGTTAGCCATACAGTGAAAGGCTGGCATTTTCTCTGAACTAGCAAAAATAAATAAATAAAAATAATAAATAAAAATACATCACAAATAATTCTTAAATATAAGTAAATATAACAAAATAAGTTACTCAGATTCATAACAAAAACAAACAAAAGGAATAAAGATCTAGATCAAAGCTTTCTCACCTTTTCGGTCCTGTACCCCCTGATCTTGGTAAACCTTCTCTTACCCACTATTCAATACGAAAGGAAATAAATCCTAGAGTTTACCATGCATACGTACATATGAAAATAAATAAATAGATTAATTAATTTTTCATGAAGATTACTTTATTTGGTACGTAACATTTTTTAGTATCATAAAGTTGTTAAATGTTTATCAGAACACAGTCAAACAAATTAATGAGACTCTCGATTCTGTTTCTTGTCAACCAACAATTTTATTCTTGATACAGTTTTTGAAAGAGATACCCGCATATCACGTTCAGCCTCCAGTTAGTTTTTCTTTTAATTTGATTGAGAAAGAACTGAAAATATGATTGGCAGAGATAAGTTATTATAAATGGTATTAAAGCTTTGTAAGCATTTAGTAAGAATGAGATAGGCTTCTCCGACATCAAAAATTTTGTAACTTCATTGATTGAAAATCAATTCGGAGTTTCCGTTATTGAGGAGATCAATTAGCTCGTCTTTCACTGGATCGTTGTCGCTGATTTTTTTTTTTTTTTTAACTCAAAATGAAAAGGGTTTCGTATCCAAACCTTATATGCCCTCGTGGGTAGCACTACTGGAAGAATCGCCGTCTTCCCCACACCAGATGGAAAAGACCTGAGTTCGAATCCGGTCGATGACGGGAGGAATTTTTATGGGCCTTTTTCACAGAGTGACTGAATAGGTCTCAGGCAAAGATAGCATGGTTTTTTCCTCCCGAAAGCTGGGTTTTCGTCTAGCAAACAGAAAATCTACCTCAGAACACACACCGAATTTACAGACGGCATATATGGAGCAATATGGCATTAATCGCCAATTCTCCTAAAACCCATCCGCTACTACTCTATTACTACCAAACCTTATTCATTTGATCAGTAGGAATTATTCCTCCAACTGTTTTTTTTTTTCAAATGCACTATAATGCTTTCTTAAACTTTCAGTTCTAGTTGATATATTAAGATTCGAAGTGAATTCATCAAGAGATTGGAAATGTGCAAAGTTATCAGACTCCACCCCTCTTCCCTAAAGAGGAGCCAATTTTTCTTGAAATGATCTGATATATTTTCTTCGGCCTCAGTAAAATGTTAACTGTGAATTAAGAATTCCAAAAATATCAGAAAGGTAAGTAAGGTGCGCCTGATAAATCACAAAGTTCGGATCTTTGAAATGTGAAGTAAAAGTGGATTCTTTTTCACATAAAAAGTAAAATATTTCCTCTGGATAGCCATCTTACTTCTTTATGAAGGTGCAGTACGGCGTGATCTGATCCAACCTCTTCACATAAAGATTTAAACACACGGGGATTCAGTGCTTCTCTGTGATAAAATTCACAACTTAACAAAAACATCGAAAAGCGGCTTTCAAATTAGGTGGAAGTGTCTTCAATGCTAAAGCATAGCAATGAAGAATGCAATGGCTGGTAATTACATTTGAGTTAACTTCTGGAACTAGAGCGGAGAAATCTGATTTTTTTTTCCAGCATAACAGGAGCACCATCAGTACAGATTGCTTCTGCTAGTTCCCATGAAAGGCCATTTGAGTATATTCTTAATAACACCTACTGCTTTTTTTTGTTTGTTTCTTTCAAGGGCTTACAAAAACGAAGTTCTTCTTTAATTTCATTCTGATGTATATACCAAGCAAAAACAAGAAGCTGTGCACAGTTGGAAACGTCAGTTGGTTCATCCAATTGTCAACCAATTTTTGCAGGACTTTCCTTGATTTCCTCCACCCTGTACACGTCTTCTGACATGCCTCGTATCTGGTCATAAATCGTATTATTTGATAATGGAATTTGTGCAATTTTCTGTTTTTCTTCTTTACCATACCTCAACTCAACCATGTCCATAGCAAACGGCTTCACTAATGTCTCAACAATTGTATGTGGTTTCTGTTCTTTGCCAACCCTCGATGCGACGTAATACTGGCTTACAGTGCCTGGCTTCTTCGGGAGAATAAATGCATGGTCATACTCTTTCCGTATTGCGATTGTTTTATTTTAAATGAGGACTCTGAATAGTTAGAATGTTCGCGGATGAACATTCTGAAGCTGCTCTCTGAGCTTATACGTCCATTTCTTTCACAATCTTGGAGTAAATTGTGGTTTTCGCAAGCAATCTCTGTCAAATGCAAAAGTAAACCCGTATTGATATGATATTATCTTTATTTGCACATGAATTTGATTGCATATATGAATTCTGGTAACAGCGTTTCTTTGACATGGTCAATCCTTGGACCTGCAAAAAATAATATTTTAGTGTATATAACTCCTAATCAGGTCGCCCCTCAGATGTCTGGGTCGAAATACTAGATTATAGAACCCAAGAAGCTCTTGATTTAAAAAAAAAAATAGCTCCTACGGTGTCCTTAACCAATCTTGCCACTCTTTTCTTGTATCCACGTCTTTTCTAAAATGGTGGTCTCCAAGCTTGTATGCTTGTTTACTGATGTGGTTCACCATTGCTTTAGACAAAGAGATGATTCCATAATATAGAGTAATCATTTCTTTGTCTTTACTAACAAAGTTATTATATATCACTAACAGAATCACGTAAGCGGTCCTAGTTGAGTAACTATTCAGAGAGCTACATATTTTAGTGTATAGTTACTCTCCCTTTTCATTATCGGACAATCTTAAGTCAAATGCAGCTAAAGTGGCTATTCTATGTTTACTGATACTCATATATAAAGCCTTACATTATCAGCCCATCCAAACAATTTATGTAGGTCTTCTTGAAGAAGCGTTCTGTATGATAACCAAACTATTTAGAAATTAAATATAACTTAACTACTTGAACATCAGTATTCATAATAAATATTAAAAACGTCTACCGCCTTAGAATGTGGGATCCCACCCATATCATTAGTCCATGAAGAACAGTGGCCATGTATAATTACTTTATATTCTGCCACTTAACCAAACCTTTTTCCCACAGTAGTTGTAGCAGTACTTTTTCCCTAATGCCATCTTACACAATTTATACAGTAATCACTCATGTAGCACTATAAACCTTACGGAAATCTACGTGACTGGTGTTAAAACTATTCTTTTCTACCAATTCGTTAATAACAACTTCAAAGTAGCTAATAAAATTAGTTACCCATGACCTTGCAAAGCCATCCTGCGATTCCCTTATAAGTCAGGAAAAAACTCATCAATGGACTGTTCAACATCACAGAGTGAGTTTGGCTGATATCGGCAGCTTAGACAAGTTTGCATTAAATTAGAACATTCATATCCGCAATCGTGGAGCCATTTTTTTTTGTCTCAGCCTTCCTCAAACCTGGAAAAGAACAGTCCTGAATAACTGCCGATCATTATCACCTATCAACTCCTTAAGCAAATTATTGAAAAAAATGGTTCATAAGCGACCCATTTTGTCTACAAACAAAACGCCTCATGAAATACAATCAATATGGGTTTTGTCAAAACATATATACCGTGGATATGATCAAATATCCAGTGTACATGGATATGATCAAATAGCCAATGTATATGGATATATTCATGGTACGTGTTACGGATTTTTGCTTCAGCTTTAGTGATCAAAGCTGAGGCAAACATCCCTAATACATTCAGATATTCATCCGTAACGCTTTCAACATAAAAGAACATTTAATTGTGGTAATCTCAATGCAGATAAAGCAATCAACACGTGATGATACGGCATGCTTGGCGAACTACATTCATTAGGCTTACAGCGACTTGTCTAGTACAAAATTTTACTTCGCAGAACCTTACAGGTACGTTTAGAAAGGTACTATCTTGTTCATCCCTTCAAGAAGAAAGTATTCCTCTAGGTCCAATAGTTAGTGCTGCTTCGTTTGCTATTCCTGTAAATAATATGACGAAGGATGTTTCAAATACCGTAGAAACGTTTGTACCAGACGATCTCGCAAACTCAAGTCATTTGCAAAATTTGTACTCCATTGAGAAACAGCTCCAAATCATAACCAATAAAATAGGGGTTTTCGGTCGCTTCTCCGAACGTAAATCTACGGTTATTCATCTCTGCGAAACGAGGTGCCAGCACCCAGAATCTGAACTACTTTTCAAATTTTATACCCCCTTAAGACTGTAATTTTTGAATTTGTTTTCTCTATCTATTTGTTGAGCAAATATATAGGAAGTTACAAATACACATCAATCCATAAACTTCCTGTGCTGTTACTGCGTCACATGCTTATGACATAGTGGATTGTCCAATAGGTTGTGCAGTTACCCCTGATTATTTTGAGCATTGTATATATAAGTTATGATTTTGCAGTAAACATTTTGATATTGTTCAACATGAACAAATACTGCACAGATTGGAGCAATGTGGCATTGGAAGAAAATTATTTTAATGGAATAATGAATGGTTAAGTAGCAGAAGACGGTCCATGAAAAGTAGTGGCCATTAATAGCCACTGCTTTTCGTGGGCTAATGCTATTGATGGAGACCCTCAAGATTCGACGAAGAATCTGTGATTGTTTTTAATATTTATTCACGATATAGATGAAGGCATATCAAGTTTAACTTTGTTAGTGGCAGTAATCAGGAAGTGCTACTCCAGTAAGACATAATTTAACGAGATGGGCTGGAAAGTGGCAATTGAGGTTCAACACTGCAAATTTCAACAATGCAAATTTCTGTACTGCATTTATCAGTACCTTTCAATTTTGGGTAGCAGAAACCCCAGTAATAACTTTTTATACAGAAAAATACACCAGTTGGATAGCACGACACACAAAGTAGTGGAGACTGAAAAAAAAATAGAGTAGGTGAACAGTCCGACATGAATTTCTCTGAGCGGTTTAGGCAGGCTGCTAGGACAGCTGATTGGATTCTGTCAGTGATGTGCAGGAATTTTTCAAGAAAGAACAAAGAGATAATTATCCAGTGGTATTAGGCAATTGTTACGCTGCATCATGAGTACTGCATACTGTTCTGTAAGCCTCATTTTAGGGAGGATGTGAACCTGTTGGAATTGGTACATGGAGGAGCAATAAGATTAGTTTGTGAGGGGCACAAAAGAGTACTCCTACCGAGAAAAATTTTCCTGTGTAAATTGAAGCTTCTCTGGAAACTAGTCACCTGTGGGGAGACCTGATTGAAGTTTTTTTTTATAGAATTAAGTGGGTTGAGATGGATCTAAATGGTGGTGGAATACATTTTCTTTCTCAGAAGACATGAGGGGACATAAATTTAAATTGAAACGACAGGATGGTTGCAGGATAGATGTGACAAAATTTTCTTTCCGGTAGAGAGTACTTCATTGCTGGAGCAAACTTCCATGTGGTGTTGCAGAAACGGATAATTTGAATAAAATTTAAAGAAGTTATTTAAACAAATTATTGAAAGGTATGGATAAATGAAGATTTTTTTTTTTGCTATAAACTTATCTCCTTTAATCATTTTGTCACTAGTATTACTAACCAGTATACGTGATGGATTCAAATAATGGTTCGTTGAAGAACATACTACCATGATTGTTGTTGTTGGAATATATTTATTGCCATCATAAATTTCGTATTTAATTTTTGGTATCTAAAGAAGTACATTGGCTTGATTAGTTATCAAGAATAAAAAAAATAGATAAATAAAATAAAAACAATATTTGTTTTTAATTTTCATTCGCGGTTTACTACCCTGTAGCATAGAAATAAAAATAATTTCAATAACTGATTTTGAGAAGTCTTTTGAAGCTTACGCTTTTGTTCTGCATGTAAGGAGTTACAAGATTCGAACGTGCCAGTGGTCGTGGGAAGCCGCTTATCTTGGATGAGAGAGAGAAAAACAGTACTATTTATGAAGCTCTGCCTCCATCTCTCAGTCGCTCTTTTTTTTCGTATGTCTGCACATAAATGTGCTGCGGAACTCTACGTGAAGTTTCTTTTCACGTCTCTAGGATGTGTAAATAAAACACCAACGAAGCAGGGTAAGATATTATCACCTGGTGGACAGGGAAAATATTTATGATCTCAGTAATCCACTTTGTACATCTCACGGCTGTCAAGAGGCACAACAGTGGATAGAAGTCTTTTAAACTTATCCTACTATACCGGAAAGAGTGTGCGTGCCCATTTGCTAATGTCATCGTTTCAAAAGATGAAATCGCTTTAACAGTCTTGAAAGTAAAAATTATTAAAAAAATATAATAATAAATCTGTAGAATAATGTAAATCAAGTTAATTAAAAGAACTGTTCTTTTCGATTTAAAGGGTTAAAATGAATATAGCTATAGTTGTTACTTTTTTTTTAATCTTCCGTTATTTACATATTGTACTTGGTGTTTCCTGCCAGCCTTTGGCAACCCTGCCATGCATTATCTTACAGGTTAAAAGTTTGGAATATCATACAGAAAATCAGCACAAGACAATCACTTCAATATAATCAATCCTTTACAATGTTGTAACTCCAAAATGCTCTAAATAAATCAATAAATGGGACATTAGAGTCTGATGGGATTTATTACCCGATGCTGCAACACCTAGAGTCCTAGACAAAATGCATTAAACTTCCTATTACTTTTTCTGAATCGGTTCTTCTCCGAAAGTTACTATCCTCGCTCATGGCGTCATTCAACAGTACTAGCTTTTACTTAAGGTTAAATTATAGACTTGCATGGATTGTCTGGGCAAAACATTAGAAAAGATAATACACAATAGACTTGTATGGTACCTAGAATCCCACTCGATCATCAGTTGTAATCAAAACGGATTCTCAAAAATCGATCCACGTTAGACCTTATGGTGAATGCCAAGTGCAACATACAGAACACCTTTATCCAAAGTGAACATCTTGTCGGGGTATGCCTGGACATTGAAAAAGCATTTGACACCACCTGGCGGTATGGCATTGTGCAAGACCTGTATGCCATAAGACCCCGAGGTCAACTCCCGACGACCACAGAGAGTTACCTTAAAAATAAAATTTTTCAAGTGAGTTATCGTAGCGCTGTTTCGCAATCTCTTGTCCAAAGAGATGATGTGCCACAAGGATCGGTACTCAGCGCTACACTCTTTGCTATTAGAATAAATAGTTTAGCGCAGGTAATTCCAGGTAACGTAGATATCTATCTTTAGCCGATGACCTTGCAATATCTTGCCATTCCCAGAATACGCGTTCCATTAAAAGACAGCTGCAGTCACAATAAATAAAACAGTGTCATGGACTTCACGTAATGGTTATCGTCTATCGGTTTCCAATAATACACTTTTATAAAAAGCGTCAACTACATCCGATACCAATTATCAGCAATATCCGACTCTTGGATATGAGTTTTGACATCAAACTGGCATTCCAGTAACATACACTACAAACCCGAACTATCTTTATGAAAAAGCTGAATATACTTGAAGTGATCCCATCTGTATTCTACTTCACTTATACTGTACTTCACCTATACCGAGCTTCGATCAGATCTCAATTAGATTATGGGCCCCAGTTTATGATTCCGCTCGAAAGACGCTGTTAGCATGTCTCAATCCAGTACAATATAGTGCGCTCAGGATTGCTTTTGGGACGTTTAAGACATCATCAGTCCAAAGCCTATTTATGTATTTCGGGAATTTCTGATGAAATAAAGTTACTTTTCCCCATACTGACTGTTGTGAGCATTTGATTTGGGAGATGATTGATTGTAGTTTCGAAAGGTTCTGATTCTGATCACTTCTCTGAGCAATTTGGGAGCCGTTTTTTCTTAATATTGTCCATGCAATGTAATATCTGCATATATCGATCAGGTACTATAGTAATAGTATTCGCCATATAATGGAAGGAAGCCACAGGCTGCACTACCAAAAAAAAAAAAAAAGAAGAAAATAATTCAAATTATATGCTTCCCACCTCATATAGGTACCTATCCAATTGACATTTGAATTTATCACTGGCTAAAAGAAATCCTTCTACAATCTAGTCTAAACCTCTGTATTTATGGCCCTAGTTCTGGAATTCTTTTTAATCGTGAAAATTCCACCTGCATTAATTTTACTAACCCCTCACAGAGCCTTACAAACCTCAATCAGGTCACTTCTGAGGTGCCTGGCTAACAAGCTCTGTTAGCCCACATAATCGTATCTTTCCTCATGTGGTTCGCTGATCTCACCATGCGAGTTGCCCCTCTTTGGACCTTTTCAAGAAGCTCAATGCCTTCATACTTGAATACAGTATTCCTAGTTTGGTCATACAATGGCCTTATACAGTGGATTTATGACCTCCCTATCTCTACAGGATAATGTTCAATAAATCATCGATAGGACACCATGGAACTTTCTGGCTGCTTGTTTACGCTGCTCAAGAAACTTCATAACTGCCGAATCGTAACTCCCAGATCGCTTACTTCCTCTACTGTTTTCAATTCAACCCCACCAGGTGTATAATTTATTTTAGGGTTGCTGTTCCCCAAGTATCAGCCCTTGCATTTTGCTGCATTAAAACATAGCTTTCTAACCATTTTTGAAGTCTGTTCAAATCATCCTGAAGGAGCGCTGCTTGGTACCGATCATTAACGACTCTTCCTATCTTTAAGTTATCTGAAAATTTTGACATCATGCCTTCTATCCTTTCTTCAATGTCGTTGATTAAAATCAGAAAAAAGTGGTCTAAGAACGAATCCTTGAGGGACCCCACTCCTGACGTTACACCAATCTGCAGAATATCCATTAATCACAACGCTCTTCCTTCTGGCCTGCAGATACCGAGAAATCCTTCTTGGAATCTTTCCAGTAATCCCAATATGTTTCATCTCATACAGTAATCTCTCATGAGGGACTGAGTCAAATGCGTGGCTAAAATCCAAATATGCTATGTCGATATTGTTCTCTACATCCAGCTCATGACTAACTGAGTCAAAAGTTAGTTAAACTAACTTTTAACTAACTTTACTAAGTTAGTTAAACATGATTTTCCCTTAATAAAACGAATTCTGTTTAAATGTTCCTCCCTAGACTGCACTTTTAATCATTGCCTCTAAGATTTTCCTTACCACTGAAGTCAAAGTAATCTGTCTTTAGTTATCGACTTCACTCTTAAAATCACCTTTATGTATTGGCTACACGCTGGCATTTCTCCAATTCTAAAGAATCTCTCCGGAGTCCAAATATGCCCTCATAATTAACTTTAGTAGTTCAATACACTCCCTGGTGGCCTCCCTCAAAATTACTGGTTTTATGCCATCTAGGTGGTAGATGACTTTCGTCAACCGGTGAAATACCACCACTTTGCTTATTGGAGGCTTGAAGTGGTGAAACCCATGTTTAGTCTCTAGAGCAAAGTTTCCGGCATCCCCCCCCCATACCTTTCGTGATTGGGGTTTTCATAAAAAAAAAAAAAAAACCTCCGGTAGCGTCACGCACCTTTATTTTCGAAAGTTTTTTTTTTTTAATAAACAGCGAGCTGTAATTTTGAAATCACTAATTTCATATGGCTCAGCCTGATTCGCACTTTCTCTTTTCAGTATGGCGGGTCTTTCGTCAGTAAAGATAAATGCAAAGTACAAACCTATTTAATCCATCAGCCTTGGACTCCCTAACCTTATTTATGGCGTTATTATAGATTAACTTGTAAATGTTGTAGGAATAAGTACTTTTCGTCACTCTATAACTATCCCATTTTGTCTCTTTCTGCTCTAATTGACCGGCCAGCTCGGTATTCATCTGATCTGCACCCTCCTCCTGTAATATTTTCTTAATTGTATGTACGTGTTCGTGGCTTCTGTGATTTTTGCTTTAGATATATTCCATAATTCAAATGTATTCGCCCTCACTCTGCAGTCAGACCAATTAATAGATGCCATATTAGTGCCTTAAACTGCCAAAGTCCCATTTGACAGTTTAAGGTGAAGTTAAAATCTTTACCTTTAACTGCTGCAACATCTTTCTTGATCTTCCAAGTGATGATTGCATGATTACTACCAGACAATGGTTACTGTACTTTAATCCCTCTGACATAATCGGATTCGTGAGTACTGATTAGGTCAAGAAACTTCTCACCCCCTAATATTTTCTCTAACATGCTAGTAGAAATAATAATACTCTAATTTATTTTTAAAATAAATTTCCGCATGGTGAATTTGTCTCCTACTTATTCCAGTCAATCTGGGGCAGACTGAAGTCAATAATAATAAGATATCTGTGCGCTTGCGTGCCCATTTCATCAGTAGAGGCTCTCGTCATATTCTTCACAATGTATTGGACTGCAGATTACTCCCACTCTCATTATACCTTTGCTTCCAACACGGATTTTATGCCGCAGACGTAACTTCATACTCAACAAAAGCGCTTTTCGTTCTGAGGTTCCTTATGATAAGAAGCATGACCCCATCACCCCATCTATCTCCCCTATTTTTATCAAATACATCATAATTACATAGTGGAACTCGTTATTCCCAATTTTCGGGTGGCACCACTTTTCTGTTAGCCCTATCAGATCAGCATTAGTTGTCCTAATGAGAAGTTCAAATTCAAGCCATTTTACTGACAACATTACTGTAGACATAGTTAACACTAAGTATTCTTCTATAGTTTACTACCCTGACACACCCCTTAAGGTTACTTTAGGTTTATTTGCCTAGCTTTATCTTCCCGCTCATTTGAAATGTTGCTACGCTCAGAACGTCTTGCCCACATGGATGTTACAGCAACTAAAAAGGATTCTTGAGGTGACTGCCAGCATTACTTTGATCCATATGATCACGTAAACACGGATTATATTACTTATACAATTTTTGTCGAGCAGTGACGCTCAACAAAGCGTGAAGAGGAACGATTTCTGAAGTGACCACAAAGAGCTCCATAATTTCGACGGGAAAAGGCAAGCTGATTTCGATAGCACAAGAATTTTTAATGAATTAGACAACGTACAAGTTTGTGCAAAAGCAGCATATTAATACGCAGAAATTCCAAAAAAAAAACAAAAAAAAAACGGCATTGTTTTGTTATATCTCCTATTGTGAATACTTTCACAACGAGTTGCCATGGTATTGCACTACTTCGAATAAGTAACGCTTCACCAATGGAGAAGACTATCGTTACTTATTCTAGGCGGACACCACTACCCACCGTTTGAAAAATGGTATGGGATAAGATACTTTGTTATCCACATACTGTCCCTATTAGACTTAGGAAAACAAAAAAGAAAGTGATAGTAGGAGAGGAAGAAGAAGAAATGCCGTCGAAAGAGGAAAGGAACAGTTACTTCTCACACTCATTGAACTCAAATACTCATGAATCCCCGAATAGGCAACGCTTCCCCATTAGGGAAGCCTGTTGTTACCTATTTGCGGTTACGAGGGCCTCATCCAGACCAGCATTATAAGAAAAGTTTTCTGAACATTTTTACTGCTGATGGCAAATCTAAACTACATTTTTAATTAAAATTTTGAATAGTTACTTGAGAATGCGTGACTACCCCACTGGTACAGAAAGGAAGGAATTTTTACGTAACCAAGTGGTTGGCGGGGTAACAGGCCAATAAATCTAAAATCTCCACGGACTAGCCAACCGTGATCCTTTAGTGACTTTTTCGTAGTTTTAAGTGTGCAGAATAGGCGTCTGCGCAGTAGCACAGTGGTATCGTCACTGTCCTCCCCACACCGGGTGGAAAAGGACTAGGTTCGAATCCCGTCGATGACGCGAGGAACTTTATTGGGCTTTTTTCATTCCGTGGCTGAGTTAGTCGGTCTCAGGCGTAGATAGCAAGGTTTTCCCCCAGAAACTGGGGTTTTTCGTCCAGCAAACAGACAAATCGACCATAGAATACACGCAATTAACAGGCATAATACACAGCACGGCAGATGAATTTAATTATTCGGGTGGCCTAGTTTTTTTTTTTTTTTTTTTGTGCAGAATAGAGTACAGTCAAGAATGCATGCTTTCTTTCCAGTTTGAATGACAATTCTTTTGAGCTTTGCTTCGATGATTCATTAAACAGACTCCACCCTGTTGGCTGCTATAAGATTCCAAAAACCTTCATAACCGCAGAATTGTTGCAATATATCATTGAGCCTTCTTAGAAAAAATAGAGAACCAATTCTTTTACACGACTTCTATACGATGATATGACTGTCCCCGAGTTAGAAGATGCTTGGATCTGCTAGCCCTCTTGACTCTAAAAGCTCTGCAGGTCCTTTGGGAGTAGATTTAATTTTCACACAAAATCGTCGAGGTCCAGAGTTGTGAATTTCTTCGTTACAATAATTTATCATTCTCTAGATCACAAACGTCGGATTCAGGATCTGATGGCATATGTTCCAGGACAATTGGTGTAGGTGGTACCCGTAGTTCTGTCCTTAGTCTTTACAGCTGAGTAATATTATGAGGTACACAATGCTCTACCTGTTCTTCGCGCTATGGCCTGCTGCATTTAAGGAACAGACGTAGTAGTCATTAATATAGTCCCTAGTTTTCCCCTGCACCACTGGAATAACAAATATCATGGCTTTCTTTTTACCACGTTTCCACAACTGCTAGTTCTCCACGTATGTACCTTAATGGGAACCAACTTTTATCTTGGTCACCTAATGCAATTCCAAAATATGCGACATATATTTTTCACAAATTATGTTATATCTTACCTATGGTTCCTCCACAACATAGTTACTACAAATCTAATAAAATATATTTGGAGTGTTCACCTAACTACAAGTTACTGCAAAGACGGAATATGAAAATCAATAAAATTAAGAGCAGACACTAGTTGGTAGGACTGCACCAGAAAACAACTGAATTCGGGAGAAACACTTTCGCAGGTTTATATAGCCACCTTACTTGCAGGTCTTTACATGTTCAAACACTTTTGTGCACGTCTCTACCTCAGTCACAAAGGAAATGCTACGCATATCACGTATATATAGAATGTGTTTCTAAGAAAACTGTTTGTAAAGAAGCTATATGTGATAGGTAAATACAGTTTGGATTTTTAGAATTGGCACAGAACATCTTAAATTTTGGAAATATCAAAATCTATGCAAACCAGTATAATCAATTTGGCTTTCGGAAAAATTGATGATCATTGGATATTGTGGATAAGGGTGAATCAAACATGAGGAATGCATTTACCAGAAAACGAATATCTGCTCTTGTTAGTTATTCATCTAGAAGAAGAAGAAGAACTCTTTATTGCATGCCGTACACAATACCCTTCACGGCTAAAAGCCAGGGGTTTACAGTAAAGGCTAATACAAGGTTACAAAGTCTAATATAAGGTTACAGAGGCTAATACAATATTACAGTAAAGTCTAATATAAGGTTACAGAGGCTAATACAATATTTCAGTAAAGGCTAATACACTGTGATAAACAAGGATGAGATAAGAGAAAAAAATAATATTACTAATTATACAAGTGTAGGAAACCGAATGAAAAATTTACATATGAACATATATACACAACAGATGTTAAATTTACATATGAGCATATATACACAACAGCATGTCATCATGTTCAATTATTCTCCAGGGAGCAGTCCTTTTACAGTGCTGGATTCATCTGAGCAGGCGCAGAAAGTTGGAACATTTAGTGAGGGATCCACGGGAGTGATGGACAGGTCCTTGGGAGCAGGTCCTAGTGTCCTGTGACGTGGTCCTGAGAAGGAAGTGGATGGAGTAAGTTCTGTCTGTATTTTTTATCCAATGCGAACTTGTAGAGGTCGCCATCCAGGGAGTATATGTACTGCAGCATTTGCACGGGTAAGAAGCGATCGGATAACTTTAACCGGTTTGGGGTGGCCTGGAGGACTGGATTGGCCCGAAGGCTTGGGACTAGGATCCTCCAACCGCAGTTAGCCCAGAAGTCTGGTTCCGAAATAATGCCAATCATCATTTTTACAGAAAAGACGAGTCTTCTCTCATGGATAATGGCAGGAAGACGTCTGATGTTTAGAGCTGCTGCCATCTGGGTGGGTGGTCCTTTGTGCAGGGGGAAGCCGGAATTTCCATGTGGCCCACTTCAATAGCCAAAATTCTCCTGCAAAAATCCGTCTTAGATGCGTTGCGGCAGTTGAGGTCCAGACTTCTGCTCCATAAAGAATGACCGGATAGACACATGTCTTGATATACCTGCACCCAACGGCCTGGTCATGGACATGCATAAGTTGTTGCTTAAGCATCCACCGGAGTCGACAGAATTTTTTTTGCAGGTGGTCTGTGTGTGGTAGAAAGGAGAACTTCTGGTCAAAAATACTCATGGCTTGACCTAGAGAAACTCATGGCTTGACCTAGAGAAAGGCTTCAATAGTCTCATGGCTTGACCTAGAGAAAGGCTTCAATAGTAAATGGCGCTGTAGCGCCTTAAGAGACCTCATTTCCAATGATCTGAAACGCCAACTACCGTATTTTATTCAAAGCTTGCTTCAAAACAAATCATTACAAGTTCTCTCTTGAATAGGTTCTCTTTCCAACCTTTTTATAAAAAAAAAGCTCCTATGATGCTTTATTCTCAGTGCCACCTTATTTACAAAACGAATAAACCAAGAATTTCCAACAATATTTTTCGAAAATTGTAGATTCACAACTCAACGCCGACGAACTAATCTTATCTTGCCCGGAATATGAACTTCATTGTGAGATATTGGAAATCTCAATAAATATGACTGAATTATGGATAAAAAAAAGAAAACAAATAGTATATCTAACCAAAAATCTACGACCATGCGTAACAAGCGCAAGATGTGTCCTGAACCTAAGCTTCGTCTAGCTCATTGTCCTTTTCCAAACATGAACGGCGTTCCTTTACTAGATGTAATTTTTGAAAACAAAACTATCTAAATTAAAAAGTCTTTGGCTAGGAATACGAAGAAAAGTGGCAAACAGTTCTTTGTTCCTGTAGACACTAGAAAGAAAAGAATATGCCACATTGGCACACTAGATATCAATGGCCTATTAATAATCGTCTTCTAGTTACTGAGAAGCTGAATAAATATTTTACACCGACATTCACACATGAAGTGTTTAGGGATGAGCATGCCAGAAGTAGAGCAACTTTTAAATGCAAACTAAATGATTTTGTTATGATTGGAAGAGAAATTGTTGAAGCTTTTAAATTCTCTATGGACTGGAAATGTCCGAATATTTCTTCTGTTCATAAAGGAGGATCAAAGAGAGCAGAGGGTATCTATACACCTGTAAGCTTCACCACTGGTTCAGTTAAAATAATGGAACCAGTGATTTAAAAAAGTAATAAAGGGTCATCTTGACAGGAATGTGGTTATACGATAATAAGAGCATTGATAATGATATTAATCAGAAAAGATTGTCTGACCAATATGACTGGTATTATTAGGAAATAACAAAGGAACTCGATGTAAAAAAGAATAATAATTTTGATATATAGTATACTTAGATTTCAGAAACTCTTTTGATACTTTGGAACAGTGTGGCATTACATTTTTAATGTAGTAGGGTTTTAGGAGCATCGGCAATTAAAGCGATATTGCTCCATATATGCTGCCCTTAAACTGCGTTTGTTTTGAGGTCGATTTTCTGTTTGCTGGATAAAAAACCATGCCACCCTCGTCTGAGACCAACTAACTCAACCACGTTGTGGAAAAACCCCATAAAAATTCCTCTCGTCATCTAACTCGAACTCGGATCTTTTACACCCATATAGAGAGGACGGCAATTCTACCAACTGCTACCCACGAGGGCTGTGGCATTAGAGAAAAGCTACTGCTATGTATAACGGGATGGATGGTTGCATGGAAGAAGACACAGTGGTTATCAGAGGGCACTGCTCTTCTTTTTCTGTTGTTATTAGTGGAATTTCATTAATAACAACTGTGAAAACAACTCATCACCTAAAAATCCCTTAATAAAAAATAACATTTGAGCTGGTACGTCTCCATGAACACTGGCAAGCAATTATTTTCTGTTTAATCTTAGGCCCACTGGCGTTCTAGGAAATGAATGAGCAGACCATTCTGCCAAACATCCGTCCAGCACAGCCTCAGCATATTTTCTAGTGCCACATGCTGATCATAAATACCATCTATGTACGTACAATATGTAAGAAATAATGGACACGTTTATGGCAAGTGCAAACACATAATAGTTCTTTCAATTTAAACCTGGACTACAGTTATGGACCTTTAGCATCTGCAACAAAAAATAAGTATTTCTATCCAGAGCCCGAACGAGTTATGCTTAGCTCATTCACTCAAGTTATTCCCTTACACGAAATGATTCTCCGCAGCTTAAACACTGCCGGACATCGCTGCCAATAAAGTTCTCTATTTGATGCCTTATTCAACAACGCTCAGTTCCTCCAATCAGTTTCCTTTCACATATCAATAATATTTGTCATTTAATTTGCAAATGCAATGAAGATGGGTTTATTTAAATTAGTTATATCTAATCATATCTAATCTCCAGCCATACCTAATCTCCGATTCGTGGTCTTCTACGCATATGCGTGAAGACAAATAATCCCTATTCATGCTCACCCCTATTGAGTAATTTTCATTCTTGTAACACGACATAGGGTCGAAAAGTCTTCTCAGCTTCAGGAAGAAAAATCGTTTTGCAATATTTTGATTAAATTCTTTTAATTAATTTTTTACTTAATTTTTAATTGTAATGTAATATTTTCGATTTCTTAATTTAATTTTTACTGTAATGTTACATTCGTTTTAATTTCTGAAGAGTATCATATGGAAGTGTTTGACGTATCATATTGAGGGAAACTTCTCTTATTCTTTTACAATCAAATTAGTTATATATAAGTGTCGAGACATAAAGACAACGTCACGTTAGGTTTTTTTTTTGTTTGTTTTTTTTTCGGTAAGCAGATAAATTAAATCTGAAGTACTCACCATCCTATTTACTAGTTGTCGGGTAAAGAAATTTAAGTGACTGATAGCAAAAGTTAAAAACAAAGGTACTCTTTTGTTTTTACTAATTGTATGTCCGTTTTGAAACATTGTTAGTCGAAGTATTCCTTTACAAGGGATTGCATCAAAAAGTTTAAAATTTCAAAAGAACAATTTGACAATGTATATCTTGATCCGCATGGCATTCATGTTGTCCTATGAAAAAGTACCAGCACTGAAAAATTTTACCAATCGCAAAACGAAACTTTCTCCATCTTAGGTCCAAAATTTAGCATCTTTCTAGTTATTTAAGGTTTCCACCGTATTTCTTGCATTTTAACAACTAATTTCCTATGTATAGCTATAATATTATCTTGAATTTGCATTATATTTCTTTTAAAACAAAAACAAATTCCATCGTACCCACGGTAATGCATTTTTTCCAGTTTTTGAGAGCTTTGGAGAACCAAACGTTTTCTTGCAATGAGAAAGAGTTACTACGAACAAAAAACATGTTCACCGGTATCACATTAAAACAAATTCCTTCCATTTACGGACTTCATTGCTGTTCAGGGACGTGATGAATATTTAACTGCAGCTTGAGCATCCTGCTTTACCTTGATGTGGAGTTCCTTCGGAATTATTGAGGAATGTCATTAGTGGATTTCTCCAAAGATTGCTCGGCAAGCGAGTCAAAGATAGAAGTTCCAAGAATCGAGAGCTGAACACTTATTGTGTTACTACGCCTAGAGGGAGGATGGACAATGAATTGCTATTATAATGAACGTGCCCACGAGACCGAGAATGTGAACAATAACACAACAAACTCTTATGAATTAGGTAAAGTTTGCAATTCTCTTCCTGACATCGTGATTAACTAGTAATAATAGTTAATCAAATAAATTAGCAAAGCGTATGTATTTCGAGCAACGAATGACTTAGTGTAGAATTAAGATGAAATTAAAAACTACGAATTAATTAATGATACACTTTTGTCAAAGTAAACATTTCCCGCATTAGTTCTTCTACGTCAATGAAACTAAAATGTTGAATATTTACAAAACCAAGGATCGATTATGGATTCGAATACAGACTACAGTTGATTTAAAATCTGATAAGATGTGTGTCTGATATTTAAAAGAGAATTGTTTTTTTACCCATGGTACTTAGAACTGTTCTGATGCTATTCAAATGTCATGTTTATGAAAAGTCAACTGGTGGGCGAAAAATCACTAAGAATGTCAAAGAAAAATTAAGTCAAAATATCGACAGCCAATGTTAGTTTATAATTATACTGTAATTTGATTAGAACTTTTGCTTGGTTACTTGTGAAGAATGAAAGGTAGAATGTGTATTTGTATCAAAGTTATTCTCTAAGAATTGTTATTAAAATTAATTCTTTATAAAGCACTCGTACTTGGCATAGTGGTAGTGGACCGAATCGGATCGATATACTATTAATGTACCATCGATTATAACCAATGTTATCCGTTATTATCCTGTTATCACTGAATTACATAAATATTATTAGTAGTCTGTATGTAGTAGTGATACTACCTTGATGACTACTAAAAAGATTCCAGTTTACTGAAAGAAAAACAATAGGTGTAATGCTCGTTCCAGAAAAAGCGTTTTACTGGAATGAACCTGTTTGTTCCAGAAATTTTGCCTTACCTACATTATAAACTGCTTTGCTGAGGGGATGTATTTGCCTCACCATAATAAGGCTCCATGTCACGAAGCACGATCATTCTACAAAGGTTTTAGGAAAATAGCGGAACAAAACTGCGATTTCCAGCCCAGATCTGAATCCAATACAACACCCTTCGGATGTTTAGGAACAACAGAGAACCAAGCTAATAGCACAGTGCATATAAGCAGCGTCCTCTCCACATCGGGTGGAAAAGCCCCGGGTAATGACTCGAATCTCGTCAATGACACGAGTAATTTTTATTGATCTTTTTCACATTTTTTATTGGCTGAGTTAGCCAGTCACGGGAAAGGTTTCATGGTTTTTTTCTGACGGAAACTCGGCTTTTCTGTCCAGCAAACGAAAAATCTGCCACAGAACACACAAAATTAACAGACGTAATATATACAATGCAATATGATCTAATTCGCAGGTGCACCTACAAATCCAACAACAACAACTGAGAACCACAATAAGAATTTATTTGAAGAAGAAACTAACTGTAACCTCGCTAGAGAAGTGGTGAACAATTCTAGTCTCCAAACAATCACAAAAACAAAACTTGCAGAAAGCATTCCCCAGGAAGTTGATTATATCATACTCGATATATAAAAAAATTTCTTTTCCTGTAACTAGATATTGTTCGTTTAGTGTCATAATTTCAAATAACGTGAATTAAGTGGTCCAGATTTAATAAAGTTAATCTTTCATCACTAAATTCAGTGTTGTCTTCAAATTCATTTGGTATGTGCCTGGTAGCCTCTGAATATGAATTCAGCAGTAGTTCCAATGGGAGGTAAATATAAAATAAAAATATATAATAAAAAACTTGCATAAGCCTTTTATATCTTCCGGAAATCGCATCCTTTCCAGATCTACGAATACATCCTTTCTAAAGGTTTAGATCTGCTGGAACAGGTGCAGAGAAGAGCAATGAGATTACTGAAAGGAACAAAAGGGTAGACTTACCAAGAAAGGCTTTAGTTCCGTTTCAGATTGCAGCGTCTGGAGACTAGCCTCTTCAATTTAAAATACAATGGATTGAGCAAGCTCAGTGCTAATGATATTCTTGCTTAGCCTGCACACGTGAGAAGGCATAAATTCAAATTAAAGAAGGATGGTTGCAGGATAGACGTGAGGAGGCTTGCGTTCAGCTAGCAGGGGGTTGATTGTTGGAACAAACTTCCATCTGTTTTTGTGTAAGTGGGCAGTGTGAATAAATTCAAGGAAGAACTAGAGAAGGGGATGGACAGGTGATGTGGAAAGTTTTTTTTTTTTTTTGTCTGATGCTTTAAAAAACTTGCATTCTTGCATCATATGCCACTACTTATAATAATAACTAATAATAATTTCCGTTATCCCATCTCTAGTATTTCTTATGAACGTTGACCACTCAGTCCCACTTAATGTATTAGACTCATTACCACTATTAAACATTGCTTTGCCCGTGGTGCTTAACAATAACATGCAGCAGAGGAACTTCATTCATTTTTCATGGGATTTAGATCTCACAAAACTGATTAAATTATCATTATTAGAAATGCTTGTGCTTTCGTCGGATTGAAAAGAGCAATATTAACTTCTTGTATACTTGTAATTAATTGTTCTCTAACAGTTTCAGACATATCATCGGCTCTTTTCTCTAAATTGTCATCTGATTATGATATAAGATTGAAATCTTCTTTCACTTTTATCTATGTTTTTGAAATTGCTAAAATACTACAACCAATTCTACTATAGTGTGAGAAGCTTTGCCTTTTCTGCTATTACTTAAGATACTTGGAACGAAATGAATACAGCATTTTCAGTTTTGCAGCGAATTGCGGTTTTCTGTAATAATTTTTTGTTTACCTATAACTCCTCCTACCTTTTACTCTTAAAAAAATTGGCAGTTATTTTTCACTTTTACGTTATGTTTATATTTGGCAGGTTTCCGGACTCATTTGATAACACTTCGCAATAGAGCCCATTGGTTTCTAGTCACCTTCAGAACCGGAAATCATAAATCTAAGCACTCATAGAAAAATTAATGCTATACGCTACATTGCCGAAAGCATCCGGGCACCACTGGGATTTGGGAAAACGAATCATACCGTCACCATGTCAAGAATAGATGTAAAGGCCACTGCGTTCACTCTGGAAGTACAATAGACAGGCCAAGCTGTTGAACTTAGATACTTCCAAAAAGAATTTATCACAGATTGCCATATTATCAATAAATATATTCGTGCCATTGTGGCAAAATTATAACTCCCTAGATCAACGGTGGCTGAAGTATTCACCAAATAGAAACATTATGGTGCTACTTCTGCTGGAAAACTTTCCGCTAGACGATACAAATTGAAGAATATTATCAAGCAGGGAGGCAAGAGAAACTAATATTAGTACAAGGAATCTGAGCAGGGAGGATTTTATGCAGAAGCTGCAGCATGCAGACGAAACGAGACAGCGATGACTTACCTGGAACTTGTTCCTTGATCCTTGGAATATTGTGTTATGGAATGAGAAATCATGGTACTCGGCTTCCCGATCTGATCGCTGTGGCTCGACATGGCAGGTGCCTGGAGAACGTTAATTACGAGGATGTATCATCCAGTTTGAGAAGTTTGGCAGAGATGTTCTCATCCTTTCGGGTTATTTGCTCGAAGTTTGGGCTTCGACCATTGGGAGTCATTTTTGAAAATATGAACATCCACAGTATGATTGTATTGTATAATACTCATATATTGACATTCCGGACATTTCTGTGGCAGCGTTTAGAATGTTTGAAGACATGGGTGTGCAATAGTTTCAGTAGCCTGCCTGGAGCGATGATAATCAGTATCCTGCTAATCAGTTTCAGTAGCCTGCCTGGAGCAATCCTGTTGAACAGCTGTAGAATGAATTATATAATAATGTGGGTTTTTAGTCAGGTTAACGTATAGGCCAAATCAGTTAAATATTGTGTTAATAAAAGAACAGTATGCTGTACCTGAAAAGCTTTTATCCCATACTTTTTTCTTCTTTATTTACCTGTCTTTCTTTTTAAAAAAAATTGACAAAGATTGTTGCTGTAGGGTTTTAGAAACAACAGCGACTTGGCTCTATTTTTCCCTGCATATTGTCTCTAACTTGCGAACTGTTGGCTGGACGAAAAACCCGAGTTTCTGGGAGAAAAAACCATGCTACCCTCGCGTCAGGTCCTCACGTCATCGACGGGGATCGAACTCGGGTCTTTTCCACTCGATGTGGGGGGGAGACGGTGATTCTACCGATTGTGCTACCCACGAGGGCACAAAGATCGTAAAATTACCCCTCTGATTAAACATCTCACCTATTTCTAGGTCTTCATGGAGCTTGTTGAGGTTCTGTGAGATTTTAAAATAGAGAACGAGAGAATTTTACAATTTAATGTTATTTTCTTTCGTTGTTGTTTGTTCTTTTAAGAGAGAGAAAATATAGGGTAGTAAAATGTTTTGGTAAAGGTTTCTGAGATGTGCAATAATTTCTTGCTGTGCGTCATGATTATTCTTAGAAATGTAACGAACAGCGAAAACGACGAACAATGGGGCTGATCACCCTCCTTATGTATTGCCTTGAATATAACATATATTACACAAAAGATATATTCCAAGACAAAATAGAATATTTTCTACTTAAGTGGGTAAAACATCACAGATGTTCTTTAAGATCACTTTTAATAAGCTATAAGGAGAAAAACAATTAACGACTGAATCTCATTTCGCATACATCTTGTCCTCCATCCCAAGTAATTGGATGCGGCCATCATGGCCCGGTGATCAAACGCGAGAGCGCATATGTACCCGCGATTCAGTTGATCGGTGTGCAATCCCGTGTGACTTTTAAGCACGTATTGTGATGTTGCTGTGAACTCCTCTGCTTTATGTAGTCATCTCACAGTATAAACAGAAAATTTATTTATTTATTTAATTCGTGATCTTGAGTCGCCAAATATATTTTTTCCTCGGAATAAATTTGATTTAATGTGATTTATAAATAAGAAAAAAAAAACAGAATTACTAGTTTAATTACCAGTTTCTGACAAGATTTGAGTACTGTACTGCATCCCCATTTTTCTAGAGTCAACTGATTTTTGGTTTCTCAGTATTTTTAAACTCCATAATTTTAAATATTCAAATAATTGAATATTTAAAATTTAATATTCAAATAATTAAGTTTTCAAGGAAATTTGTAAGAAATTTTGAGAAATTCTCAGTAAATACACAAAATAAAACTGATTTAATAGTATTGTGCCCCGAAGTGAGCCATTACGGACCGTGGTGCACATGATAGACAAGTGGCGACGAATTAACCAATGCGCAACACGCAGCGAGGACTTACTATGCTGACAATATTTGAATACAGATTTATAAATTAGGACATCAAGAGCACTCCGCATCAAATATTGGTGAGAAGCGCTATTGATATCCATATGAAAAAGAGATTAGAAGAAGCGAACTACAAAGCTTGGCAACTAGACTTCCGAGGTAGTGTGAAGTCTTATTAAAGTCTATAAGACTGCGAAGGGAATCAGTGAAATTAAAATAAAAACAAAATAAAAAAATTGGGAGCAACAGAAAGCTGGACTTCAGAATATTTGCTTTCAGAGGAGTTGTTGTACATCACTGAAATGATATACAATTTTCAGCATGTTGCATATCACCGGGATGAAATGCCTGGCCACAGAGGCGGATAGTTTGAATTTCAAAGCGGAATTTCCACATTTAAAATCACGGAAGGTATGAATGATAAAAATATGTCTACTTTTTTTGTAGAGAAAATGTAGATGCAGAGAAAATGTAGCTTCCTTACGTCATTTAGCCTTTATAATATATATATACACTATGCTGCCACTTTATTAGGTACACCCCTGCTATGCACAAAAATGGTTTGTCTCACAACGTTGCAAGTCACATGACCACAGTTGTGGATATAAATGCAGCAGAACAACCTTTCTAGTATCAGTTAAGAGTGCAAACCGTAGCGAGAATGGGGAATAGGAGTGATCGAACGGACTTCGAACGTGGCATGGTAGTAGGTGCAAGACGTGCTGGACAAAGCATCTCTGAAACGGCAGTTTCAGAGATGAACTTTTCATGAATCATAGTTTCAAGGGTGTATCGAGAATGGTGCAATGAACAGAAAACCTCTCAATGGCACTCCTGTGGAAGAAAATCGCTTGTTGATGAGAGAGGTCAGAGGAGGATGGCTAGAATTGTGCAAGCAAATAGACGGGCCACAATGTCGCACATCACACCAGATTCTACTTTTTTTGTGACAGATGCAGAGAAAAATTGCCACTACATTAGGTACACCACTGCTGTGCACAAAAATGGTTTGTCCCACAACCTTGGTGCGCAGAACAAAATATCGCAACGGACCACTAGTCGCACTTTGGCTAAAACAACATGAATCCATGGACCCGTCATGTCTGACGACTACTGTGCAAGGTGGTGGGGACAGTGTTATGGTGTGGGGAATGTTTTTTAGCACACGTTGGGTCCATTGATACCCATAGATTCAAGTATGAATGCCACATCGTACCTAAACATCGTTGCTGACCAAGTGCATCCGTTCATGTTGACAGTTTATCCTCAGTCAGTTGGTTACTTCTAGCAGGATAATGCCCAAGTGCACAAAGCCCGAATCACTATGGAATGGTGCCAGGAACATGACAGTGACTTTTCTTTGCTGCAGTGGCCCTCTCAGATCTTTGGGATGAGCTGGAAAGGGCTGTTCGCTGCGGGCCTACACCTCCATCGAATCTCAAGGAACTGCGTGACTCACTCATGTCTGTATGGTACTCCATTCCTGCACGACGATTTCAGCATCTTGTTCAATCCATACCTAGACGAATTCAGGCTGTTTTGAAAGCTAAAGGAGGCTCAACAAGCTACTAGGTGGGTGTACCTAATAAAGTGGCAGCACAGTGTATATATATATCCAAAATCCAGAGCAGTGGTTTTCAAAGTGTGTTCCTCGGAAAGCAGTTCTATAAATGTTCCTCTAACGTTTTATCATAGATTTTGCTCTCTCGTAGGTAACACAGTTGGTAGGATTGCCGTCTTCCACCCACACCGGGTAGAAAAGACCCAAGTTCGAGTTCCGTCGATGAAGGGGAGAATTTTTATGGGCTTTTTTCACAATGTGGCTGTGTTAGTCGGTCTCAGGAGAGGGTGCATGGTCTTTTTCCAGGAAACTCTGGTTTTTCGCCTAGTAAATAGAAAATTTATCTCAGAAAACAAGGAATTGACAGACAATATACTCGGAGCAATATGACCTTAGTCGCTAATGCTTCTAAAATCCTACTACTACTACAACGAGATAGATTTTGTATGCAAGTTGTACACATGTATTATTTTTAATTGATTTAGATCTGCAAAATGGTTCCGTGACAAAAAAAAAAAAAAAAAAAACTGGAGGGCGCTCAGGAGAATGCCATATAGATCCCTCAGTCATCGTTGAATGCTCTCACCCAGGATTTCAGGTTGCTACAAGAGCTGACATTAGACAAGGACGATAAGTAGGGAGTTGCATGGCATCGGAGTTTACTGAAGAGTTGTGGCAAACAAACCAATACGTAAAGAACCAGTAAAGAACAACGTCGAATTTCCTCTTGTAAACCCCATCGGTCCATAATTACAACGCTAGAATGTCGTGTATTATGGAGTGACGGATCACGAAACGCAGTTTGCTGCTGTTATGGTCGTGTTTGATCTGGCGGGTGCCCGGATGTTGTTAAGTGAGAAAGTTTATAAAGGAAATTTTGCAACGTGAAATTCTTTAATTAATTTATTGGTACGTATATAAAGACAAAATACAATTAGGCCTAATAGTCCCAATAACTGACTAAAGTAAATTAGCTGCATTTCGAATTTCTGTTTTGAAATGCGTCTGCCGACCCGTTTTCAGACTTAGGAGGACTCGATCTGAGAGAGAGAGAGAGAGAGCTGTCTCTCCTATGATAAAATTAGAGGCTTTCTCTAAATCTAAAACCTAGGCCAGAAGACGAATTAAATAGAAACGGGAAATGTCGCTAATTTTAATTATTGGTGCAATTAATACCTGATACTTAATTGTATCGGTTTGTCCTTTTCAAACCAATAAACTAATTTAAAATGTTTCACTTGATAAAGTCTCTTTTTAATAAACTTTCTTACTTAGGCAGTACTTTCACATAATGTATTTCGCATATCATTATTTGGAGAACAGTTAAAATTTATGCACTTCAACCTGAGTGAAATCTGACTAATTTCTTAAAGAAAGAACACAAATAATACTCAGATATTACTTTTACTTTAAAATGGATAAAATTTAAACAAATATCATTGCTTGTAAAAGCTTTTTTTGCAGATAAATTGAATTTAATGAGATGATAACGTCTCATTTCAAGAAGTGGGAAAACTGGACAAAAGAAACCTATGTACGCTCAACTAGTACAACTAAACCCAGTCTGCCACTACTCCCATTTCAATAAGTTCCACTGCCCTACCTCTACAAAAGCAAAAACGAAGCGTAAAGAAAATCCATCAAAGCCCCCGCGACCATCAGTATGCGGCGAACAAATGGATATAGAGTTTGAAGAATGTCTCATGAAACACTCCTTTTTGTTGAGGAAGGTATAAACAGAGGCCAACGCCCGTAATTCCCAAAAAAGATACACGTCAAAAAAAACTAGCTCATTAGCCCCTCAATAGTGACGAACCCATCGATCTTAAATAGTGGCAATGTTTTTTTTTCAAAAAGGAGTTATTGTAGACTACGCCAAGACTGCGATAATGGTAAGCCGTCCTGTATACTTCTGTTTACAGGTGATATATTTAAAAGCAATGAAGAACTCAATTCTCAAGATCATTCATAAATATAGGAGCCTAGATGGTAGAATCGCCGTCCTCCCTACACCGGGTGGAAAAGACCTGAGTCCCGTCGATAACGGTAGGAATTTTTATGGGCATTTTCACAACATGGCTGATTTAGTCGGTCTCGGGAGAGGGTAACCGGGTTTTTCGTCCATCAAAAAGAAAATCGAGATCAGAACACATGCAATTTACAGAAGCAATATGGCCATAGTTACTGATGCTCCTAAAACCCTACAACAACAACGTAAATATAGGTTTGGGGAGGTCAATGGTTTGGGAGATTAGCCATTGTTTGATTGAAAGGGTAATCAGAGCCCCCTCTCAGGAACATTTTATATATATATATACAATCAAGATTATATTATATATATGTCGATTCCGCCTGAGCACGCTATCCCCTTTTTTTTAGGAAATGAAAAACTAAACTGACGACCAATTATTTTATAATAATGGACTTGCAGATATTTGCATGAAATTCTTTTATTTTGGAATTAAGCCATCGGTTGCGATACAGACGTAAAAAACAAACATTTCCGTAAAAAATCAATAAACTAACAAGTAAATTATAATATCTTAGTTAATATTTCTGTAATATATTGTTATGGAAAATGGTTTTAGTTGACCTTTGCAGAAAACAATTTAGATTACGATAAATTGATAAACAATTATGGGTTTTTTCACTATTTTTCTTTTAAACTTTTTTTTATTGAAGTCAGTTTTTCGCACTGTTCCACGCGAAGGAGTATTTCATTCTGTTTACTTGTGTTTCTTTGTTTTTATAAGGATCGATTAACATCCAGCAATCTAATGTTATTCACCTGAGTTGTGTTACAAAACAATCACAAACAAATTAAACTTAGAGTCAGATGAAAGTAGCGCGCATTCCTGTGACAAGAAAACCCAGTGACTAGAATTCCAAAACATACAAGCAGGAACCAATTAACGATAAAGTGGACCCATAGTTGGATGTCCGCATCTGACGCTGCCGGGACACGATAGGGAAGTGATGACTTCTCACTTGTTGAAACTAGATCAATACACCGAAAGCAAGCTTCATTTAGACAGCCGGAGCTGGCTGCTTATTAACGTCAGTGTCAATGATCGTCAAGAGGCATTTCAATCTCTCTTCTAGCAATGACGGACAGCATGGCAAAGGAAATGTTGCCAAGTGCTACGTACTGGCTCGCTTCTGTCGGAGGTCAGGGAGAGGAACGCTTATTGAGTGACCTAAGATGACCAGTAACTGAGAATGGTGAAGTACCGGGGTTGCTCCTCCGGTGATTATCATTAACTTGCGCCGCAGCCTACTACATTCCTCAGAGCAAAGACGGGAAGGAAGGGAGATTGCCACTTATTGAAGCGAGCGCTTCAGACAAATCTGTCACCTTCAGCTAAATTTCACGCCATCTTCTCGTAATTTTCTGAATATGAAGACATTCCTTTTTCTCTGGATAAATCACTAGTTTTGTTACTTTTCAGCTTTGTTTTAAAACTTCTAATTTTACCTATTTCAAGTTTTAAGTTACCAGTGATGAATTGTTCTTTAATTGTTCTTTAAAAACAATTAAAGAAAGACAAAAACGAGCTCCATTTTCTGAGATCCATTTTTGTTCTAAAACACTTTAATGTCATCAGTTAACCGCATAAAACAGGTACGTGCAATTTTTAAATGTTAGTATTTTGACAAAGGTTATGTGGAGGCCATTGCAGATGGCAATAATCTTTCGATGCATTTCAAAGGTACAAGTAACATATGATGTCTAACAAGCGGTCCAGTAAAAAAATAAAGAAAAGATGGCTTCTCCAATTACTGTTAGACGAGTATGCTTGCTTTATTAATAAAAGAACAATATGTTCTTTACCACAACGTTAATTTTTTCGTAAAAGGTAGTTTATTTGTCATTTATTCCATGGGTACTCTCTTAAAACTTGAAACCACTATTAACACATCATACACGTAAAGACTTCCCATTATTAAATCATAACAGGTCTGTCAAGTAAAAATCCAAATAATTAAAAAGAACCATCCTTATCAAGCAGACGGACCGCGAGATCTCTCGAGGAAATCAGCGCCAATATCGTTAATATCAAAATAGGAGTATCAAGTAACGAAATAAGAGTATTCGACTATAAGCATGTATTGAACAGATTAAAGCAAGAGTTCTCAAACTTTGTGATAACGCGACCCTATAAAATTATAAACGAATTTGTGCAAGCTCATTCATCCTCATGATTAAAACTAATGACTTCATTTTGTTTAGATCTGGTCATGAAATAAATACACGCAGGGGCGTATTCAGGGGTGGCAGAGAGGGCATATGCCCCCTTAACCAAAAATTTGAAATTAAAGAAAAAGAAGGCAGGAAGCGTTCAAAAAAAAAAAACAAAAAAACTCAGAAGCCTGGTCGCCATGCCCCCTCTTACGATGATACCTGGATACGCCACTGAATACACTTAGTCTTATTTAAATTTATACTTGAAATAAAACAATGATAGAACGTTGCTTTATGGAATAAAACCATTTCCTTAGAAATAAACAAAAAGCAAATTTAAACCTGAGGAAGAATTAAAAACAAAAAATTGCGACTTTTCGAAGTTTCTCGGAAACCCCAGATGAATCGCTACCCATTATTTTAGAACCCCTGGGCTTGAAAGGACCTCAAACAAAAAGAAGTAGAAATACGACCCGTAGACAAATGAGAAATAATTGGACTGTAAACTTATTTTAAAAAATTAGAATGATGCGGGAGATATTCGTCTATATTGAGACTTCTAGCGCTTCATTCAGAGAATGGCTAATAAATATAACAACATGGTTACCACGATACTGAGATCAGAGTTTATTGCTCCGGCGAAAATTAAGGATATAAAAGCCTGTACATACCATATCCATTCCTGTTTTATAAGTAAAAAATACATAAAGAGTACTCTCCGATAAGATTAATCCTATCCCGTAATTCAGCGTTAGCAACCGTTATGTATTGCCTTATTAGTCCACAGCGTACAACCTCCAAATGTGCTATTAGAAACACGCTATATTTGTATGGTCAGATTAAGCGGTTAGAATTAACAGATTATAAAAGCCTTTTATCCACTAGTTGTGGTCTCTTGATACAAATAAAGAAAAAAATTCCATATGTACTACGTACGTAAATTACTTCACTAGGATCCTAGTGAAGTAACTTATTGTAAGTTAATATTGTTATTATTATTATTATTATTATTATTATTATTATTATTATTATTGTCATTATTGTAAACACTACTCTCTTAGACATCATGCATAAAAATACCTACGAATCTGATTAACGTTCAGCGCCCGTTATAGCATCGGTCTGAACTTCGGAATTGATCAAAGCGAGAAGTTATATTCCAGTCCCCCTTTTTAAAAACAGACTTGCCTTGTTCTGAATAAATACGCGCCACTTTCAAATTGAATGGTGCTGTCATTAATCGTCCTTACCCTTAACAATTATACTCCAAAAAGTTTTAGTTAAGACTTCTGCAAAGATTTCAGACATTATTATTCTCTTTTAAGGGTTAACTGTCCGCCATACTGTGTTTTTTTAATATTCCTGTTATGTTGTCAACGATATTGACGCTGGTTTCCATGCGAGATCTCCCGGGCTCTGCTTGACTTCTCGATAAGGAAATTGTTCGAGGAACCACTGCTAATGGACTAAGCCTAAACTATGAGAAATAAACCAAAATTGATGACCGCCCTCCGCAAAAATTTGTAAGTAACATTTTCCACATATTCGCAACACTTAGACACTGTTGGAAGATCCGTGCACCATGACTCGCCACTGCTTAAGACAGCATCTCAATGTTTATGGTACCAGTTAAAACAGAAAGTTCCCCCCCCCCCCCCCCAGAAAGTCTACTCTGTGCATTGTGTGAAGTTATGTTTAGTTTCTACACTGCAGCTCTCCCGTAACATCTCCATTGCAATTTTCCGCGATCTCTTCGAATGTTTCCCGACTGTAGTAAGCACATAAGTTGATTGCTAATGTGACATCCTGCAATGACTCCCCGTTGGAAATCACTAAACTAAAGCCTCGATATATTTATTGTACTTCTAACATGAAAGCAGAAAGTTAATTACATAAGACACTCATCTTCCCGATAAAGGGCTAAAATAGCAAGAAGTGTCATCTTTAAAGAGAATATAAGCCCCACTTGAGACCTCATCCTTACCTCTAGCCTTCGTGGGTAGCGCAAAATCACAATCCTTTCCACAGTGGGTGGAAAAGACCGGCATTCGAAACACGTTTTCACAATGGCTGAGTTAGTCGGCCTCAAACGAGGGTAGCGTGGGTTTTTCTTCCAGGAAACTCGGGTTTTCGTCCAGCAAGCAAAAATCGACCACAGAACACACTCAATTTGCAGACATATTACATATAGCTCAATGGTCTAAGTTACTGATGCGCCTAAATCCCAAAGACAAAAACAGCAATAACAACCTTACCTTTAATTCATTCACCAATGTTTTCTGATTTCATCAAAGCTGGTTATCTTAACTGCCCAGTACGTTTAAATGTATCAAATCTTATAAGGCACTTTATAGTGCCAAAAATATGGACACTCTTAAACGGCCTGTCGTGGTGCCCTCGCATGCTCTCGATATGATGAAAAGTACCACGAATTACTATCCTAAATTACAGAGTTTATTTCAAAAACACACATGACTAATTTCGAAGAGCAACTGCATGTTCTAGAGAATGCCAACGGAAAAAGAGATACAAAGATTAAAGGTAGAGACGGACGTATCTGTTTAAGGATAGGCTCGCCTATCCATAAACAGATTGAGACGCTTGGTGGCGGCTGTTGTATCCCATGAATGTTTTCCATGTCGCACGAGCATCCTCAGAATACATTCTATTGCTAGTAAAAAATTTTTTCGTCCGTTAAATCGAAGTCCATAAATCTGAGGGTTACTGTACAGTACTTTATAACTTCTATTGTACATTATCTATTTTATTTAAATTACAGATTAAAGTTTTATTTTTAACTTCTCAGTAGTTGTGTCAGTAACTGATAAAATCTATGCATTTTAAAGCAATTTCAATCGCAACATCACATTTGTCATCAAACGACATATGGGAACAACTGTTACATGCATTGTAACTATCTGAGATACACCTAATAATAAAAGGACCATGGCGTAGAACTCGAAAGAACGAGGGTTGCAATAATTTGAAAAGACTACCTCTTTCTTTCCGATCTTCGTTCTCTTACCTTAAAATAGTTGAAGTGCTGAAGTTCATTGAAGTAGTAGCACAATGATTATAATCACCGTCCTCCCCACATTGAGTGGAAAAGTCCCGGATTCGAATTCCGTGAATACGCGAGGAACTTTTATGGGCTTTTTTTTAACTCCGTGGTTGAGTTAGTCAGTCTCAGGTGTAGATAGCAAGGTCTTCCCCCCCCCTCCGGCCGGAAACTCGGTTTTTCGTCCAGGTAAACGGACAAACCGGCCTGAAGACCATTGCAATTTATGGACATAATATACATGGGTGAATGAGGTTGTTCTAGAGTAATCCTAATATGACAGGGTTTTTTTCAAGGAACTCTTCTTAACCTGACCAATTAACCGCATACCTAAAATGTTGACCCTTACATCGATCTCATAACTGTTTTGTGTAATGAGGTAATGCATGCTCGTGCTCTGACGATGTGTATAATAATGAATTACATGTATTTTTTTTGTTTTCTCTGCTCCATACAAATTTCATTTGCTTAAATCTCATAACTCTTCTGTACTATTCACAAAAGTGAAGAAATATTTGTAATATTCTGTATATCTTTTTAAAAATTCATTTATTGAAATCTTTAATGATGACTTATCTATTCAGATTAAGGTACTATGAAATGTCTTTCGAAATTGTATTGTCTAATTAATGTGAGTATTATCAGAACTAATTACATCTTAAAATATTCAGTTTGGTGTTCACTGTAATGCATTCTGTCATACTTACCAAATATGCTAATTAACTAACTCTGTAGAGATTTTATACAATATTTAATACAGTTTGATTTATTTTTAATTTGAATGTGTGTGTTTACTAACTTATTTTTGCAAGCTGCATCATTTTGAAGTGTGTTAACTATTTCTTTATAACATGTAAAAGTATTATTACTAATTCAGAAGGTCTGTTTGCCTTTTAAACTAACATCTAATGTTTAAATAGTAAAATATAATTGTCTTTAATGAATAACGCTGATAATTTGTCATTGGTGTCTTTCAACAGAAAGAGAACTTCTTAATTTCTCACCAACAGGTGATAAGCCATGAGAAAAATTTTTTAAACTTGCTACTCTTGGATACAGAAAGTTTACGTATATTTTTATTACTGAAAAAAAAATAATCATGGTTAAATGTTGCTTCTAAAATGCTAAATATTACACGTAATATACATAAAAAATCAGTTAAAAGCAGTGATAGCATTATGCTTCTTAATTAACCTCCTAATATTTCCTCTTACTCGAAGTGAACTTTTTTCGTAACCTCATACGAGGCCATCTCAAGAACAGCTACATTTGCAAATCATATTGGGTACATTGCTAATAAAATAAAAATTCCAAAACCACACGGCATGGTGCAGGCACATATTTTGGCACATTAGCAATATTCATCGTTCAATTGCATATTTAATTATACTTTTAATATCCAATATTTTTGTATATTGTTTTAAATTTGCAACTGATTGAACAGAAAAATACTTATGCAAAATAATTGAATGAATGGGTTACACCATAGATCAAGAAATTAAATTATTAATATCGTCATTATTTAATGTGATACAAGTTCGATTCTTTTGTTCAAGTTCGATACGAGCAAGACAAAACTAGCACTGTTACAACTTTGTTTTGGTGTGGTCTTGCAGCCTGACATCACTAAAGAAATTAACTCGCTAGCAAAACAACACATTTTGCGGGAAATTTTCATTAATTTTTCCATCCTATGTTCATACGTATTACGATCGTGGTTTACTCTGCAGATGATAGACATTGTCTGCATATCTATAAATCCGTTAGCTTTGTTACATTGTTATCCAGTCTCAAATTCAGCCATTTGACTCTGTTTCTGGGTTAGCCACCATTGAAAATAGTTTGAAATAGAATGCTAATGACAACGTCTTAACATAACTGAGATCATTTTTACTGCACATTTTGAAGTATTGCTTTTTAGCCACATTTACGCCTTTGAGAAGTGGTAAAACCGCTTGCTTTCCAGTCATTAAACTCTTTCAGATGGGTGCTTTTGAAAACCAGTTCTGTCTTTCGTTCCTTAAATCGTGGCTCTTGTTTGTACAACCATGATAAGACCTTTTTCGAAGTCTGATTGATCACGGGTTTTTTACATTCTGGCTTCATATTACTGCAGTCGAACAGCCTCTGCAGTCTTTGTATTCAATGAGGCAACACATTATCATCCCGTGTCACAGGTTTTTTTTTTTTTTTTTTTGCATTTATTCGCATTTCTTCTGCCAGAGACTGTCAATAAACAGTTCGTATTTTTTGGCCAGCGTGTATATTGCTAATGTACATTTTCACATGATTATATTCAGAAATACGTTACTGATGTACTGTAGAAAGACAATGTGCAGCTAGCTCTCTTTAGACGTAATCTTTACAGGTTTAAGTCCTCTAACCTTAACTTTATATCAGTGCCTTACAAAATCTGTTAAATGCAAATACATACTTTGATTTCTCAAAAGATTTTGTGAAATTTTCTCAATAATTCGAATATTTGAGGTAACAAAAACATTAGTCATCAGTTATAGTGGGAAAGAGATCTTTTACAATGCAATTGCAAGGTATGACGTACAACGAAATGAACCACAAAAGGCCATCTGGTGGTGCATATAAAAAGTTTAAAGAATTAGGATTGAGTTATTCACTTCCCAAAATAAAATAAATAAATTTACTTCTGTACTCCAGAACAACGACACAGAATAAAAGGATTAAAAAAAAAAAAAAATAGAGAGAGAAAGTGAATACAAGAGGATCGTCGTGTTTAGCAGTCACGCTAACTTGAACACGGTCATCTGAAACGTGGGTATAAAAGCTCGTGATGCTTTCTTCACACTGAGGGGCATCTTATTAATACGAGGAAGGAAACCCTGTCAGCCCCCACCTCCATGTAAAATGTTATATATATCTAGCTACGTTTCCCATCAACTCAGACCATCTGTTGATTGTATTTCTCGTGGCTACAGAGATGAGAAGGTTCTCTTTATCCGTTCTTTGGGAGAGAGAAATATTTCGAAGGAAGGAATGCATCCCATTTTGGGAAATTATTATTCCAACCGCTTAATGTTAATCTCTCATCCATCATTTGATTTTATGTAAATAGCTGGTTAAAATATTAAGATACGTATTAATAGTAAGAAAATAAATGCACAAGGCATAGAATTTTCTTAGTATTATTACTATATACACCATTTTGCAGCTCTCATATTTTGGAGCTATACTTCATAATTGGGTTGGCATGATTGCAACACCAGGGTACCTACCTGCCCACCAATGATAGGTCAATAAGCCTTGAAACGGTGCCGTCTGTGTGGTGGTGGTGGTATTCGCCGAGAATAAGTAACACTGGTCTTTTCCATTGGTGAAGCGTTACTTATTCGAGGTAGTGCAATATCATGGTAACTCGTTGTGAAGGTAATCACAATATGAGATATAATTAAATCGATGCCACTCATACTACTGTTGTACTGTAGTTCACTACTATGAACAAAGTATTATGAAATATCACTGATAGTTCTGTAGTAACATACGTACAGTATATGTATCGACATGTCCAGCAATATAATTAATAGTTCTGCTATCGTCCAGCATGGCCTCTTCTATCCTTTTTTCCTTTAATTATTAAATCCGTAAATTACCCTGCCGCAAGTCAACATTTAGTGTAATTTGCCAAAGCAAGATATATTAAGATCTTTTACTCTAATCCGCTGTATATTCGCCCGCTTTCAAATCTTTAGTGATTTAGCATTTGTCTATTTTTATCCTATTGTAACTCTCTTTTGTTTTTTCTATTGCTAATCTCAGAGAATACTACATTAAGAAGTGCTAACATTTTCAAAATTCCTTAGTGACATTAAGAACCAGAAAATCGAGCTTAGTTCATCACACGCTTTGAGAATAGACAGAACACCATTTAGAAATGTTTCTGATTAAAAAAAAGTTCCCAATTTCATTAAAATAATACTATTTACGTTTAAATTTCTTATTAAGATACAAAGGCGAGAAAAAGAGACTGTAATAAGGAATAGAATGAAATAAAATAAAATGAAAACAAAGATAAATAAGTTTATAGATGTGAAGAGCAGACTTTTAAAAGTTTTGCTAACAATGTACAACAGCTGTAATTCATTTGAACATCCGTGACTATTTCGGGCAAGCCCCCGCGGTGGCGGGGCTACTGATATGACAGTTTCTCCACTGAAGTAAACTGAGCTAACATTATTTGATAACTAAAAAATTAAAAACGGTATAAAGCAATCAAAGATTTCAGAATTATCAAGAGGCTAGCTTTGAGTTTAGAGATTGGATATTGATACATTCCCGATTCTAGAATCGTTTAACCAACTGACAATTTTTCACCAAAAGTTGTCGGCTTTTGTACTGACTTTTTTGAATGTTTACGATAAAAAACGAATCTCTTTCGCTGTAATAAAGAGCTGTTTCCTAACTCATTTTCCTTTCCTTTCAACTTCCGGCTGAAGAGAGTTAACTGCATTTTATACTGCAGCTAGTCATATCGTAGATTTATGTTAATATCTGTGCAAAGTGAACACAGTTTTGTTAGCTGAGCTAGCAGAACTTGATCAGGTAATAACAGATTTCACGTTATATATTCCCAAACAGTTTACTTAGTTTATGTAATTGGGTATAATTGTACTTTACAAAGATGGAAATAGACCACTTGGTATAATTCATATGGGATTTTTGGAATTTTTCTCACTCTTTCGACTGAATGTCGCAAAGTGAGTTAGAACGATGCGGTTCCCTGCATATATGACACCTGTCCAGGTTTTACTGATCAGAATATTTCTCATTTTTTTTTTTTTTTGGTTTTTCATGAACCGATGTCATATGCTGCATATATGACGTCAAATCCTCTACAAAAAATTCTCTGTTTTGCTTAATTTATAGACGTTTGTTACGAGCTTTATAAGGAAATCATCCTTGAGACCCTCTCTCCAGTCCGTAAGTGAAATACGTTTATGGATAGTGGACGTGGTGGACAAACCGTATTTATAACACGGTGGTTTCCCACAAAACCGCACTTAATGGCACCGTGAAGATTCAAGACTGCAAAGCCAGATGAGTGTGGTACTGCGAGTTGTGTGTTGGCATGTTTGTGTTGTTCATCTGGCCACTTCGTTACTGGGAGGAAAGATCGCCAAGGAAAGCACCTCCCAGCATCCATCCACGGCATGAGGAGCCGCGCCAAAACAGAAGAACATCTGCAAGGCTGGCTCTGCTCTGGCCAGGGCAAGAGCACAGGCGACCTAAATAGAGGAATAAAACACATAGGATAGAGAAGAACAGGTAAGGTGGGGAAGGGAGATGATGACAGAGAAGGCATCCCCTTGAGGAGTGCGGAGAGTGAACCTCTTTGAAAGGTGCGGCGTTAAAGGATAGCTTTAACGTAGAAGGTCAAGGCTTAGAAGACTTCTTTGGATGCGATAAGCTGATGTTCAGGTTGCAATGTCGTGATACCCAGCGCTTGCATAAGGTCAAGAGTGATCTAAGGTCAAGATAGAGTGGACAAATGTTCATGACGTGGTGCCAAATTTCCTCATCCTCAGAAGAACAGATCGCATCTTCCTGGATTCCCAGATCCCGCAATTTACTTTTAAAGGCTCCAAGTCCTGCTAGAAGAAAAGTTGTCTGTAGGTTTGGATTCAGCCATGAAGTGGTTATCTTATTCATGATAATCACGCTGGTTCAAAATTTTTCTGGTAATTTCACCTTTTAGGCCGTTTGCCCACCTGTTCTGCCACCGGCTCACAAGAGTATGGCGATTATCAGTACCCTAGAAGAGTGGAGTACAGGAACAACCGAATACAAACGTTAAGGGCGTGAATGTGCACAGTTTCTAATTCAATTCGAACCCCTCTAAAGGGTTGTAGTTATTTCTACCTACTGCAGCAGTAGAACACAGTATATGGTCTCGTGAGAGTTTTCGACATTTAGCGAACCTGTTTGAATCATTTTATTTCTATAAATCAGGTATCATACTACGCGATTTCATTTTGGACGTCTATAAATCGCTTCATCTATTTTATGTTATTCATTTTAATTACGATTTAAAGTCTTAAAATAGCTTTTGAATACCTTTTTATTTGAACTGATGCAGCAAGTTAAACACAAAACGACTATTTCATCAAAAATTTGCTAACTGTTCAAAAATACCTGATATGATTTTATAGTAATCACAACTGCACTAATTTGAAGTTTACTTTCTGTTGCATCTAGACTTATAAAACCAGTGACATGTTGTTAGCCCAGATAGTGTCTTTACTGTCATATAACTTCTACTAAACTCGTTTTTGTGCTTGTGTCCAGCATGCGACTGCCACCCAGTAGGAGCTTCAGGAAGGACATGCAACCAGACCACTGGCCAGTGTCCCTGTAAAGATGGAGTGACAGGTGTAACGTGCAACCGTTGTGCTAAAGGTTATCAACAGAGCCGCTCCCCCATTGCCCCTTGCATCAGTAGGTGTTCACCTAAGTGGTAGGCTAACTAACCACTGCTTCCTAATGTTCATAATGTATAATAGGTGAATGAATGAATCCTCCGGACAAACTGCACTTTATCTTAATGTTTATACTATGATATTTCGTTTCTTTTCAGCACTGAAATATAATTATAAATAATATACATTTTAATTAATTTTTATAATTAGCGTTGAATTTAGAAAATGTTAAATCAATATACTTTATTTTTAAGTCCGATGGGTTCCAGCTTCTCTTGCTTTTATCAAAATCTACTTCAGTCTCTACGCATTGTGACGAAAATTTATACCTCCATATTATTCTGTTTACTTCTCTCTTACGCATTCATTTACATAAATTAATACAGTTAACGTATTGGTAGTGCATTATCGCCTTATATATACGTATTTGTATGAAGCAGAGTTTGCTTTCATACAGAGTTGGCATCATTATTAAATATCTCATATGAATCTCTTCGCAATACGAGTGTGTTTCTTAGTTTGAAGTTTTATGCTTTAAATAATTCGCATGGAATTTAACGTCTTGTCCCAATCTGTCGTATTGTAGAATCAAGTCAAAACTAGTTACGAGTTCCTACACTCAGGGCTACCCAACCGCCCGCCCACCGATGAGAAGGCGATGGTCTCTGAAACAATGATGTCCTGATGGTGGCATTCAAATCAGAATAAATGGTAGTACGCTTCTTTCTTTTTTTCAGAAAAGTGCTATTTATTCGAGGTGCAACCGTTGTGAAGAGATTCACAACATGAGGTGTTCTTATTATGTCTTCTGTGCATATTCTGTTTGCTTTCAATATGAATGCAATGTCACTAAGTTAACTGTATAATTTTTCGAAGATTTATAATTTAAATTTATATGGAAGAAAATAATACATTAGTATATCCGGATAGTATTCTAATTTCCAAAATTAAAGGTACAAACGGATTTTCTGTGATCATTTTTAAAATAAAAACTCATCCTCTCTATGCGTTATGCCTGATCAACTTGGGAACTTTGAATACAAGCAGAAACGTGGAGAATTTGAGAAACAACAATATATATTGTCATATAAATTGTTGAAGCGGATATAACACCAAAACTGATCCAGATTAACGATTCGTTTACTTTTTCAAAAGGTGAGACTAGAATATCCCCTATCTCTGAAAGCTGTTGAGGAGCAGTTCGAAAAGGAAGCGACTTCAAAGACAATTTCAAAATATTCCACATTAACGGTTCGTTCATTTTTCTGATATTTAAACAAGGGCAAGGAGAGGATATATATCCCCTATCCTGAAGGGCATATGAAGGATATATTTTCCGTACCCAACGGTATAATAATATTTTCAATTTTAACACTTCAGGAATGGAGGACGATTTTGTTTCAAGAATGGTCAAACATTTCTCGTTTTACTTTTTAATATTCCTTGCCATGTCGTGTCGCAACAGTGATTTAAGCCAAGCCAACGAGGGTCCAACATAATATTAGCTCATGGTCCTGATGATGATGTTACCAGACAGTATAACTGCCACTTAACTTACTATTCATGAAGCCCATCTAAGTACTGAAGCAGTTATGCTTGATGCGCTCCTTCAATCATATTTTGATATTCGCCTTGTACCCTTCGTCAGTGTCACTTAAGAAAATCAGAAACAGAAGCGGTCTGAGCACCAGTCCTTGAGGGAACGTACTTCTAACCGTGGACCATTCTGAAAAGTAACCATTATTCACAGCCTTTTTCCACCTATTATGCTGCCTAACTGACTGATCTCTGCGATAAACGGCGGGGATGCCAAATGTCGAACTGTCTAAAGAAAATAAATGTAACTTAGTGCAGCCATCCCGTAAGGACCTGTGATCCCGATATGCTCCAACTTATACAGCAATCTCTCTCGCACAGAACCGAGTCAAAGGTTATTAAAATTTATTTACAGCATTCACTTCGTGGGTGAATGTCATAATAGTTCATCACTCCAGTTAAACAAGAATTTCAATTTATATTGTGTTGCTGTCTGAAAATTATTTCTATCCAGATAACACTGTGTTGACCTCCATAATTTTCCTACCACTGAAGCTATAGTGACCGCTCTGTAGTCACTCACTTCGTTCATTGGACTAGCTTTATGGATTGGAGATCTATTACCTCTTTTCCAATAGAAAGAAATCATCATCGTAATCATGATTTCCGTCGATCTAACAAAATCAAGAATAACCATATATACTGCTGCTAAAATTTTCTTTTCTCTTCTGCAAGCTCATGAACCTTCAGATTATGCGAAATTTGTAATATGAAATTGAAGACCCTAAAGAAATATTCAGAAAACACTTGATATGTGCGAAATTCAATATTAAGTAACTATAAATAATGAACCTCCTTAAAATAAAATTCAATTAACATGAATTCCCAAAAGAAAAGTATAAATACGTCGTCAAATTATCTTGTTGAAATATAACAAAGCCTCAGCAGCCGAAAGGAAAAAGCATATCCGAGATTTAAAAAGTAAATGACAGAAGGTTTCTGAATAATCGATTTAGAATAGTATAATCGATGATGATTGCAACAAGCATGGAGAATAACAAGAATAAGACTTTGTTTTTGAGAGAAGCTGGCAATCGCTGAAATAAGAATAGCGCCAGTCTAACGCTTATTGGGTCTATTCCACGAAAAGAAGACTAAAACCTCACCTTCCAAAATAATTAACTGAACTTCATATTATTTACTAACTTTGAAAACCCCACTTGTGGCATTTAAAATTTTGGAATCATATGCAAGTTATAATGTTAAAACTAATACCTGTCAGTTATGTTCTCTAATTAGCGTTATTCGCCTTTCGACTCTTGTTTATAATGTAATATAAGTTCACTGGCCTTAACGCGGCCTATTTTAATATTTCTTTTCCCCCGCTACCCTCTTCCTTCATTCAGCAGTTCCTGGTGGTTCTCTTATATTTACTATAAAATGTTTAACATCACAAGGTTAAGTTAAGTTAATTTATTGTGCTCAAATTTAGAGCAATATCCATCCCAATTTGTTGTTGCAGAACGCTTGGTAACACTTTTCAAGTTTTTTCAAGTTACAAATGTTTATATTTCCTTCCTTCGATGTACGGCAGATATCCAAAAGACATTCTAATTCGTCCCAGCGTCTATTTAGGAAGATAACATCTACTAGAGCTGTATCATTAACATTCTTTTCACGAATCCCCAGAAGAAAAGTTTTTTCATGAGGGTTAGATTGTGTGATCACGGAATGTAGATCCGTGTCTTGTCGTGTCCAGTTATGATACAAGGAGCTGCTCCAGCATATTTATGTATATACACACATGACAGTAACGTTAATCTTGGAAAAAAATAGTTTTTGAACATGTGTTCTGCTTAAGGTGCTTTAAAAAAAGGTTAATATCGCAATCATTAATGCCTCATTGCAAGCAAGAGCACTGTTGCTTGACCCAAGATGCACTTCATGTTCATGACCCACTTCATGTTTACGTGGTGGCCAATAAGTCTGTGGAACGTAGTCTAAAAATGTCATCATTGGAAGCATATTAAAATAAGTTAATACAAGAATTGGGCAGGCTGGGGTTCAGTGATTAGCGTGCGCCGTCACGAACAAGTAAGGAGGTTGCAGATTCGAACCCGTACGCTGCCACGAAAAATGCAAAGCACATTGTGAACGGTGGCGCGGAAAACCTGGCTGCCCCTAATAAATAATTTAGTAGTTTGCAACCATAATGAGTGTGTAAGCTCTCTTATAGTCATGGATGTATTTAGAATAAACGGAAATTTATTTTATGCTGGAATACGTGCTGCGTGTTTGTAACAATTCCTGGAAGCCAGACAAGAAAACGAAAGTCTTTGATGAGTGATTTTTTAAAATGACGTAATGATATTGACTATTAAATGTACTACGGTTGAAAGAGAGAATATCTTTATCGCAATCCGTTCAAAATAGAATAGTAATTTAAAGCCCTTCTCAGTCACACGGCCAGAGGAATAAGGATTATACGGATTATTCTGAAGTAACAATGATGACATTGACTAAACAAGATATATTCAAAAGTTATACTAACAAATTTATTTGATATACATATAGTAAGAAGAGAACAAATTAAGGATACCTGAAGCTATCTACGCAGTTCAAGGAAAGGAAGGGATGGTCAAGGAGAGCTCAACATGGGGAATCCAGAGCTCTTCGAGGTTGGGTGGAGTGTATCGTTAGAGTTTACATCTCACACCCTGTGCGAGCATTTATTCAGATCATTCTCATCCTCATCGTGAGAAATCTACAGTCCCGTCTGATATGAAGATGGAGAGGGTATGTTAGACGTCACATTCACAGAAGATTGTCACACAGAACCAGAGAAACTGGTCTGATTCTAAGCAGGACTGGAGAATTTGTTACAAGAAAGCCATCCTTAGGAAGGCCATAGGGTGTGATAGCCGTCCCGAAACCAACGCATTGATATTTCCATACATAAAATACTGGTAGCCTCGCATAGGCTGCTTCGCCCCTGACCCCGCACACCTCTATGAACTGTTTTGATAACGACAATGTCAGCAGTTCATTTTGAGCTTTCTCTGACTACGATAAAGCCCAAAATAAGCAAACAAGACAAACACAAGAAAGAAGAGTCCGTATGTAGCAGGATACCCCATATTTTATTGCGGTGTCATCTGTCGCACAGCAACCTGCCGTTGAACCCGTACAACGCGCTCACCCTGGCTTACCACGAAAATTCACTTCGCATAATCCTTTACAGTTCTGACATTAAGATTTCTTAACAACGGACGACTCATACCACAGCTTGATTTATTTCTTAATTTACTAATTATTCAAAATATCAAGAAGTGTTACAAATACTTCAGTGCTTTGATTCTGAAATTTATAAATGTAAACCCAGAATAATTTTAAAAAATAATAAAATGTGATAAAATTTAATTAGTATAAAAATTACAAATAAGTTGTTATACAAAAATGAATTGTAAAGAACTTCAAGAATTTTCCAGTTGGAGCTGACAGCACATATAACTCCGTGCCACTAAACATTTCCTAGAAAAGTGGCATAAGGTGGCATTCATGCCATTCGCATCAATTAGTGGCATGAAACATATTGGACAAAAAGTGGCACCGTCTAAAGGCGTCCTCACAGTAACACCAGCAAAGAAGGAAATTTGATGGAGGACGGTATAGATATGCAGCAAAGATCACTAGCTTTCAATTTGCACATAAAATGAAGTGCTCTGTAATACCTGGCGCTCTAAAGTTTTGTTTAGCAATTATGAAAGATAGAACACCAGTTCATGGAAATATTTGAAGTAAAAACTATATTACTTCGGTTTCAGTAAATTTTCAAAAGCGTATTATTCGTAATGGAAGTAATGAATCGATTATAATCGAATGGCTTGCGATTGGATTCGTTCGACGATGAAATTTGAAGGCCTTCCGTTGCAGTATAGTAGTTTTGCCATTTGTCACTCGTTTGGACAGTTCTGGGTTGAGTCACGTCGAAGACTGCAGGAATTTCCAAGGTCCTCTTCAATCTAGCCGGCTTGTGCAGGGTTTCCCTTGAGTTATTCCGGGTTTTTCAGCCAATAACGCATGCCAATCGACCCGTGGCACACATTTCTATTGACATAATACATACACACACACGGATTTGTGTAACGTCCGGAGATTATTAATAAATAAAATAATAATAATTATTATTATTATATAATTCAAATTATTAGTAGATTTATTTCGTCACAATAATAAAGTTCTTCATTCCCTATCTGTGGATAGCATCATGTCTCAGCTAGTCCTACTATAGCATCATTGATTGATCTGATTAAAAATCAAATTCATTTAACTTATTTACAGTACTCCTGATGTACTGAACAGATAAATTTAGTTTTGTATTGTATTTTATTGCTTGGTACAACCCTGATACATTCCTTCAAATTTCTTAAATACGTTTTTTCCCCTTATGGTCTGCGACTAGCGTCATTTTCTGCACTAATTTCAGTATCTCATTCTATCCACAAGGTAATTAGATGCAGTTCTATATTGGGACTAAAGAAGCTGTAGCCCCCATTATCAAAATGTGGATTTTTTCCTGCTACCTATTAAAGCGAATGGGTCCCCGTAAAAAAAAATTGCTTTAGCCCTCCCCTTTAGAGAATCCTGGGACTTGCGCTGGTTATATAACATACACAAGTACTCTCGAGGAGGTAACAAGTGTGATTTAGCCTATGCCAATAGCATGTATCGTTTCTAGGACCACACAACCTTCCTCTGATTAGTAGTTTCTCTGAATCTCTAATGCCTCCTCAAGGACATTAGTAAAAATCGTTGTTATCACCGCTGTTCAAACGAATTCCACCTTTACAAAACAAATTTCTTTTACTAAGTGGAACAGACCAGGCTGAGCAAAACATCACTTATCCATAAGCTTTGCAAAATTTTTTCCGGTCAAGAGTTAAATAGCAACCGACCATATAACTTTCCCTCATATCTGGCAGAACTGCAGACTCAAGAATGTATCGGCATTTTTCCAAAATGACCTAATATTTCTTAATCAAGTTATCAGTTCTTTTATACTTAAACTTTTTTAATTCTACACTCTTAAGTACCCTTAAGAAATCATAGCTAGTTGTCTGCATCAATTTCTGCATCTTTTCGACACGCTCTGGTTCTGTTTCATCTGTCCTTATTAGAGAATATTTCCAGTTTCCCTTAAACTTGAATTAAAATAATAAAACAACCTTTGGCGGAACAAGTGCATTTTCTGGACTGAATGATCCATTCGTGAGCCATACTCCGGAGTGCTTCTCCCTGTGCAGAACTGAGTCTTTAAGTCCAGTTCGTTTTTGCTCTAAGGTTCGTTTCCTCAGAGTTGATCGTCCTCGAACAAAAGTAATATGTTTTTTTTTTTCCGGGAAAGTCTAGTTTCATCGAATAAATAAATAAATCAATCACAGAATACACGCAATGCACAGATATAGCATATTGAATGTTTCGTGTTGATTTAGGGAGTTTTTGATATATTGGCTACTTTGATCATAATTTATTACCAGTAGTTAATACGATTATACTGAGCATCATGTTTGTAAAAGTGTGCGTTCATGAGCCAATTTGCATGTTGCACAGGCTGAAAAAACAGGAATAACTCATGAGAAAATACTTCCCCCCCTCCCTCTGCCTACGATCGGCTACTACAGCTCGATTAAAGAGAGCTTCAAGAATTCATCTTGTCTCCAGGATCCATTAAATAGCCTTAGTTGCCTCGGAGCAAATCCTAGACAATCCAACCCAACACTCAGTTTTCAAAATGGCAGCCACCCTTTCAGATTATACTGCTATTGAACAACAAACGATCATTTTATTTTCATTTTACCATAATTGCTTTCCGCAGCAAGGCAAATATTGTTTATTATCGATAACTGTGTGTAAGCTTGGTAAACTGTTCCGAAATGATCGATCACGAATGGACGATGAACATCTGCCTGGTAAGGGAAGGTATAGCAGTTCTTGTATTTGTACGTATAAGGATCGACGCTGCAGACGCGCATAAAATTAGATAACAGTTATTTTCACAACTGTGCTCCTAGCCTTTTCTGGCTGATTGTCATCACTTTACATTTATTGTGAAATTAGATAAGACTCCAAGCTGCTTAATCTCTTTAGCATTACAATTTAATTCTAGATGAACGCAGTATTAAAGCTAATTAATCACCGTAATTTACTGTTTTATTTATCATTTAGTAAAAGAGCAATCTCAAACAAGTGATTATATTGTTAGTGTATTTTTCCATTTGCAATATTTTTTTCTGTTGAATTTTAAATAACTTAATTAAATTAATATTGTTTATTCTTGTAGAAATACCTCGAGTAGATGTACCAAAGCAGTCTACAGGGAGACCTGGTAAGAATTTTAAGGATTTGCTTTGAATGTTAACTAGAAAGCGCCGATTAGAGTTGTAATAAAACTTAGTATACACATGAGTTGAGAATTTAGACAAGTTTTCATGCTTTGCATTCCTTTCCACCCACTGGGTTTCTACAAATCCTGTAGGGTGGAGAACACAAATATGAGGTTTCCATTCTTCATCTTAGTCCTTGTAAGTCAGCCATTTGGAACCACAGTTATTCAACGACAGGACCGAAATTAAAATTCCTCCCCCTTCCGGAGAGAGAGAGGGGGGTTAATTTTGCCCAATTCCATTCTCTAGTTATTTTTTTTTTCATGCTGTTTATTTATTTCATCTTAGCTTTCGAATTTATGCACTGAATGTAATTTAACGCCTAGCTTTCATTTATACTGGATTCCAACCTTGTTAAGCTCCTATTTATAAGCATCTCCGGCGCCTCCGTAGCCAGGTGGGAAGGAGCAGCAGTGCGTAGCACACGCTTCTTGATTAGACCGGGGTTCGAGCCCGTCACCACCAAATACGGAGTATGCGGAAAGGTCAAGGAATAACCACCGCATATCCCGGAGCAATATGGCCTTAGTTGCTAATGCTCCTAAAAACAAATAATAAGCATCTCCATTAAATCCTTAGCCTCCCAGGCTGTGAATTCATATTTATTACTTATGTTATGGCATTAACAGAAAAGAGAGAATCCATTTTCTGAATGAATATGGCTTTTTGTTTTGCAAGTTCAGTACGGCTCTAGCCTCATTAATGCAACATCTATGTATTTATCATATGTTTCAGAAACATATTATGGAGAGGAGATATAACCACTGCTTTTCTATAACACAGTGATAAAATTCCAATATTTAGATGTCATTCTCGCACGAATAAAAATTACCTTAATTTTCCGAAAATGAGCAGATAGTAAATTGATGTTTCGTGTGAGTTGTAAAGTTGGATTGTTTTTCGTTGAGCGATCTTTAGATGGAACAGTATTCTGATTATATCGGATCGTAATGAATCATTTGATCATTATGATCCAATATAATCAGAATCAGAAGACTCCTAATTCCGTTAATGGGTAAATGTCTTATCATCCAAGACCCGCTATTATTATGCGGCACTTGGTTGAACCCTGGGTTTTCTGTGCGAATATTTACCAGAACCCAACGCAATGCTACACTTTCAACATAGAATACTTTTCTGGTATTTACAGTAGTACTGTATCTCTTCACAGCGTACATATGGCACAGATATGAGAACCCACAGGTTGGGCTTGACCTATGCACTATAGACCTCATCAGTGAAACGTTGGTCCATACGCACCGGAGTTTCTGCCAGCAACACATGCCACTCATATTAAGCAACCGCTGTCTGTCCAGATAGTGGACACTTTAAAGGATGGGCCTATGGACTCGTGTGGCGCAAGCAACACGAAGGCATCCGTCGGCGTATTGCACCAGATATTTGAACTCATCCGACCAGCTCACTCATTTCCTGTCCTCCAGTGTCTAACTCATAGCCTGAGTGTGCGACGCATCGTCATTTAGGATACCGTTCTTTCATTTCCCCATATTTTATTGCGGTGTCATCTGTCTCACAGCAACCTGCGTTGAACCCGTACAACGCGCTCACCCTGGCTTACCGCGAAAATTCACTTTGCATAATCCTTTACAGTTCTGTCGGCAGGAGGTGGTTTGACCCGTTCGACACCATTTTTCGTACACCTTAACCAAAGTGAGCTGCAAGCAACCGATCAGACGTTCCATTTCCGATGGGGAAGCACCGGACGCACAAGCTCCATGAATTCAAAAGTCCCTTTTGAACTTTTGATATCTTTACATAGGAAGCTATGTGGCATTTTATACTGCGAGCTATGCGGCGTAATTCATTACGAATGGGGTTATCATAATTCAGTGATCACTGAGTGTATGTTGGTAATGATAAGCAAGATGCTTCAGAGTAGCATTATAGTTGTGAAAGGAGAAAATATATGAGAGAGGGAAAAATATTAAGGTTATTAAGGCTTAACGAAATAACTGTTAAAAGAGTGAAAGTATAATAAATATAGAAAATAAACATCGACGTATGATAAGTTGAACATGAACATGGCAGATCAGGAGAACTGGAAAGTAGACTTCATTATCGAGATTTAATACTGAGATTGAATATCGGAGATAATTGCAGTAAAAAAATATTGACTGAATGACAGACTCTTTCTTATGAATGACAGGTATTTATAAATGACAAGTTATATATTATAAATAGTATGTAAGACGGGTATGTATCATAAATTGCGGGTTCATGGATAATAGATATGAGTGTAATAAAAACTTAAAGAAAAAGAATTAATTGTGCAAGTGTAGTATGAATTAAGTTATTATTTTAGAAGGCAGCCTTTGTTAGAGAGTATGATTATAGATCGTATTATATCGGCATGATTTGACAGGTGTTATAGGAATTAGATTTTAAGTGTGAGAAATACTGTTTGTGATGATAATTTTCCTGAAGTTTTCAGGAAGAATTATAAATATTGGGATAAGTGGGCAGGTCATGATTGTCTCAAATCATAAGTATTAATTTTATGTCTGATTGCAGGGAAAAACATTATACGTTTTGCTGAATTCGGCATCACTGATTAAGAGGTAGTTTGTAATTAAATTATTATGGTAAGCTGCGAATTTTGAGAATACTAACGTAGTTACATGAGAATAATTGAAGTAGCACTATAGTATTGTTTAACAGAATTTTAAATTTAAATGAAAGAAAGTGATAATTTATTAGTAATGGTTCTCCCTTATGTGTATAGTTAGGTATGGTAACAAAGTTCCTGTGGTGGCGCAGTAAAAAGGGCACAAAGTGACGGAGTTCAAAAATGATTTTATTTTTTATTCAAAGTAATCAACACCTGGTTGAATGCGCTTATTACACAGTTCTAAAACTTTCTGAAAAAAAGTCAGCGAAGGCGTCCAAAGAGATGATTTTTAGTTCGGTGGTTACATTTTGATTCATATCATCAACATTCTGAAATCTCTTTCCTTTGAGGGCCGCTTTCACCTTGGGAAAGAGGTCCGTTGATGCTAGATTGGGAGAGTAGGGTGAATGGGTGATCTGTATAATGCCGTATTTTGTCAGAAATGACGTCACAACAAGTGCGGAATGGGCAGGAACATTGTCATACAACAAGAACAATCTGCCTTTTTCTCGAAATTGCCGCTTCACCCGTGAAAGCGTTCAATTGTCAGAAGCACCTGTATAATGAAAGCAGTATTTACTCTCTCCCATCAGTTCTAAATTTCTTGTGAATTGCAGCCTGTTTGCCGAAAAACATGATCAGCATTGTCTTCATCCTGGACTTCTGTAAACGAAACAGTTTGCGCCTTGGTGATCATTTTTAAATCACTGCATGCTCTGGCGCTTCGCATCTGGGTCGTACTGAAACATTCAACTTCTCTCCAGTGAAAATACAGTCGAGGAAATTAGAATTGTCTTAAATTCTAATTGAAGTCTTCGCATCATAACACTCTTCGTTGCTTCTGCTCATCCGTGAGGCCGTGCAGCACAAATTTTTCACAGACCATCCTTTTCCATGAAGATTTAACGACGATCTCTTGCCACAGTTTCCTGAAATTTTGCAACTCTGTTCTAATTTCGAGAGGTTAACGGATGCCCAATTTTTGGGCCAGTGCAAACGCCCTCACGTACGTCTTTGAAACTCTTATACCATTCAACCACAATGGTACGACTTAAAGTTTCTTCAACATAAAGAATTTTTAAGATGCGTACGTTTCTGTTACAAATTTTCTCGGTTTAAAGCAAAATTTGATATTCGCTCATCGCCCCATTGCATAATCACGACATGGGAGGTTAACGCAACTAACCAAACTCGTTGTTACTTGCAACTTGTCGGCCTACTCGACAATCTTTGAGGAAGTTTGAACTACATCATACTACCATCTGTTTGAGGAAGTTTGAATTACATCATACTACCATCTGTTTGAGGAAGTTTGAACTACATCATACTACCATCTGTTTGAACTACATCTGTTTGAGGAAGTTTGAACTACAACATACTGCTCCATTTATTTTTAAACTCATCGAACATGACCGGAAAAGCACCAGTACGGGAACTTTATTGCCACATCTTGTATATCTACATTTGTAAATAGCCTTGTTGTATACTGAATGTTTATTATTCTATTTTGTGTGTCAGTCTGATTTGTTCATGAGATATACACAATTCTGCCCAGTATGCAAATTTGTGCAGTGAATAACCTTCAGCTCTTGGTTTTTGATCATACTTAACATAGCAGACAGGATTGCATTGTGGACCTTAATACTTTGAGGGGCTAACTACAAAATTAAACAATTGTCAGAGAAGAGTACTATGGTAAAGATGTACAGACAGAGATACCTGATAGCAATCAAAAGGGTTTAAAACAAGAAAGGGTAACGAATAATGACCTATTAATGGACTAGATAATACAAATAAAAATAAAAGCTATTTTAAAATTATGCTCTCCTAAATAACGAGAGAAGTGTGGCGTCTTTTCAGCAAAAAATTCCCTGTAAAGGTTGCCTTACTGGGAAACGCCAGTGTTATACAGTGAAGCGACTTTCTGCCAAAGAAAAATACATTTAAAATGTCAACCAGTCCACGAATTTTTCTCTCATTCTTCCTCCCACAGTGCAAACAAACGCTTGCAATGTCTTCTATCCGTATTTTTGTGAGAATTTAAGGATATCGCACTGCGCATCCCCCCCCCCCAAAAAAGAGGGATTTCTACCTGCTTCTTTGGTCAAAGATAGTTTAGGTAAATCGGAGAGCTCGTCAGATGCTCTTTAATCCTTTCTTCACCTTAATGTTTTCTGTCAATGCTTGAAAATAACTTCATATCCATAGTAAAACTTTTACGATGCTGGTATTGTGATTGGAACAATGTCTCTTCCTACATGTGTTCATTAGAAATTTTAATAACTTAATAAGAGTAAGATATAAATGATAGTTGAGGAAACAAATTGCGTCTTGTTATTAGGTTTGATGTTACATTTTTTATCGTGTTAGAAAAAATTTACTTTTCATTTGCAATAATATTAGTATTAGCCATACATTGCTAAGAAGCCCTAGGCTTAAACTGCACCATCCAAAAAATAATAATAATAAATCAAAATAAATAAAGTAATAATAATAGATTCGTCTTTGTGAATATCCACAAAGACTTGTGTGACTGTGAAAACTATGAAAAAACAGTTAATTAACGAGATAGTGGAAATTTGACTACTGTATAATTAGAACTGAGAGACTCATGATACGCAATTGTATTCCGAACTGCATTCTGCATTCCCAGTAGGATGCATGCGATGGGATTCTGGTAATCTAAAACTGTCATTTTAAGATCCATAAGGTTATTCAGGTCAATACATATCGTATGTTTAGTAACCTGAATAACAATGTTATTGGGTACTGTAGGTATATGCCACCTTACTTCTAGAAGATACGTATATGACCTCACATTTTATTTAAAAATGCTTCCTCCGTGGTTATCAACAACAATGCGGCTGTGAGAGATATACAGAATTTAGTCTTTTCAGATTATTTTCAGAAAATCTATAGCTTCTTACGATTAGAACAGGCTGATATACAAAATCCGTTTAGGATGGAAGCTAAAAGAGATTAAATGCATTTCAAACTCCATCTTCAATGGAAGATTAGTTTATTAGATTACAAAGTCATAGTATTCCCACCAGCATTCATATGCTAGCTCTTATGTAATCGATCAGTCATCGAATTTATTATGAATAAAAGGTGGAAATTCGCGATCATTCGTGTAATGATCATTCGTGTATTAAGAATTTGCAGATAAAGGAACCACTAGGTGGCAGTGATCACAGTGTGCTGAAGTGGGATTTACTCAAAGAGTTAAACTACCGTCAGGGGTAAAGGAAAGGGTTTTTGCTTCCGTAAAGGGGAGTACAGTGGTCTCAGACAGTTTTTAAATTCTGTACAGTGGGATCAACTGACGATGTTACAAACAGTAAATTCTAAGTGGGAAGCATTCAAGGAATTAATCGTGGAAGCTACTAGACTTTATATACCGATTAAGAAATATCGTTCAAGGTTTAGGCCTAAATGGTTATCAAATGAACTAATGAGACTCGTGACAGAGAAGAAAAATGCATGGGATGCATATAAATTATCAGGTGACGCAGAAGCCTGTGGCAGATATAAGCTAGTCTGTAATCAGGTCACAAAGGAGGTTCGGCAGGCGAAGGCGGATTACGAGAAATCTTTGGCAAAAGATGCTAAGAAAAACAGCAAGGATTTCTTTACTTATATAAACTCTAAAAGGAAGGGGATGAATATGATTGGTCCACTTGACATCGATGGTTCGACTGTTGATGATCCTGCTCAGATAGCAAACAAACTGAATGAGTATTTTGCATCTACATTCACACGTGAGGAATTATTACAGTTTGAAAATGGAAGAAGGTTATCAAATTGTAGCAGTGTGCTTAATGATTTTGTAATAACTGAGAGCAAAGTGGAGGAGAAATTGTTGAAGTTAAACATAAGAAAGGCACCTGGGGTGGATGGGATCTATCCAGTTATTTTAAAGGAGGCGGCAAAGCAACTAAGCAAACCCTTAGCCATAATTATGAGAGCATCCTTGGACTCAGGGGAGGTTCCCACGGACTGGAAATGTGCAAATGTGTCCCCAATTCACAAAGGTGGATCGAAGGGTGACACGAGTAATTACAGACCAGTTAGTTTAACTTCTGTTCCGGGTAAAATAATGAAGTCACTGGTTAAAGATGCATTGCAGGATCATCTAGACAAGACTGCAGCAATAATTCAAACACAGCATGGGTTTGTTAAGGGAAAGTCTTGTCTGACAAATTTGATTGGTTATTATGATGTGGTCACAAAGGAACTGGATGCAAAAAATAATTTTGATATCATATACTTGGATTTCAGGAAAGTTTTTGACACTGTTGCGCATGGAAGACTACTGTACAAATTGGAGCAGAATGGTATTAAGGGTAAGTTGCTACAATGGATAAAAGGATGGTTAAGTGGGAGAAGACAGAGGGTGGTAATCAATGGGTGCTGCTCTTCGTGGACTAATGTTATTAGTGGAGTCCCACAGGGTTCAGTGTTGGGTCCACTGTTGTTTTGTGTATTTATCAATGATATTGATGAAGGTATATCAGGTTTAATGTCGAAGTTTGCAGATGACACAAAGGTTGGCAGGGTTGTTAATGACAGTAATGGCAGTGTGCTACTGCAACAGGATCTAGATAATTTGGGCAGATGGGCTAAGAAGTGGCAACTGAAGTTCAACCTTGACAAATGCAAAGTACTGCATATGGGTAGAAGTAACCCCAGAGAAACGTACCAACTGTGTGGTACTACACTTAAGGTGGTAGAAAATGAAAAAGACCTGGGAGTAATTGTGCAGTCAGATATGAAGTTTTCTGAGCAATGCAGACAGGCTGCTAGGGCAGGTCATGGGGTTTTGTCAATGATATATAGGAATTTTGCTAGCAGGGAAAAGGAGGTGATTGTCCCTCTGTATAAGGCAATGGTCAGGCCACGCCTTGAGTACTGCGTACAGGTCTGGAGGCCTCATTTTAGGAAGGATGTAGATTTGCTTGAGCGTGTACAGAGAAGAGCAACACGATTGGTGAGGGGAATGAAGGGATTCTCTTACCAAGAGAGGCTTAAGTTCTGCAAATTGCAGTGGCTGGAAACTAGGCACCTGCGCGGTGATCTGATTGAGGTGTATAAGGCCTTGAATGGGTTCAGCACGCTGAATTCTGATGGGATCCTTCCACTTGTTCAGATTACGAACCTACGGGGACATAAGTTCAAATTAAGAAAGGACAGATGTAGAATAGATGTGCGGAAATTTGCCTTTAGCCAGCGGGTGGTTAATTGCTGGAACAAACTTCCATCTGTCGTTGTGGAAGTTGATAGGTTAAATAAATTTAAGGAGGAACTGGACAGGCATTTGGAGGGAATGGTGTGATTTTTTTTTTTTTTTTTTTTGGCTGATGCTGCATAAGCTCCTACACTTGCTTTCTTGCATCATGTGCCACTACTACTACTACTACTACTACTATATTACTAAAAGTATCGGAATGCACCTGGGGTTTAGGAAAAATTAACTATTCCGCTACAGCAGTTGCTTTTATTCTTTTCAGGAATAAAATAACTGAGTTCACGGTAGATGTCAGCAAATCAGAGATATACGATGGATGAGTCAAGGCATTGAGCTTAGCAATTTTCAATGGAGAGCCATTATAGGATGCCATGTTAGCAATCATTCAGTCTGGCTAAAGCTGCGATATTGTAGATCAACGATGGCTGACCAAATCACTAAGTGCATATGTCATGCTGCTGCTACAGCCGGGAGATTTCTGCCTAGACTATCAGATTTTACCGCAGAGATTATGGGCCGCTCAGATCTGTGTAGAGTGCTACGTAGATCTATAAACATAGGCACTGATAGTATAAGAATGATATGTAAGAAGAGTTGCAGCACACAAACGAAACATCACAGCATGCAATGCATAATTTATACTTTTCTGATTCACAACCCATCGTAATTCGTTACTATATTCGAATATCGCGGAATGTTCGGATATAGTAACGAATCACTGTACACGGTTTCCCGATCTAATGAGCTGTTTAATTGTGAAGAATTCCCGGAGTACATGTAAAGTTTTCTTGAGGTGGTATGGTTTAGGCTTGGACCATTAGTGGCCATACTTGGAAGAATAAATGCCGTGGTACCGTGACATTTTGGATATTTTTTCTCTTCCTACATTGTGGCAGCAATAAGTGGAGGGCCCGTTCACTTTCAGCATGGCAATGTACTATGTCATACTGCACAGCCTGTAGTTACTTAGTTTGAAGACATGAGGGTGTTTAAGCTTCACTGACTTGCCCAGAAACCCAACCTCAATCTCACTGAACATCTTTGGGTAAACTGGAATAGTGTAAGAACCCATTCTTAGAACTCCAGAAAATTAATAATATTTTGTAAAATTTCGAAATTTATTATAATTTAAACAGACGGCATTAGGCAATTTGCTTGCGTTTCCACTCTTGTTCGTTTCAGTAGAGAGCGGATTAGCGTTAGCAACAGGGGGGGGGGGGGCCTGTTCGAACTGAAACTGTACAATAGGAGTGCTGGTTTGAAGCAGTTTTGTTTACGGAAAATAGAGCGGGAGCGGCATTGCGGAAAAAGGGGAGAAAGGAACTCCCCCCACCCCCAATAAAGGGTTCGGACTCCGAAGAGGAAAGACCCGAGATCATAGAGCAAGCCGAGATCGGGCATCATAGCGCTGTGTAAACAGGCCGACACCGAAGTGCGCTCTTATAAATTTCAAGGGCGGTCACTTAAAAAGGGGCGTTACGAAAGGGGTAAGTGCACAAGGATGGTCAGAAGAAAGTTCTAGAAATTTCATAGCATCCGGATGTCTCCGCTACGAAAAGGGCGCGCGACCTATCCGAACGTGGGGCGAGACAACAGAAAAGGGAAATGAGCGAATAAGAATAAAGATGTAGAAAGAGAAATAGAAGATGATTGGTCAAGAAAAGGGGGAGAGAGAGATGAACAAAAAGGTGATGGGGGCAGAGAAAGAGCGAGTCCGAGACAGAGAAGTGGGAGAAGAAGTCAGAGAGAATCGCTGGAGAGCGAGAGAGGAATTTTTGGGAGTGAGAATGGTGTTGGATGTGTGTGGGAATTGTTAAACGGTGAGTTTTAGAAATGGCACAGTTCAGTGGGTATTGGTTATAGAAAAGGGGGAAAAACTATTGAGAATAAAATCGGATCGAGCTTCAAACGGATGGCCAAGGCAGCAACCCTGGAGAAAAGTCCTTGTGCGTCGAGAGAACCGACAGAGTGCAGTATAAAGATGTGCGCCTAGTGGATCATCAAAGGCCAAGCCCAGAGAGACGACCGCTGGAAAAGACCTGAAGCGGGAAACACCCATCCAGGTAGAGAGAGAAGAAAGTGCAAGTAAGTTTGGAAAATTTTGCTAACGAAAAAACTGTATTATAAAGAAAATATAAACGGGGAAGAAATGAATAGGACAGTTAGAGGAGATTTATGATGAACTGAATACTGTATTGTAAAAGATAGAAAAGGGAGAACAATAGAATATAGATAAAAACAGTGAGAGTGAGAGTGTTACCTATCTGTGTTAGAAGTATGTGTAAAATAAAGGAATGTATTAGATGCGTTACTGTTGTTAACGAAATAGCCTGTACTTGGAGAAATATCCTCTAGTTGTGTATAGTCCACCGAAGGCTCAGAAGGATATGCCGAATGTTCATGTGCATAGAGGGAGAGAGGAAGAATAATGTAATTACCTATATATATGTATATATATCCATATATAATTGCATATGTTAGTTTAGTTAGTACTTTGTGTTGTTTAAAAGTTGTAGATGGTTATGAATTCATTTAAAGAAAGGAAAGGTGAGAATATTATATTATGTATAGTAAAAAGAGAGCTGTGAGAAATTTTGATATCTTGAATTAATTAGTGTGTGTATTTTGATTATGTACTAGAACGGTGAAATAAACCTTGTTATGTTGGTAAAATATGTTTTATCTTTGGGGAGAAACACCACAGCTCTATAGCAAGTATCCGGAATTATCCAGGCAGGGGAAGTATATAAAAAAATAAAAATCCTCATTACATGGAATCTTCTGACGCAAAAAAGGGCTAAATGGAATTAATTTATTGAGCAGCAGATAGCTTGTGGACCTTAGAAGGGAAGTGAGAACCCCTGTTCCAGAATTTAAAATTAAAGCAACAGTAGGTCCCACAATAGGCTTCGGGACAGGACAACAAGATGCAAAAAAAATTTTAAATACTTCATTCAAAACATTAACAAAGTAAATTAAATTAACTTTCAGAAAACTTGTTACTTTTCCAAAATATATCTGAAGAGTTATGACGGTAGGCTGCGGTCTAATAGCCACCAAGATAAAAGATAATTTTTGTTCTGTTGTAAAACACATTTAATCCATAAATATTCCTTGTATAAATACCCCAACAAATTTTATACTCAGATAATACTTAAAATTTAATACAATTCAAAATTCTTATTTTAAATTCATACGTATTTCAATTTTTAATTTATGTGAAGTTTGTGTCTTCATGTTATCTGCCAAGCTTTCAAACGCGGGGATATACTGCGATAAGGCCAACCATAAAGAATCTTCTGTATGCAAGTCCTTTGGGAGATTCTGTAGGTATTTAAAATTTTAGAAGGGCAACACTACCTGTTCATATATTAGAGATCCTATTTGTTAAACCCTACTACAGTAGGTGTATCTGTTTTCACAGCGGTGCCCTTCGACGAATCCAATTTACTGGTTCTCTTGTCCTTGTGAGTTGTGTTTATCCCAGTAAACTGAATTTTGATGTATTAGTTTTGATGGGAAAAACAAAACTCCGTCAAAACCAATACTCTCACTACCCGTTGCGTTATGATTTTTTATTTACATATGTCACATCCACAGGACCTATTATTCACAATTGTTCTATTAGAATAATTGTGAATAATAGGGAGACTCTGTTGGAAAGTTAAACGACATAATTTATCTTTCAATGTATTAAAATCATGTTATTTTTGTTGAGTCAGGGTGAAAGAGACTCATAGCAAGATCGGAGTTCATGTAAGTCGGAGAATTGATCACTTTGGAAAGTTTAAGATAATTTGCATAGAGTTCCACTCAACACTAGCATACTGAAATACAGTTGACAGAATATCATACAACGAAAGCTTGAAGAGAAGATCTGTATGAACAGAGACAAATGTATGAGAATTGAAAATCTCTTTTCTTTTGTCCGAATTAATTCGTAGGAAGTAAGAAAACACAGCCAGATTTTAACAGAGTTAAAGTTTTGTCCCCTTGACAAACAAGTGGGACACAAATTTTAAAAAAGGATGGTTGCAGAATAGTTGTATGTAAATTTTCATTTAGAGTAACTGATTGTTAGAATACGCTTCCGCCTAGTGTTGGAATACATTTAAAGAATGTTTGACTAAATTATTTTTGAAAAATTGGGCATGAAGTGAGGTTTTTTTTAAATTGTACTGCATAAGCTTTGCTTGTTTGCATCGTGTTACCAATAATAATACTAAATACTATTAGTGGATTTTCTGAGAAGGAAAGCATAATGGTGATTATTGCTAAATGGGTGAACGTAAAACTAAACTTATAAAGTAGGGTTAGAAAATTTTAGTAATACCATTTTAGTAATCGAAGAAGTTTGTTTTATCCTCCTGTTTTTATATAAATATAATATATATGGAGGATAATGTACGCCTCTTTGAAAACTGGTGGGTAAATGAAGTCAAGAAGACAGTAAGTGAAGAGGTTGGTAAGAAATTGTGCTGGAGAAGAAATGCATTCCCTTAAGAAAATAGTAGGCAAAGTGTAGGGATCTGGACTCGGTTATCTTTAAGGGTAAAAAATATTTGACCTGGTGTCATCAGCAGTGATGATTAATCTATCAAAACAGTCATCTGCATTTGGCTCAAACTGATAATTAGGAACAGAATGCAGTTCTTCGGGAGAATAGTTTAGAAAATGGGCAGCAAAAATATTACTTATATCATGGGAAAAGTTCATTGTGAGATTCGATTCATAGTAACTTCGTAATGCTGAAAGTTATAATTCCTCTTTCATATAACCCTATAAAGGTTTGAAATTAAGTTGTATGTAAGTCCTGATTCGTCTAAGAGAAGATAATTAGAATACTGAAAGAATGGACTATTGTCTTCCACACTTCATATATCTTAATGCATGTTGGAGATAAAATTTAATTTTACCTTCGAAGAAATAGATAATCACGCTCCTATTTTGTGGAATTGCATTGTTTGAAATTAGTTCGGTACTTTTCAGATTGAAAGCTCTTAAGACATTTAAAGACCGTTAAACGTACATAAAAACTCATGAACAGTGCAAATGAGTAATTTTAACCGTTATACATACATATTATATCCTTCATTAGTCTGTTACTCACTTTAAGATAGGCATATTTTTAATAAAGTTTTCATATTACATTAGAGTACGAACAAACAGAAAGAAGACCCACTTTACAGTAACTGGCGCCGATAAGCAACTTAAAGGGAAGTTAATGTGAAGACAGTAAAAGAGTATCGGAATTGGTTCGCACCAAGTTTTTACCTGCCTGCTTGCCGGAATGAGTTTTAGTGACGCTTGCTAGTTGCCAGCGCAGGTTGTTAATCTTTAACCGTGGATATTAATACTTTAATTTCAAAGATTTACATTAGACTCCCAATATGAGAGTTAAATATGGGACAAAAGAAAAACAGCAAACAAATACTACAATAGGAAAATATTTGTTAATGCTTCCTCAAAGTAACGCGTTTCCCTCATAATAATGGCTGCTTAATCCAGTGTCCATCTTTTTGTTAATCTACATTCAGCCTTTTAAAAATTTAATTACAAGTTTTTGATTCATTCTAATATTGAAAAATTGCTCTTCATATCCTTTTAATTCGTTAAATAAAATGGTATCCTTTTATCTTCATATAAATTATATATTATCAAATTAAAAGGAGATCTTCGTATCCTTTTAATTCATTAAATAAAATTGAACAGTCTATTGGCACCTACTTGGTGCCTGTAGACTGTTCGATACGCTTCTTTGCCTGTTCATATTATTACTAATTCATTAAAAATATAAATAGAATTTATATTCTTATGTGTTCTGAATATAATTTCTTTTTCAGAAAAATGTACAAACTGCAAAGCAGCCAAAAAACGGGTAAATTTAAATAAATACTGCAAAAGGGATTATGGTAAGTAGTTTTTAAAAAGTAATCTTAATTGCAATGCCATTTTGCTTACTTAATTGTGTCTGTGAGAATTTTTTTTAATTTGAAAACCAGAAATTAGAAGTTTTTAAACTATAAATGCATTGTATACAAGGATTAATAAATATTATTCTACAATATACGGTTTATAATCATCAAATACGTCCATTAATACATTGTAATACAAGTTTATCAGTACAGGAGTCGCATCCTCTAATGGTACGTTTATTTGATAAGTCCTGCTCTCAGCTGTGCATTGCATTTCTTCCAAAATGTCGTCCTCTCGAAGGGTGTGCTGAACGTTAGTTAACTTCAGAGGTCATTACAGAACACTGTATATGCACCGTCCACTGAATCAGTTTTCTTCCACTGCTCTGACTTCATCTGACTGATCGAAACATGCTCAACCACGCGATCTCCTGCCTGTGACGAATATCCTGTCCATTGCACTATACGGTTGATTACAACAACGGAATCGTGGTGATACAAGAAGCGAATTGAATTTGGAATAGCATCAACTACACGTTTCCCCCTCCACTTTTGTGATCTGGTGGAATTTTGAACATTTTGTTGAGAGCTCTTGGCTACAGCTACAACAATGAAGAAAGTGTGGTTTAGTTCGTTGCTTGACACTCGCCCGTTGTATTAGTCATTAATTAGTTTAGGGTTCGTCTCTAATGCCGAAGCTGGCACATAAACGCCATGGCAATTAGTTTGTTAATCTATCTGCTTTCTTTGAATGATTTGTAAATAACTATACATGTGGTTCTAAATATTTCCTGTGTTGCTAGTGACAATTTTGATAAATTTACAATTGACTTACTTTTAATTCATGCGATTTCATCTTTAAGGTTTCTCTTACCCTGACTGTGAATGCGTTTAATTGGTCTGAACGCTTTCACACATTTTTTTTCCGGTGTCTTGAAATGTTGATCAAGCTCGCTAATGCCAGTAATATTGAAAATTTGTGATGAGAGTTTATTTAAAAATTTATAATTTATTTGTGCAGTATAAGCTCCACGCCTTTTACCGAGACTAGGGTTTTAGTGTTTTAATTTAAGTTCTTGTAAATGCACCCGTAATGCCAAATTACCTTCCCGATTCGAAAATTTATCTTAGAAAAACAGCAAAATACAAACTGTAAAAAAGAAAGTTTTATGTTTAGATTGAGAAAGACTAATTTTTTTTCAAGCTAATGAACTTCGACAGCTTTCTTCTTTTCAATAGTGATCACTTCAGCTACCTAATTCATGATTTGGGCATTGAAGATTCATTCCTTGGCGAGCTTTTTACTCAATGTTATCCCATACCAACTTTTCTTTGGGAATGCATGAAAAAAATGTATTTCCAAAGAAAAGTTGGGAATATATGAAAAAAATGATTAAATAAATAATGATTAAATTGAAAAATAAAGATTAAATTGACAAGTAATGGTAAAATAATGGTTAAGTGGTAAATACAATATGGTGACTTTATCACCCAAACACCAACAATCATTATTATTAAATTATAATTTAATAATAATGATTGTTGTTGTTTTAGGCGGATCAGCAATGATTATACCATATTGTGCCAAATAATATCGGTCTGAGTTAGCCTATTAATATAGCTTAATAGGTTAGCTTAAAGCTAATCTGTAATTCATAACGCAATGTAATAAAGTTCCAAAAATATTGTTCTGTTAATTTGCATTTTTTGGTTTTTCGTTGTGAATTTTCGTATACTGATTACTAATATGACCTTAGTTTTAGCAAATTACTAGAAATTAAAGAAAATTAAATACGCTATTATATTATAACACATTTATTAATAATGTTTAACTGCTTTACAGAATACCGTATTAATCTTTGCTGCCAGTTAATAACCAGCTAAAAATCACAAATTATATGTAGAAACCCTTCTCTAGTTAACCAAAAAAATTCTATTTGAATGTCATAGAGTTTTCTGACCAGTTTGATCATCTTGAACCAAGAACTAAATGGACAGTTACCGCGGGATGAAAAACACCGAAGCCTATGACAGCTAGAAGTTGATCTGCAATTAGAATCACAGAAAGAGATGGCAATGGCTGAGTACGACAAATTACTGTCTAAGAGAGAAAGAATGGGAACAAGAAGTTATTTATATATGTGAATGCTAAGAAGAAAACGTACCGTTGCTTAATGGGTCTGATGAAGTCTCTGGTAGCCCAGCTAACGTTTTGATGAATTGAACACGTATTTGCATTGATCTTCACCGACAAAAAACCTTTCATAATGAGAAGAGGCTGAGTACTATGAAATTATCGATATTGAAATTACAGATGATTGTCCTTAGAAAATTTTTCTAAGGACAATCATAGAAAATTCGATGCAAGCTGCATCGAATTATTAAGACTAATTATAAGAGCATTCGTGACGCAGGAGAAATTCTTCTGCAAATTGAGAAATGCCAGGGTATCACCAATATATAAAGGCGACTCTATGAGTGAAGTGGGTAACCGACCCGTTAAGTCTAACTTCAGTGGTAGATAATGATAAAGAGTGTAATACATTTAGATAAAAATGGAACTCTGAAAGCTGCACAACACGGTTTTGAGATAAATAATGTAGGAAATTTTAGCCAGACAGTTTGCGGAAATTCAACTTATGAATTCCACTTATGCTCAGAAGGCCGCAGCGGGGCATTCTGTTGCGACTCAAACAGATATGACAATCGTACCAAAAGAATCTTTTGCTCCCATTGCAGGCTACTTATTGAGCACTCAAAATCCAGTACAAAACACTCACTTCCATATCGATACCACCTAATGCTCCACCTGTAACTAAACAAAACAACATGGAGAAAACTAAAAACCTGACTCGCTACCCACAACAAATGAAAACATGGAAACAACGAAGAAGGAATGAAATGGCGACTGGATCTTGGAAATTTTTTCAGACGAAGATATGGACACTGGACAACGTGTATATTTCCACAAAAAGGATAAATATCCAAGACTGAAAAAGCAAAACCTTCAGCGCTTCGGAAGCCGTCTGACTGATTAATAAAGCCAAATAATGGCCAAATTCATAAGGCATAAGCCAGTGTGCGTCTATTTGCAGGAGACATATCTAAAAGCAAATGAAGACCCTACCTTACGTAATGTCAGCATAATACATAAAGACAGAATCGGGGATGGACCTGCTCATGGTGGAGTCGCCATCCTAGTGAGCACCATATCCCATTCAAGTAACTGCTCTTATAGCTACCATAGAGGCAGTTGTTATTTGCCTCTTTGTAGGGTTTTCTCACAATTTGCTCGGTATATTTTTTGCCTGAAACAACATCTCCCAGACAGATCTTGATGATCTCATCGCGCAACTGCCTGTTCCTATTCTATTGTTAGGAGATTTTAATGGACTTAACACCCTCTGGTGTACTGCAGACACTAACATGAGGAGCCGTAAAATAGAGCGCATGCTCGACAATAACAAGCTCTCTCTCTTTCCTAATTGAGAGAACGAACACCTTTTTTCCCACGCTTATTCCTATATTTACCGCCATTGATCTCTTCATCTGCTTCCCTTCTCTCCTCCCTTTGTTCACATGGGCAGTTTACAAAACTCCGTGCGGGAGTGATCCCTTCCATGTGATACCTGTGACTAAAAATACCATGTCACTCATCAAGGATATATCAGTGAAAGTTTGATAAAGGCTGAATGGAACGCCTTCGAACATCTGACACAATTTGGTACCACAAGTGTCAACCAGCAGCCCATTAAAGATGCAGTTTCGTACATTATAGAAGGTATTGTCCAAGCAGCAGAAGTTGCACAAGTGCCAAGCAGAAATGAGGTGCCCACAGCTTGTCTTGATCACCCATAGGCAATCCAAAACAGGCTTCATATGTACTGGAAAACATGGTGTCAACAATGATCTTATACTTCACTTGTTTCAGACCTCTATAATACCCATAAAGTATATTTAAAAATTTATAATATCTGGAAAACTAAGGTATAAGTTATCAGAAACTGTCTGATAACTTATACTTTCGAATGGAAAACTCCCCACACCGGATGGAAAAGACCTGAATTCGAATATTACGGGGAATTTTTAAGGGTCTTTTTCATAACATCGCTGAGTTAGTTGGTCTCAGGAGACGGTAGGCTCAGATTTTTCGTCCAGAAAACAGAAAATCGACCACAGAACACAGTTTACAGACATTATATACGGTTTACAGACAATATGGATTAAATTGCTTATGAGCCTAAAACCCCACAACAACCAACCATAAAACACTATAAAAAAAAAACCTATTACATAAACACTAGAGGCACTTATATATCGCAATACTGGTACCTATTTATACTGACTGTTCGCGTTATTAAGTGCACTTACCTAGTAGTGAATATGCCGCCTTTAGCCTACAGAAAGCCTGTAGTACACCATGATATGGACTCAACGAAGTGTGAGGACGTTTGCAACACGTTCCATTACTGACAGAATGCTTCGTGATGTTAAAATCACAAAATGAAAGCGAATTAAATTCCCAAGTATTAACACAGTAATAAATAATAAATTCAACGTCTTATAATATAATAGTAATTATTATCTAAAGTACAAAAATATACAAAAAACAAGAAAACATAATTGTGTGGGTGTGTTGCAGTCTATAAATTGTTATAACACACGCACAACTCGCAACTGAAAACGAAATCATTCCTTTCTATTATTCACAGCATAATGTGCACATTGCTCAGATAGCCGTTCGCCATTGTAGGAATAAATGCTGGTGGGAAATATGAAATATTATAATTGACGCCGGTCTTCCCTACTTTGAGTATCTGTTTAATGTTTGTGGGAACAGCAATATTTAGAATTCGGTGTTGTAGAGCACGACGTAGTGTACAAGTATAATGGAGTTAAAACCTGAATGTGTACAAGCGGAGCCTAGCATCAAAGATTTTGCCAAGATCAGAGTTTAAACCGACTGCCGGTACCTCTCACCTCGATTCATTTTGTATGCGCTCTTGCACAAACTGAATAAACATAAATGTATAGCAATAATTCGCCTATAAAAAAAGCAAACTGTATAGACTATGGAATAACTTGAAAACAGTAAAATGATTGTCTCAATGTCTGTTTCAGTTCAAGAACAATAGCAATTTAAAACAGGTATTTACTTTTCAGGCTATACGCAGAATGTCTTAAAAGAGTTATATTTTATTCATAAAGTAAATGTTTCAATCAATATATTCTCATTAAAGTGTCATTAAAATTCACGATTTACTGAGATTTAAAAAATAATTTTGCCTTTCCAGCTGTGCAAGCCAATATTCTCTCCCGTGAGACAGTGGGAGACTGGGTTCGCTTTACTGTGCACATAATGCAAGTATACAAACCGGGTCCCAGTAAGGTACGCAGGGGAACTCAGTTCTTGTGGGTGAGCTCAACTGACTTAGCATGCAAGTGTCCAAAGCTGAGAGTAAAAAATTCCTACCTCATTCTAGGTAAGTATATTCTAACAGCAAAGAGATTAAAATTTCGGTTTGATAAATAAAACAAGTATGTTTTTACTTTGTTGAAGTTAACGTTCAAACAGCATGAATGTTCTAAGTATGAATAACACAGAAATACTTTTTTTGGGTAATCTAATAAACACTACTTAAATTATAATGACATAACTGTATGTGATATCATGTGAGTAATTTTTGCCAATAGTCACATCATACGAAAACATGTTACTAACCTCACCAAGTTAAACTAATGGTTTAAACAGAAACAAAGAATGGACGTGAAACAATCAAATTTAAAGGCACAAAAGTAACCTTAGAGAGTAGTTGGCATAAACTAAAGACGATTTTCTGAAATTATCTGAAATAAAAAAAAGTGTGAGCAGGAGGGAAAGACAGCAAGAAAAACGCCAATCATAAAATTGTATAAAATGATAAAAATGAACAATACAATTCTATTGTTCAAAAAGTAATGTTTACTTTTTTTATGTGAAAGCATCTTTGGCGGCACCTACTAAATTTTTCAGACTGAAGTAAAACCAATTGATAACGAAAATGCGAGACGGAAATGCCGCAAATGACATCACATCCTAAATGACGCTATTTTTTTTTTTTTTTTATTGCGGGCACTGGCTAAGATAGCTGGTGCGGGATTTGTTTGGCACTCCTGCAAGACGGGTTGTAGTTTTTTTTTTTTTTTTTTTATAATCAGGCGGGAGGGAGAGTTGCCTCCCTTGCCTGGGTGCGGGATTTATTTTTTATTTTTTTAATTAATTTTTTTATTATTTTTATTTTTATTTTTTAATTTTAATTTTTATTTTTTAATTTTTATTTTATTTATTTTTTATTTTTATTTTATTTTTTTATTATTATTTTATTTTTTTTATTATTTTTTATTTATTTATTATTATTATTATTCTATTTATTTTTATTTATTTATTTATTTTATTTTATTTTGTTTATTTATTTATTATTTTTTTTTTTTTTTTGCTGCCTTCGAGGTCTGGGCAGACTGGTAGCGGGATTGCTGGCACCCATCAGTCTTGCACTACCTCTGGTGGGTGATCAGTAGTAGTTTTATTATTATTATTATTATTATTATTATTATTATTATTGTGGGGGTGCGGGATTATAGTGCACGATTGCACTGATAGAACGAGTTGACCCAGGCCTGGCTTTGCATGTTAGGGATGGGCACCTGGTAGCATTTGCCCATCGGGTGGCTGCTCCCTGGTGGCAGAGTCGCCTGACATAACAACACACTACACTTCACTAACATACATACACCTACATATACAGGCCGATATATTGCGATTTCTTCTTTCCCACAGAGTAAACAGGTGGAGATAGACGAAAGCATGAGAGCCACCCAACGACACGAATATACATACATACATAAATGACACTAATTAGTCGGTCTCGGGCGTAGATAGCAAGATTTTTTTCTCCCCTACAACTGGGGTTTTTTCGTCCAGCAAAACAGGCAAATCGACCACAGGACACACGCAATTTACGGACATCATACACGATGCAACGGCAGATGAATATAAATATTCGGGTTGCCTAATATGATAATTTAATTTTTAAATGATGCTAACTCTGTCACTAACATTGATTCGGTAGAGAAAGTTATGAGTGTGAGCATAAAACATTACATCATTCATACTAAATATTTCGGACTGAAGTAAAACCGATTGGTAACAAAAATGCGAGACGAAAATGACGTCACTCCCTAAATAACGCTAACTCAGTCACTAACATTGATTCGGTAGCAAGCATGAGCATAAAACGTTACATCGTTCATAACTTCAGTTCTAGCCGTTCGCTAAGTTTTTGAACTCGTTCAAAAACATAGAGAACGAAAAAAATAATAGAAAATGCTTTAATATGTTAAACGTGTTCGGATTCTTTTCATTCCTAAAACTCTTTAAACTCGTCCAAGCCAAGGATGTTTTCACATAAATTGCAACATCTTTCGTGTGTGCAGGGTGCACAAGCAGTTTTTTTTGTTGTTGTTATATTCACAGGCTGATTTGAAAGTCATTACCTATTTTAAAAAAGTACGTGGAATATTTAGAAAAAGTGTTAAATAAAAGATGTTGGAGGATGTATTAAATAAAGGATTAAAAATTTACCAAGCAATCGTAGGGGTATGCTTTTACTCTGTGCTATATATATGCATAATTATTTAATTAATTTATATATATATATATATATATTTACCACCTACTGTTATTTTATTTAGGTAATATTAATGCCTTGTGCCTGTGACTGCATATACAAGTCCAGGTATTTTGGGTTAGCTAGAATAGAGTGAGACAAACTGACAAATACACATAGATAATTGCAACATTGTTTAATACAAGGGTTCAAACTCATGTACATACATTACTGTAATTAATAATAAGGGTTTAATATTTCCACTAATTGTCCAATACAAGCAAACTCCACAGGGATATACCGTTACCAAAGTTTTTACTAAATTGCATTACTACGAAAACTAAGTACAGTTCTCAGTATTTTTTTTTAGACATCAGTTGGGTTTTATCCTTCCACCGTACAGGTTAATCATGTCATTCGCAGATAAAAATACAGAGCACCTTATTTTTTCATTCTCTTTAGTTCCAATATTACGTTACTTCTCTCCCGAACTATATCTTGGACTAGTATAATAAGGATCAAGAGTACTCACAGTTTATTGTCCGCTTCTCCAGGTTGGGCCAGCTCCTTGGTTTTAGGACGGCTTTCCATTATGGTTTTGATTTTAGGGATTCCTTTGTTCTGTACTTCCTCAAAAAAAACTAAACGCCCAACTCACTCACCAAACGACCAACTTACCCCCTAAACGACCAACTTACTCCTTAACCGACCTACTTACTTCCTACACGACCAATTTACTCTCTCTTTCCCGCCGACCAAATCCTTATATACCCCATGTGGTTCTAAAGTCTCCCCCCCCTTTATTTTAATATAATCCCCGATAAATTCCTTCGTCCTTGACTTTCTCCTTTTCTCTGTATACTCGGTCCTGGCTCGGTCCTTTTCAAAGAATTCCGACCTGACCTTCTGTAGGTCGAAGTTCACCGTCCTTCTGAGAAATTTGCCTCGCCCTTAAATACATTCCTAAATCGTTGGCATGTTTAAATAAATGTTTACTGAATCAATCTAATTTGTAAGAATATATTCCAAGGTTAAATGTATATATTATTATTAGTAATTTTTTTTTTTTACACAATTTTTATTAAAACACGTTTCATATCATATTTTATACCATGTATTTTGCGTACTAAACCCAAAATAATGACTTAATTCCTATAGTGGAATTGTTGTGGATTCCGGGGAAATAATAATGACATCAAAGCCCTCATGCAAAAGCGTGAGCCTATTTGCTTTCATTTGAAGACAAATGAAAACTCTTCCTTCCAAAATACTACTATCGTATAAGGACAGAACTAGGTATGACCCTGCTCACGGGGAAGTTGAGCAACCACGCCCCATTTCAACCCTGTTCCGCTCTCCACCAACACAGAAGCAGTGGCAGTTCGCCTTAAGGTAAGGTTTTTACTAATAATCTGTTTAGTTTTTTGCCACCTGGGGGATGACTTCTACCGGAAACACTTTGATGATCTTATTGTGCAACTGACCACCCCTGTCCTACTTCTTAGGGATTTCAGTGGATATAACACCATGTGGGTAGTGCCGACATTAATGGAAGGGGCAGTGTCATGACAATGACCTGTTCTTTCTAAATATGGGAACTAACACCTTCTTCACATGCCTACCTGTACGTTTCCTGTCATTGATCTTTCTATCTGCTCCCTTATCTCTCTTCCCGTCACTTTATTTGAAAGTGACCCGTCACTTTATTTGGGAATTAGAGGAGAACATGTATGGAAGTGATCAATTCCCTGTGATAACCACCCTCATTTGTAGGAGATCTTGTCTTCCTTTTAGGTTACCGCAGTAGAATATTGAACAGGCTGACTGGAAAATTAACTAGTTGAGTTTGACATCACTATAGTCAATCAGGAGCTTATCAATGATGCAGTCACTTACATGATAGAACATCTCGTTCATGCAGCTGCAACTGCCACTTCAAAAACATCTACCCGGCTTCCACCTTTACCTAAACGATGGTGGAATGCGGATTGAATAGCAACAAAACAGGCTGAAAACAAAACCTGAGGGATAATCCAACGATCTCACCACGGTAAATCTAATAGCCTTTAAACGTGCACGAGCCAAAGCACATCCGCCGTCAGAATCGAAAGGAATCGTGTATCCGTTACGCATAATCTATTAACCAGTCATCATCTATTAACCACAAGCAATAAGTTGGTCTGGGAAAAAATCCGAAAAATAAAGGGAAAATACATATCTCACTATTCATCGATCCTATAATATAATTGATGCAGCATTGCAGGGCCATCTGCAATAGCTCTTGGGGAAGCATTTTCTAACATATTTGCAATAACATATTATTCCCCATAGTTCCAGGTCCTTAAACATAAAAGTGAAAAACAGGCACTTAATGTCATATTAAAGGGCCGTTGCCGTTATCCCTGTAATCGGCCGTTCAGTATAAGGGATCTGAAAACAGTTCTAACCCTCTTTAAGGCAAGTGATGTAGGACCAGGTAGCATCCATTATGAAAATATTAAGCACCTTTCACCGAAATCTCTGGACCTCCTGCTCCTTCTGGATAACACAATCTTTACTAAAGTACAGTCAGGATGCCTGGTTCAAAGCAACGGTACTTGCCGTTGCGAAGACAGGAAAGGATTATAAAATTCCTACTAATTATCGTCCCATCGCTCTGACTAGCTGTTTGTGCAAAATCCCGGAGAGAATGAGCAGTACTCGTCTTGAGTGTTAATTAAAATCAAATGACCTCTCCAGCATGCATTGTTGCTTCTGAAAGAACCGGTCGACTCTGGACCTTTTAATTAGACTGGAAACAACCATCCAAGATGATTTCCTAGAACGTGAACATCTGGTGTCGGTATTCTTGGACATGGAGAAAGCGTGTAACTCGACTTGGAAATTTGGCATCTTAAGAGACTTGCACAGCATCGGTCTTAGACGGCATCTCCCAGTTTTTATCAAAAACTTCTAAGCCAATCAGTATTTCCAAGTTCGTGTACGATCCTCACTCTGTCATCCCTTTTGCCAAGAGGAGGGAGAAGAAGAAGAAGAAGAACTCTTTATTGTATGCACAAGGAACATGTCGTACACAACACCCTTCACGGATACAACACGCCAAGAGTTTACATGAAAGAATAACACAACATAATAAACAAGGATGAGAAAAAAAAACAGTTATTATTATTAATTATATAATCTTTAATAATTATATTAAAGATTGGAGCACAAAAATAACAAATTTGCATATGAAAATATATATACAACAGTGTGTTGCCAAGTAAAATTATTATCTAGAGAGTACCGCAATGATCAGTTTTAAGTGATACGCATATCGCCATCAAAGTGAATTCTATCACAAAACAAGCGCGCGGGTGCAAAGTATACGTGCCTTGAGTGACCGGGATTCAAGCCCGTGACTGTTGAATACGGTGCTGTTTCTTGTATTCTGTCTATCTTGTGAACTCCTCTGACCGTTTGGTCGTCCCGGAGTATAAACAGAAAATTTAATTTTTTTTTCGGTCAGGCAACATTGTTGTACGACAACTGGAATCGAGACATATGCGCACATTTTTGTCGTAACCTCAATCTTCATCCTGAACCTGAATTAAGGCTTGGATAAAATGCTATTCCAGTAATACTAGACACAAAATTCTTGGGACTCATTTGATAAAGGTTAACCTTTCTTGAACATATCCATAAACTCCATACAACGTGCTCTAGAGGCCTGAACATTCTCAGTGCTCTCTGTCCTCTACGTCTTGGAGTGCGCACCTATTCACCTTATTATGTGCACTTGTGCAGTCTAAACGACACGAAGGGTCTCAGGTATATGCATCAGCAAGAAACAAAGTACATCAATGTCTGGGCCCTCTCCAACATCAGGCTATCCGCATTGCTACTGGGGCATGCTGAATGTCTCCTGTCCAGAACCTATACGTTGAAGCAAATGAACCACCATTACTGCTTCAACGTTAACAGTTGTCCCTAAAGTACGCTTTAAAACTGACATTTTTGAGCCACCGCGATGGTAAAATTTGAACGCCCGTCAGACTGTCAATCGTCATTTTGATATTCGTGTCCAACAGCTTAGAGAGCTTAATACCATGGTAAAAAATGTTGCCCAATCACCAAAGCAGTCCCTTGCACCCTGTCATGCTCACGTTCCGGTATGCGACTTTTCCCTTAAGAATTGGGTAAAATGTGATACAGTACTTTATTATCTGTCTACCTGCAGCTCTATTCAGTGCACCGAACTTATCATTCCGACTTCTTGCCAGTTTACGCTAACGGCTCGAAGTCGAAATCATGTGTAATATCTGCTGCTGTCTTTTCAGTCACCACTATATACTTACAGATTCTCCCTGAATCTAGCATATACGCAGCAGAGCTGCAATCACTAGAGTTAGCTTTGGATCACATCACAACTTGACAATACCAACTGTTTATGATATATTCCGATTCCGTATTACAGGCTTTATTAACGTTGAGATTCAATTCTCATCCCATCCATCCCGTCCAGCAGAAAATATACTTTCTCCATGAGCATAAATTCGATATCCGCTTCTGCTAGATTTCTAGGCACATTGGGATTAGTAAAAATGATTTGGCTTATACTGCAACCAAATCAGCAGTTTCCACTAATAATCATTGTCTGTTAGTTCCCTATTTATAGCCCTCGTGGGTAGCACAGTTGATAGAATCTCCATCCTCCCCACACTGGGTGAAAAAAACCTGAGTTCGTATCCCGTCGATGACGGGAGGAATTTTTGTGGAACTTTTTTCACAACGTGGCTGAGTTAGTTGGCCTCAGGCGAGGGTAGCATGGTTTTTTTCCCCCAGAAACTCGGATGCTTCGTCCAAAAAACAGAAAATCGACCTCAGAACACAGACAATATACACGAAGCAACATGGCCTTGGTTGCCTTTGCTCCTAAAAACCCAATAACAACAAACAACAAATCTCCTATACAGATTACGGGCAAATACAAGATACAGTCCCAATGGCAAGATTCGTGTAATAGACAAACTTCAAATAAATTACGTCAGGTACAGCCTGTTATCGAACCATGGAGCGAAGGAATAGCAAAGAGGAAGTTGTTCTTGGTCGGCTCCGTATAGGAAACAGCCATTTCGTTTTTTCTGAGGGCCAATGAAATTCCTAGTTGTGAGCCCTACGACACCGTTTTGTCTATCAGAGATATTTTAATTGACTGTACAGATTTTAACACTACTCATTTTACCGCTTTTAACCATTTTACTGAGCTATATACACTCAGTCAGATTTTATCCGATAATGACAACGTGTCAGCTGTTGTTAAATTTTTGCAATAACCTATTCAAAAATTCAAAGTCTTATTATTTTTTTGGCGGGCTCCAGGGTTTCCCCTATTTGCCGCTGAAAGTAATCTATACATTGTGTACAATTTATAACAGCTATGTACAATGATTAATGATACATAAAAAGACTATATTCAATGATGGTACATAAAAAGACTATATACAATGATGATACATAAATAAATACTGGCCTTCGGAGTCCAGCAGACTGATCAATACATCAGGTAAGAGTAATCCAAAGAAACAGAAACAGTCTAGCATTTTACTGAACCTCAGCAGTAAGAATTCTTCGTCTCTGTTTAAACAATTTCTCTGCTTAGGTGGAGAAGGCAGTATAATATTCAGAACAGTTAACCAATCTTGGCAGTTCAGAGCAGTCAAATACATTTGTGAGATGTTGGAAGTCCAGTCTTAAATCATCGTACAGGGAACAATGAAAGACGAGGTGCTCAACAGTTTCTTCAGCACCACAACTGCAGAGAGGAGTGTTACTTGATCCTAGTGAAAACAATTTAAAGTTAAGACTGCCATGACCGGTATATAAAAACGTAACGTATAAGCCAGGATTGAACCAGTCCATTTTCTTGTCGTAATCAACAACCTCGGGAAAAAACTTAAAGGTCTCCCTACCCAAGGTAGAGGTAGACCAGATATTTTGCCACGCTCTACAATGTCCATTTCTCATTCTTTTAATGTCTACGTTTTCTTACAAGTCAGTATTATACGTTATACCATTTACAATCGCAGGAACATTTTATCTTCTACAATATAAAAGATAGTGTAACATTACTTCATATTGGATTGGCAGTCGATGACTGAGGACCTGGAGAGCAGCTGTAGAGACAGTTCGACAAGATCTACTTACAGCGAGAAGAAAGAATCTTTGTGCTTGAGTAAGATATTTTTGAACAAGGGAATTACCGATTCTGTATCCCCAAGGCCCTGCCGCATAACACACAATTGGTATAAATATACAATAGTAGTATAATTTAATGGAAGATTTCTTTACATCAAAAGTACTCCTGGTAATCTTAATAATTTTATAGGTCATAGCTTTTATTTTCTGAAGTACATATTTTGCATGGTAATTAAAATTAAGACGGTCATCAAAATAAATTCCTAAGTATTTATGCCGCCGACTACTCCTAATCATTTCTCCATTGAACTTAATAACACGTGGTCTATTCACATCAAGATAGCCCTTTAGCAACATTTGTTTTGTTTTATTAGTCGAGATTTGAAGTTTATGTGTTTGACACCAGATATTCAAGTCCTCTAGAACTTCATTTGCTCTGCACTCTAGCTCTCGGCGGGAATTACCAAAAATCAGAATAGCAAGGTCGTCTGTGTAAGCTAGCTGAAGGATGTTGTCTCGATCAACCGAGAGCCACCCATCAAGGACCATGTTCCAGCACACAGGGCCAAGAACAAAGCCCTGAGGGCAGCCCGTAGAAACAGATCTGAAGACAGCAGAATCCTGAGAAAACTGTGATGCTGCGAGAATCAAAGCAATTCGAAAGGAGACGGTAAATAGGAGCAGAGACCCGGCCTCTCTGGCCTCGCCAAGGCTTTCGGCCACCAAACAGCGTCGAATGCCCCTTTGAAATCAACAAAGAGACCGAGGATATATTTAGAATTGAAATTTTGAACAGTACTCAAAACCTGACAAATAGCATCAACAGAAGACCTTCCACGTGTAAAGCCAAATTGAAGTGGGGAACTTAGGTTTCTGTCTAAATAGTAACTTAAAAGAGGAGAAACAATTAATTTTTCCAAGACTTTTCCATGAATGGGCAGCAGTGCAATGGGCATGTAAGAGGCCGGATCGTTGGAGGGTTTGTCAGAGGACTTAAGCAGAAGTTTAAGTCTAGCCTGTTTCCAAGAGAGAGGGAATAATCCCAAAGACTAATAAACATTCAAAAGATTTAATATAATTAATGGGCAATTTTTCCAAAATCTTTTAAGTACAGAAACCTCAAGGAGATCCTGTCCAGGACATTTACCACCCCTTAAGATTGAGATAGCAGATTCCAGCTCAGTATCCGTAAAAGGAGCTTCGGTTCGGGGCCCTTCGTGTGAGATAAATGATCTAATCTCATTGTAGTTTGGATGGTGTTTTCACAGGAGGCAGTGTCCTCATGGAGCAAGCCATCCAAGATGGCATTAATTGACAAACTCCAGTCCAGGGTTTGATTACCATTTACAATAATAGAAGAAAGAACATTGCCGGGATGAACCATGTTAGTAACAAGTTTGTAGGATAATCCCCACGGATCTTCATTTATGCAATAACCTATTAATTTATATAAACGTATAATACAAAATACCGACTATACATTTTTAATATATAGTAGGGGGTTCCGCCCCCCCTACTCGCTTCGCTCGCCAACCACCGCGCACGCTTTTCTACATAATATGTAGAGGTATGACGGAGTAAGTCAAATCTTTTCTACGTAAAGACACACCTGTCGAAATGCACTGGTCAATATCTAATCAGGAAATTACCCATGTAATTATTTACTTGTGCATTTGTAGTGCACGGCATTCTCAAGGTCGAATAAATATCACTATGTAATTATTTACTTTCTTTTACATAGGTCACTTAGGAAAAGGCCTGGTAAAAATTCAGATCTTGGGTACCACTCCACACTTCTGCTAAAAGTCAGGAAGAAGGCAGTGATTGGCAGGTGCCACACACTGTTTAGCCCTGTCCCCCTTTCTTCCTAGGTTGACATGCCTAGGGTGTTTACCCCCACTTGCTGCTGTTTTAAAATCGAGAACGCGTTTTCCGATTGTAAAACAGCGGGATGGGGGGATAAGCACTCCCAACTCAACAACACAAAACAATGACATTATTTAAAAATAAATAAATGACATTACCTCATGAATTATTTAAAAATAAATCATTATTTTAAAAAAATAATGTTTTATTTATTTTTAAACGTCTATACCCATGTCTGGCCCCTTAGCTGCTAATGCACCAATAAAACTGTAATCCGGTTCAATCCAATCTAGCCATGTTCTTACATCTAGCAAATTAATATCCTTTTCGGTGCTATTGTCGAACACATTTTGACACTTTTCACTTTGATTTCATCAAATCAACAAAAATACCATCATCGTTTAATAGCTTTTCCATGCACTTATCTAATTTTACTCTGCTTTATCTTATTTGAATTTGAGTGCATCTCCCTATTTTTATTAAAAACTTTTTTGCCGCTCGGTATTTCCTGGTTCTTCTAGGATCCACACTCTTGCATCCCTTTTTCAAAGAGGAGGGATTACCGCAAGGATCAATTTTAAGTGTTACGCTTTTCGCCATCAGAGTAAATTCCATCACAGAACAATTTCCTCCAACTGAGGAAGTTGTTCTGTGATGGAATTGAGAAAATGAGGATTATTGAAAGACAACTGCAACAACCCATTGATAGTATTAACTCCTGGGCATTGCCTAATGGATTTAAGTTCTCTCCACAAAACAGACAGGTGTGCAATTTTTGTCATAAGCATACTCTTCATCCTGAACTTGAATTAAGTCTTGGATAAAAAGCTATTCCCGTAGTGCTTGACACAAAATTCTTGGGACCTATATATGATAAAAAGTTGACTTTCCTTGGACATATCCGTCAACTGTACAAAATGCATGAGAAGCTTAAATGACTCACTGCACTCTCACCTTGGGGTGCGGACCGATGAACCTCACTCTGCATTGCCGTGCACTGTACGATCTAAAATAGATTACGGGTCCCAGGTATAATCATCAGCAAGAAATAGCGTACTTCGATGACTGGATCCCATCCATCATCAGACTATCCGTTTGGTACTGGAGCATGTCGAACATCTCCTGTCCAGAGCTTATACGTGGAAATAAATGTATTGTGAGAACTTGGGGGCTTTCTGCTTTATCTTTTTTAATTATTTAACTATATAATTATCCTTTCTAATACCCCTATACTTTGGAACCCAATTTGGTAGTTGTTTTAATTTTCCAAAGGTGAACCACTGGTACCTCACTGCTCCAACGCCCACAAGCTATCAGACTGCGCAACTGTTTTATTTTATTTACTTTTTCTAGTATCAGAAGATTCCCGATTTTTAGGTTTTTCTTTTATTTTGCCCAACCAGTGGTTTTCCATAGAGCTGTGTGTATTTTTCTTGAATGATGAGACATTTTTATTATCAACATAACAAAATTTATTGCACCGTTAGAATCATATGAAAATACAAAAACACTAAATTAATCATAATGTACAATCACTCACTGCTTTCTTCTACTCTGCATAATTATAATTCTCTCATATATTTCCTTCCTTCCCATGCAATTATAACCATCTGAAACATATGAGCAATAAAAAATACTAAATTAATTAGCATATACCATCGTTCATTTCATGCTCCTTCACAGTAATACATATGGATAATCTCTCATACATTCTCTACTTTCCCATACAAATATAATTATCTTATATATTTTTCTATCCCTTTTCCACATGCATATGACTAAGGATATATTGTTATCCCCTTTTTTTTATCAACCTCTTAAAGTGCTTCACAACCTAAACATATATATATATATATATATATATATATATATATACATATATATTTCCTCTCTCTCTTGATACACATGAACATCAAATTGGGCATATCCTCAGATGTCTCAGTGGGTTATGAACAATTGGTTGCTCCACTCAGAGCACTAACTTTATTTATAACTGACAATAACATCTGATTCATTACTCTACATACGCTTTTACATCAGCCAGATACCTCGCTCACCTATCAGTCCTATTTATTGCCTATCAGTTTAACATAATCAAAATTAGGGGGAGTTATATTTTCCTTTCTTTCCACTGCCTCAATAGGGTACCTGGCTCCTGATTTCTTTCAAGCGGTCGTCTTCCTTGGTCTTTCTTAGTGGTCCACTAAACGTACATCTCTGGAGTCGCTCTTGGACTGCATGCTTTGCTGGTTCTCTCAAAAATAAGGATCTTGCTTGTGGAACACTGGTCTGGTCATCCATTTAGACTTTTTTCACACTGTCTAGCAACTATCTTTGCTTCTCCATACTTTACACCTATGCATTTGTACTTCTCATAACATTTTCTTTCTTCACCTTTTCCATCACTTTACTACTATTAATTACCCACTAAACTCCACCAGCCCTGTTCTCTCACTCCCCTTTCAAAAATCTGTCTCACTCCCTTCTCCCTCCTCTCCTTGACCAATCACCATTAATTTCCCTTTCTGCATCTTTATTCTTATTCGCTAAGGTCTCTCTTCTTTGTCTTGGAAACTTTCTGTATGGACAAGCCAGCCTTCCGCAGAAACACCGTGTTGTTTTCGGAGCTGCCTCCAGCGGCTGCTTTACTTAATGGTCACTCTCTTTTAATCCCTTAATATTTTTTACGCTCTTCGCCAGACCTAGCTGCCCTTCAGTTTTCAACCCCGTCGCAGGGTCAGTTTTCAACCGCATCACTTTGTATCTACCGAACGTGAGGTTCGGTAGATACAAAGGTAGATTCTTCCATTACCAGAGTCACGGCACATTTTCTCCCCTGAAATACAGACCGTTTCCGGCAGGGCGTTTTCCCTCTGCGCTCAATCCTAAACTATCCATCCTTTTATCTGCACAGTACCACGATTTATTGTAAGACAACCACTTACTGGCTTTAAGGAGCAATTCGGGGACGGTGCCTTTTTTCCTTCCCAACTTACCCTTACGGCCATACCTGTGTGCAGTGTCCGTTATATTTACTAGTAAATAGAACCGTACATAATAAAAGTATTGCAGTGCATCTCTATTCCAACTGCCATTCAAGTATTTTAATCCGATGAAGGCTGCCACCCAGCCGAAAGCTAATTTATTTATTGTAGTTTTATTAATGCTCTGAGTAACAAAATAAAAATAAATTTTCGCAACAGAACCGTCTCCAACTGACACAGTGCAATTGTTCAGTTCTTAGTCCGCACTGCCCCCTCCCATTGAGCGCTAATCGGCACCCTACCTCAATCAACAATTGTGTTAACATCAGATGCACAAGTCATTAGCCTAACTCTATCTGTTTAAAAATAATTAATTCCAAAGAAATATATTATTTTTCTAGAGCTGTAAGATTGGGATCTTACAGTATCACCATTATCACTTCGACGTAAACAGTTGTCTTTAAAGTGTACATTTAAACTGAAATCCTTGCCAGAATATCTCACGTGGACATCCGTTTTTGAACCACGATGGAAAAACTTGTACAGCACCCGTCATACTTCTTGTCTTCCTTTTGGTATTCGCGTCCAAGCGTTACCCGAAGAATTACATATCAGGATAGACAAGATGCCAACCACTCCAACAAACCTTTCCACTCTGGTATGCTCATGTTCCAGCGTGCGACTTTTCTTTCAAGAACTGGATGAATTATAATACTCATCAGAATTTACGAGTTCATAAAATTGTCTACCTGTAGCTCTATTCATCACACCTGAACATTTTGACTTTGTGCCAGTTTACACAGACGGCTCGAAATCTCAATCATGTGTAGGATCTCCTGCTGTCTTTCCAGGCACCACTGTATCTGAGAAGATTCTCCCTGATTGCATCATATATACTGCAGATCTGCATACTATAAAGTTAACCTTGGATCACATCAGAATTTTCCAATACCAGCGGTACATTGCATATATTATGGTTCTTCGAGCGTATCACAGACTTTATCAGTATTGAAATACGATTTTCTTCCGGTCCGGCAACCTTCTAAATAGTAAACTCCTTCACACTCTTAGGCATTTAGCCAAGAAATATCTTTTGCAAAGTTGTTGAATTACAAGGCAATATAAACGGACGAGTAAGCGAAGCGTGTAAAACGCGGCGGATAGCACGACCGGTAAATTACACGAGCGATTTCTAGTAATCTGATCAGTCTTGTCTGAACATCAGAAATGGACACAACCTAGTTGTGCGGTCTATCTACACTCTGCCTTTATTTAATTAATAAATCAAAATGACACTCCGTTGGTGCGTTCGCCCTATCTTTTCGACCAGGCTGACAACCAGCGTGTTTCTTTCTTCTGTAGATAAATCATCCCAGTTTTCATACATGGCTTGCGAAATTTCCCTTCACCAAACTCCCTTCACATCCCTATTATTACATTCCTTCGATCTCGTATCGTACAGAACTGGACGTTTTTCAACTTCACTAATAAATTTTTCAATGTGGAACATATTAATCGATTTTAAAAACAAATCGAAAAAGAAATATACAAATAAAAAGACTGAATCCCCTAACGAGTACAGGAGGAAAAGTGAAGTGAGTCAACCGCTCGCAAATAGTCCACTTCGTGTATCTTGAAAACAAATAGGCACGTGCGCAGATCTAACTCGCCCAGTTACATTGTGTCTGCGGACCCACCAGGCAGAGCCCAGTGAAACGCGCTCCTTTAGTTTGCCTTAATTCGATTACTGTATTAACACAAAGGTTGAGGCCGAATAAAACGTGGTGGAGATACGGGAAACACACTAGTCTAAAAGATCCCTAAAAACAGGGGTTCACAAAGTGTGGCCCGCGGACCACCTGCGGTCCGCGGCCATTTTTATATCGAAATTTATTGAGGTGTTGTTTTCTAATGCGTATGTGCATTGTATATTTACATTGTAAATCAATGATATCACAGCATTAACCCGATATACGGCCCACCCACAATTTCTATTGTATTTTCATATTGGCCTGCTGACGAAAAAGATTGAGAATCGCTGCCTTAGAACCTTCAAGACAGATAAATTCTCGCTAATTGTTTCTTTTGGTACAAACGTTTACGGCTGAGTAAGGGTTGTTGTAATAGAAGGTCCCTTGATAAAATTTCAGCGGAGGAATATGCATCTGCATTATCTAACAATAATAATGTTTTAATATTTTCAGTTGCATTTAATTTTTCCTTTTGAAATGATTCTGCTTCTTTTAAAAAGTTATTGTGAAACCATTCTCATTTAGGAAAATTCTCCATTCTGCATAAATAAAGTACTTATACTAGATGGTCACAGTTAAAGTATTCATATTTAGAGCTGTCTGGGACGCGAACTGATTGAAGAAATGCAACCATATTTGGCAGATATTCTTCTGAGTATACTGCAAGAATTACACAAAAAACAAAATCAATTCCAAATTGTTGGAAACGATTAACCTGTAAAGCAATCAGTGGCTGCGTATATTGCAAATGAAGATCACAATTAACGCTGCTACGGTAACATTGTCATTCCGTGGCTTGACCTTTTTCGTGTAATGGCGTTATTGGCAACACATAACACGTGGTATGACTGTTGTCAAGAGCATGAGCACGATACCAGACACCTAAATTGTACGGTAACTGTTCGAGTGCAGGTATAGGATTCGTTAATCAGTACTCGATGTGATTTATTAATTTATTTAATTAAAAAAGTACTTTTTGTTCTTGATATAAGAGGAAATTGAGGATAAGTATTATGTATATAATACTTATCCCTAGCCCAATTCAACGTCTACCTCGCTTTTTGAATTTTTTTTTTTAAATGTGCTTATGGAAAATCACAAAGTTTTATAAACTTGAGCTTGTAACAGAACATTAAAAAACAGTGCCATAGTAACATTAACTTCTCAATAGGAAAAAAGTGCCTATATCTGATCGCCACAATCGATGTATCTCTATTTAGAGTACCATGATCTGTTCAGTATTGAACACAGGAATGTAGTAGTTTTCAAATGACGTTCCAAAAGTTCCACCTTACAGATTCTCATATTGTTATTATTATTATTATTAATAATAATAGCCATATAGTGCAAGGAAGCCTGAGACTTATGCTGCACCAGGAAAAAAAAAAGTTCCCGAGTTACCCTGAGAGAGTCAAAAGTAGAAGGGAATCACCAAGAAAGAGAAGAATGATGATATCCAGCTCAGGGTACAGCATTGAAAAGGTTCGGAAATGATTTCACTTTGAGTGTATTTCTATTCTATGTATTAAGAGTTGAGGCTTTGGCATAGTGTAATTTTTTGGAGGTCAAGTATAGCAAGTAAGACAACTGGCTCACTTTAACACTCAGCATTCTAATCCCCCATAGTTTTTAAGAGTGCCGGTGGCATTCTTCCCAATAATAAAGTATAAATCCAAAGTAGGACATGACGTACCTCATTATGGCATGTTTAGTATACATTTTACAGAGATCTTGATGCACCAGAATGCTCTTGTGTGAAATTTATTATTTATTCTGTTTATAGCCAAAATAAGCTTTTCCTCTAGATAGCAGAGTCTATTTGAAGGGTTTCTTTAGAGTAGAATACAAATCAGGACAAACTGCACATTGAATATAATGTAATCCTCAATGGCAGGATGGAATCTAAAACGACGCTAAGGAATTTCACATTGTTTTAAAGCTCGGTATAATGACCTGAGTTAGGTCGCAGGTCATCGTACGGATCGCAAGTTACAGAAGATGATGATGCTGACAACGAAATTTTCGCGGCTGAAAAGAAAATCATGCATGCTACTTTTTTGGAGGACATTCTCCCAACGATAAAGTTTCTGTAAGTTGAGAAGGAATCACGGTCCTAGATCCTCGGACCTCACTGTCATTTTCTACGTTCACATTTTGGCCTGTAACATAGACACCACTGTAAGTGGAAATGGATCATGCATGGGCTTTCGTAACTTTTCCTCTTTCTCATTTGTCAACTCTACTTCGTTCTCTTGAACAACCATCCTTCACGCATATTTCCAGAAAATTCCAATTTACAAAAATTCCAGCCATATGACAACCAGTGTCTTCCATCTTCTCTGCCTTCAATCTATGCTATAATCTATAAACACTATGAGTTCTAATACTTTTTGTATTTAAGATTTTCACACAAAAGCATCCATTTTCATGACTATTACTGGTATCCGAATAATTTTTAGAGCATAGCATGCTTTTCAGTCCCTTCAGAATTGTATCTTTCGTAATATTACTTGGCCATATATAGAAGTGTCCAGTTCTTCCTAAATCATGTTGCAATTTATACACTTCTTAATGTACAGGATTTCTCTGTGATATACTCTTCATCGGTTTTCTAAATATGAAGCTGATGCTCAACAATACTAAACTATGACGTCATACACGTTATAATGATATAGCACCAGTTTACTTTTTATGATGCATATTTTATGAAAAATGTGAAATTAACGATTATAAAGCATTTTATCCACTAATGTATTTATAATAAAGTTATAGTAAACGGTTTCTGAATAATATTTTTGTTGTTATTTACAGGAAAAGACAGTCGAAACTCAGACCATCCAGGTCTCACTGCAGACAGTCGAAACATTGTCATCGAATGGAAAGACGACTGGGCTCGCCGAATGCGACGATTTCAGCGTCGGCAACGGAAAGGACGGTGTAAAAACTGATAAGAATTCAAAATATCCTGACGACAGAGCCACACTCTTCCTGAAACATCGTGTTACTGATTCGGTGTGCAAAAGCTTCCTTTACGTCCTGTTCAGTTGCCTGCACACAAGAATTCCTAACAGGTAACATGGAGGCATGCTACAGTAATATATTCAAGCCATGGGTAGGACGTGAGCCTCTGTCAGTGGAGAATATAGCCACAGGAAAAAAAAAAAGAAAAAAAGAAGTGGAATCAGTCTAAAAATGTCGTAATAGTTTCATGTGAAACTTATATCATTTATGTAGTAAGAGTTTTAGTCATCAAGAAGAGGAAGATTTTACATTGACGGCTAACTACCCAATTCGCTTGGATTACATCACAGAGGCAGTGTTTTCTCTGATCCGAGCGTGTCGTGTGTATAAGAAGTTCCTAGTGACTCTGTGTTTTGTATTATTCTATTGAGTATTATGGATGTCGTAATGTGCGTGTGTGTGTGTGTGAATGTGATATCACGTTATCGCTCATTCCAACTTATCTGCTTCAAGCAGATGCTGAAAGAAAGAAGGAAAGAAAGCCATTTGACGTAGGTCGATACTCCTCAAATGGGAACAGTGTTTCTTTTAAATAGCATCGCTGTTTAATATATTGATTTGAATAATGATGTCTACTTGAAAAATGCACGAGCATAATTGCAGAAACTGCGCAGTTTAAAAAAAATTCTCTAAATTAAAGCTACTATTTAAAAGAAATTTAGGCAACAGGCATTGAATTATGTTTATTAATATGAGTATAAGAAAGCTAAACTTCCAGGTGTCGCGTTAAATTTTCTGAAAAATAATTTAAATTATATTTATTTATTTATATAATCACGGAGCAGTTACTATAAAATATCCGGACAGCATACAGAAATATAAGTTCAGCAGAAATTACATTTAGTAATTATACAAAGAAATTACATTTTTGCTATTAGAATAGAATGAAGATTGTATAAAAATTTTCAATTTAATTTTATATTCTAGTATATTACCTTTCTTGCATCCCTGATATCCAAAGATAGCACTTATTATGCATCTTTTGCAAAAAAAAAAAAAAAAAAGAAAAGGTATTTCTTGTAAGATTAGGATTATAAATGTGAAACTGACTTAGCAATCGAAAGTGGTACTAAAGATGTTTTATTATTCCTAATAGATAGAGATTTGTGGAATAGTTAAGTATGGGAAATTTTCCCATTCGATTTCCCAAAATCGTAACATTCAGTTTAATTATTGTTGACGGCTTCCTCAAAACTGAAGTCAGTTCTGACTTCATTTTTGTGGAAGTCTGCCATCAGGCTAGAGGCAATGGCTGAATTATACCACATGAAGTGTTTCACATATTGTAAAGCGTCTTTGTCGTTTGGTGGATTCGCAGCGAGACGTTTTCTAAAGAACATTTTTCTCACGTTCACTTTCAAGCACTTGTTTGATAAAACCCGGCACACCGAAAACACTTAATTTGTCCATGATATGTCTTTTCACGAACTGTCGAATGGCATCAAGGGGCAGTGACCGATTTCATATATTCTAGGTCGATTTGCATTTTTTTGTCTTTATTACAAGGGACTACATCTTCCTATAGTCTCATAATTCCTTGGTCAAGTGGCTGAAATCTAATGTCCAATTTGGAGGAAAGAATTTTATAACAAAATTGCTAATTTTTACTGTACATTGAGGACTATTAGCATCAGCTATCAAAATCTGAAACTTTTCAGTTTTTAACATTTCGTCTTTTGATTTACAGATTGCGGAAATTCTTCAAAATCGACAGAAAGAATTTAAGCCTCTCAAGGAGGAAATGTACATTCACACAGATTTATTGGCAGCGTTACCTATTACTATAAATTCAGTTTCTCACCTGTAACGTTACAAGCAGTGCAGCACGCTTCACATTCTTTTGTAAATATCTCCTCCTTCGAAAGAATTCCCTTTACTGGTTGAAAGACAAAAACTCAGCATTGGTTATAGCAAGTATACTGCAATTGGTTATAGCAAGTATACTGCAATTGATTATAGCAAGTATACTGCAATTGATTATAGCAAGTATACTGCAATTGATTATAGCAAGTATACTGCAATTGATTATAGCAAGTATAGTCGTTTCAAATTACCTGTAATTTCTGAATTTCTCTTTCTGGTCTTCAGCATTATTCAAGTCCGCATATTTCACCGCGTATAACTCGATATTTATACCGTACATTCTTATCCATAACGATTCCGTCACTGCTTTAAAGTTTTCAAAAGATAATTGATAAGAAATTTCCTTTTCATTCGCTCGAAAAATTGGACCATAAACGAAAATGTTCATTAGAAGACATTTATGAGGAATTTCGTGGGCAAGATCGTTTTATACTTTCTCATTTGTTACAGTTCTATTAATAAACGCAGTTTAGAAAACTGCGTTAATTCAGATTATCAGTCAATGTAAAATTATTTGATCATTGTCACATTGCGTGACGTCCTTTAATAACTCTATCAGGAATATCTCTGCTGTAATAAATTGAAGCAGCCTAAAATTATCAGTAATGGAATAACTGCGACTGACTCGGAGATGGTCATTTTTTTCTTTTGATTAATAATAAGACACGTTGCTAGGCTATCATTAGTTCACTCGCAATATTAACAGGTAAAAAGAGTCTTTGTTATAGAAAGTCTTTATTATATTAAATGAAAAATAATTATAAATGTGTTTATGCAACTAAAGGATATATTAATTCAGACTAAAGAATAATTCAAATAATTCAGACAAAAGAATATATGTTCTATCATATATCCTTTTCACCGACTATAAAATGAAGAACATGTAATATTTTACATTGCTATAAGGATCGTTCAGCTTAATCAGATGCCCCTCTGAAAGTGTTTATACGAAAAGTCCGTGCTTCATTGACTTTTCCAAGCGACCCTTGACATAGAACTTTCTGAATGGTGTTGAAATCAATTTGTGTTGGTCTATTTCATGTCATTATCCAAGTGAATATGTCGACCTTTGAGCGCCTTTTTCGGGAAGCCTTTTTTCGGATGTGAGAAATCAGGGCTGTAGACCGCATCTAGCATAAGCAGCACTCCAGCTCAAATACGAAGGGCTATGTTAAGCTTTGCAACAACACTATGATCGGGAAGGTTAAGGTGTTCTGCGTTAAACTTGGCCAATCATTTTGCCTTTGACCTGCTATATAGCTGCTCTATTGTTCTGCTTTAGCAGCTAGCATCTACTGTACTGCAGCACCAGAAAAGACCAGACTATCAGTTCTGATCTTTGTTAGTCAAAAACAATGTTAGCATAATCTTTCTTGTTATTTGTATTTAAGGAATCTAGGCTTTTTTTTTTTTTTTTTTTTTTTATAATAGAGGAATGGAGTGGGATGCTTCTACTGTAGATGCATGCATTTTGTTTTTTTAGTCATAATAGTGGCACCGCGATTTTTTACCTGCAACGATTCGGTGTAGGAAATGTTTACCTTTCTCATAACAGCGCTTCATTTCCCTACACAAGCCGATGTTCACCATTCCTTCACTAAAACCGACACACTTTCCAGTAGCGACATTGATCCCGCAGTGTATGGCGCGGATGCCACCCATGCTGATGTTCAGCTTGCAGACAATGTCTGCAAGGTTACGCAGTGATTTGATTGTGCGGGACCAGTTCATCATGTCGCCCGCAGTTGATTAATTACTGACCTCGTGTGCTTGATCCAGATTTGACATTGCCCAAGAAGACCACCGCTCCTGCGTGAACTTCTTGAACTATTGAAAACCGGCACGTTTCAAACATTCTACTCCATAGAGCATTACCGTCCCGTGAAAAATGTTGTCATTATTCGCCATCTGCACTCAAAAATTGCCTGATCGCACGCTGGGCACATCTGCTCAAAATCGCTGTCTCTCCTCACGTTAAATACCAATTCTAGAAGATATCATCATCTGTTCTTCAAGGGCGGTCATTCGTTCCATTAATATCCCACTTATTTGTTACAAAAGTTTGCTTTATTTGAACGATCCTTGTTTATTCTTTACATATGATCGTTAACTGAAGGCAATTATTAGATACCATTTAATTGGTACCGTTTAATTTGCCACTGCCCAAACTAACAAAAGGCAAACACATCTTGTGGTTAGTGGTAATGTCCGAGGTGCTATTTGTAATTATGTATTTTTTAACTTTAAATTCTAATTAAGTATTTAGACCTAGTTACTGATTAAATTTTGCTTTTTGTTTAAAAAATTTAACAGAAAATTATGTACTATTACTACCTTATTATATACTTAGTTGGTTCCTATTGACTATTCAATTAATCTTTAAATCATTAACACCTATACATGATTTTTTTATTTCTTTCTTTTTTTTTTGCTAAATTATTCCCCTGTTTTTTTAGAAAAATGGTCTTCTTCGAGCTGTTACTTTTTGCTATGTTGGGTTCTGTATTTAAGATTTTCCATTTGTTTTTCTCTAAACTGAGACCTCTATCATTCAGACTGTAGGTTCGCAGTGGCGATAGATTCAATATTTTAAATTCCTCCTGTTTTTAACAAATGTTTATGGGGAATAACCACATTCCTAAAAGTACATACAGTACACAACCACCACAGAACCGAAGTCAGTAAAAATCAGGGATATTCCATATATATCCCTGATTTTGTGATGTAAGGCACAGGAGCAAAGTACATCGCATGGAAAACTCGACTCTCCATTAAATACAATTATTGAAAAACGTAACTGTAATTTTTATTCTAAATGCAAAAAGATATAGTGCAAATTATTTTAGATTTCTTAATTGACAGTCTAATTTTTGCCAACAAGAAATACAGTAGATCAGAAGCCGGCAACCTTTTCTACCATATGATCTGCTTTGAAAATTAACAAAGTTTTAAGATCGACTTATCACAGATTTTTACAAATGTATCTCTAGTCCAACACTCGTTAAAAGTTTCCTGGGTTCAAATGCTGTCGACGACAGGAAATTTTTCTAAAGGCTTGAAATCGTGGGAGCAGGTTCCCCCCCCCCCATGATTCATTCCGGGGCTTTTCAGTCCGCATAACATGAAAATTGACATACGAATACACATACATTGCGAAAGATAAAAACAGACACAGACGCGTCAGGCTACAGAAACTATTGTATTAAACTACAGTATTTCCAATGTCAGTCTGGGCACTTTGCACTCACATCGAAAAGCCTCTGTAACAGACGGAGCGAAGAGGAGGGATCTGGCTTAAATAAAATATGCTGATTGTAGAATTATTTTATACATATTTTAATAAAAAAATAGGTAGATACAAACGAATTTGAAGTAAACTTAAAAATAAATTAGACAATGAATTAATGAGATTTCTGATCCTTGGGGTTTTTCAAATAATTATTGTATTTTTATTTTTGTGAACCCCCCCCACCACCACCACGACCAAAATATGCTTTGCGATCGACCATTTGACGACACATGCTGTAGATAACTTTTATTCAGTTTAAAATAGACCTATTCTTTTAAGTGAGATAAACGCATTAAATGGTTTCATCACAACGTGCAGCACCAAATATTATAGCTAAGGAAAGTCTGGTTACAACAAATTTAAATTTGTATTGAATGAGTAGAAAAACTTCAAAGTGGCATTGGCCAAAAAATTCATACTTGTAATTCGTATAATTTTTTCAATACTACCGCAAATAATACGAAATATTCCACTTACTCACATTGGCTCCATTATTATACACCTTATATATTCTTATTCTATTGACTGCTGTGGAACTTACCTACGAAAAACTAATATGATGTGAATGCATCTGTTTCCTCTTTGTACATTAATATTCTACACACGCGAAAGCATTTTTCTCAATGTTAATCCATATATCATAAACACAATGATAACGTTTGGTATGATTTTTGTAAATAACGTGTGTGGTGTGTTTATCAACGATCTTCTTTAATCTTTCCAACCTTAATCCATATACAGTAAATAAAGTACTGAAGATTCTAATACTTTTCTTTGTTGGGCTACCATTAAAATAAGTAAAAAAATAAAAACTAAATGGAGACAAAATGGAGCTACTGCATGGGACATGTCTGGTGATACAATCGCTCCATTGTCATTTACGCCTGCGCTACACAAATAGTTTTTTTTTTTCCCCTGGCATAAGGCAGTGATGCAGTGCTCTCAAGTCAATGGTCAAACCTCCATACCGTCAGGTCCATCACCGCAGAAGAGGTGGCTAGTTTGGTGAAGGGCCATTGCATAATTTGACTGCATTGCCCAGAATTTATAGTTTCGGTTCTGCCTCAAGTGGCATATTTTTCACTCAAAAAAAGTTAAAACCACGAGCTGAGGTGAACCAAATTGATAGAATCCTAGGAGGAGTAACTAGAGAATGTGTAGCGGCTTACTTTTCTGCTTTCCACTTATTAAAACAAAAATGTCAAAAATTACAGGGACAACCGATTTCACGTGTAATTTTTATTGGTGACACGCCCATTTGCCATAATACTTGTCAGTTAAGCAACAGAAAGGACAGTTTTATATACCCCATGGTATACTTGCAGTTTTTAGGTGAATATATCTGTTGTTGTTGTTGTAGGATTTTGCAAATCAGCCACTTAGTCCATTCCATATTGCGTAGGCCAATTTATCAATGCGCTGCAAAAACGCTGACCATTGTCGAAACATAACACCATATCATATGGTCGTTAGCTAATTTTAGCTTTTGCGATTGTTACCTAGATTATATGGGGATCTATTCTTAAGACGTTAGCTGAAAGTCGGAAAAAGAGAATAAACTGACTACTCTGTTTAGGTAAGCCTGACGTATCCTAGCGCAGTTGGCCATGCATTTGAATCGGCCATATGAGGAGCTCATATGACTGCTAAACACATTAATTTAAACTCCCCTAACTTAATATCGTGACGGAGTATTATCATGACCGAGTTAGTAGATCTCAGGAGAGGGGTTTTCTAGAGTGAGTTTTTTTCCTTTCTTTCTTTCTTTCTTTCCTTCCGTAAATTGTGGTTTATTAGCAAAACAAGAAAGCCGACCTTAGAATACGCACAGTTTAAAAAACTTTTTTTAATTAAAAAAAAACAAAACGGAATATGATTTTTTGGTTATCTTGTGCGAATAGTATGAATTATGTGTTTTTTATTATTTTATTTTATATTTTTATTAATATTTATTATTATTTATTTTTTTTGGCCGATGCAGAAAAAGCATCGGCCAAAAAAAAATAATACCAATCCTAAATTATGTACGAACGCCTCATGGTCTTAGCTGCCTTAGTGCCAGGTTTAATTAGCGAATCAACTGTAAGATTGTTTAATTTATATTATTAATTTACACTTTCATTGATAGTTAAATAAAATACATTTACATATCATTAAACAAAGAAAGAAATACCCATCGATCGATAATGCCTTCGTTAGGAATAAGTATATAAGCCAATAAAATTGCATATCATAATGCTTGACAATTGATTCTGGCTAAGCATAGTAGAAAAGCAGGTTGCTGAAGCCTTCTCTGATTACTTCTCAAAGGACTCAGTCGCCAAACTGAAGGCTCTCCTCACAGGCCGAAATCGCAGCCTCATACATCGACAAGTGCACAGTATTGTCTCAACTATTGGCCCAGTTGGGACAATATACAGCGAACATGTATATTATCCCTCGGTTAAAAATGTTAACCAAAGACCCGCCGTATATAAATCTCTTATCCAAAAACTTTTAAATCTCTTTGTATTAATCTCTTATACAAACAGAATACACTAGCTAAAATGTTACATTGATGAAGTGATTTTCAATTATTAGAATAATAATGAAGTGGTCTTTAATTATTAGAAGATCACAGGACAGCAGTCTTTAAAAGAATTTTTTAAATGTTTTAGAATTGCACATTTTGTGTAGAGATTCACACATTAGAAAAACGCTTTAAAATCTATTAGGATCACAGTATGATGTACATAGGAATTAGACGGCTCAAAAAAGCCTCTGGTTATGAAGATTCATAATCTTCATAACCAGAGGGTCCGTATTCTAACGGAGGACCCTTATAATGTTACTCGGTTGTCTGTCTGTCACAGCATTGTATCTGTGGAACCACTCAGCCTATTGACTTGAAATTTTGCATGGGTTTGTACATCATATGGGCCACCATAACGCCATATTGATTGTTGTTGAAAAAAATTTGTCTGAGAAATAGGGGGTAAATGTGGGGGACAAAAAATGTTGTCGAAAACCTATAGCTTATTTATTATACACCGTTGGAAAGAGCTTAACGAGTAGGTTTAAAATATAATTTTAAAATATTTTAAAAATTAAAAATGGCGGCGCCAGACAGGAAAATGTGAGTAATTTTCTTGTTCCCCGTCTATTTCCGTCGCTAATGGAGCTAAAAATTTAAAAATCACATTAGCTATGCGTTATTCGATGCTTATCAAGGGAAAACTATTCCGATTGCAATCTATCATTTACTTTTTTGTGTTAAAATTAAAAAACTATTTTTTTATTGCACTTCGACAGCGCGCTTCTTTGTACTAAGTAACTCTCTTTTTGGTGACAAAAAGGTTGCTAAATAGTTAGTTAATAATTCTATAAAGGTTATTTATAAATTTTTCGACGAGAAGTATTTTTTAACAATTTTCAAAGCTGAAGTTGTCCAGGCAAGGAGGTACTCAGAGACCCAGTGTTGAGGCGACGGTGGTGGGAAGACGCCTGCGCGAAATCTTGCAAAGCCCTCACCTGCCAGCCGCTTTTCCCCCAAGACTAATCGCTTCTCCAGGAAGAAGTCGGAGTCGCTTCTCCCACCCTTGTCATTCACAACAACTGAAAAGACTCAAGTAGACAACGTTTTCGTTAGTTCCTCAGTTTTAGGCCAAGCCGGGGTACTAGAAACTTTTTTTCAGTTACCATGAAGCTCTTTATTTGAGATACTACACTACCGACCATTCGTAACTACGGACCCATCATCCTGAATGCCCGGCACTCAGTAGTTAACCATTTTTTTTTTTTTTTTTTTTATTTAAACAGCTTCGTAACCGTTTACAATTGGGCACATGTTTATACGAAACGTTTTCGTTGTTTTCAGGTCTTAAATCGATTCTGAGAGTACGATCCACATGTAAACCATCCTATGTATAGGAAGGCAGAATTTATTGACGGACACGAAGTTCAGTTTCCGTTGGCACTTCGTTAACGCTTTTGAATTTACCATAGGAGATAACACAGTGGTAAGGATCTCTGTCCGAGTGAAAATACCTCAGGGAGAATCTCGTTTTGGCGAGAGGAGGTTTTATGAGCTTTTCACACCAGGGCCAAGTTAGCTTGCATGGTTGCATGGCCTCCCTCCATTGCAAGCTCGTGTTTTATAAACAGCAAACCGACCACAAAATACACACGCAATTTACAAATATCATTTCGTAACTCCTTATAGTTGTTGTTATTTTCATCCGTTCAGTCGCAGCCGACTTTCGGAGACTTTATGGGCGAGCTGCCTCCATGCTGCCTGGTCTTCAACAGCTTTTTTCAAGTCCTTCATGCTCATGCCAGTGTGGTTCTTCATAGTGTCGAGCCAGCGCATTCTTTGCCGATCTCTTCTCCTTGTTCCACTGACCTTTCCTAGCATTATCGATTTTTCCAATGAGTAGTCAATATTTTCCAGTAGTCATAGTTACTTTGGCGCAAAAATATAAAAATTGTAAGTTTAGATATCCAACATGCAATTTAGTAGAAATAATAAATGTCTACTAACTTGCTAGAGACGTGTAACCTAGACAATTAGCAAAAACGTCTATATAGTCAGGAAAGGACGTCACGAGATGATTTTCCATGAAATTTATTTCTATAAATAACCATTATTACACCAGATGTTTTTTTAAGTTAGTTCATTCAGCCTATTGAATAAATATACTATACAATTAGGTAACGTTTCGGTAACCATGCTGGAATCCGTCATGAGACTATACTTGGCTGTACTTTTAACAGCCTCCCGTTTGCCGAATTCCTAAGCCTTCTTCATTGAAGGGAACTGAGGCATTCGGTCTAAGTCTCCTTCAATGACCTAGGCATTCTCAATGAAGGAGACTAATGCCGAGTCTCTTTCGTTCTCCGAACGAAGGAGACTGGGCATTCGGCAAGCAGGAAACTATTGACAGTCAAGTATGGTCGGATGATGGGTTCCGGCAAGGTTCCCGAAACGTTATCTAATTATATGGTATAATTATTCAATAAGCTGGATAAACTAACCTAAAAAACTCGCATGGTAAAAGCTTATGTATCTAATGTATCTTAGGTTATTTAGAGAGTTAAATTTTATACGTCTGTACTTATTCAATATTCCTTCCGAAACGTAGTTTCAGGAGGGAATGAAAAAATGGATAATTGTATTTTTTAAGAATATGCTAACTGGTGAGAAGAGTACATTTATCTCACCGACTATAGCACATTTTCATGTTTTACTTAGAGGCTTTACTTAGGTTTGGTCAATAATTTTTTTCTGGCTTCACTCACTGCATCTTTTAGCTGACTGAAGCGCATTCTCTTTCTTTAGACTGATTATCTAAAGCAAATAGTATTTTTTTTTTTGTTGGTTCATTACATAAAATGTGTACACAAGTTTGTTTAGCCACAGAAGTTCCATTTTTTCAGTACTCTTTCGTAATAACTTTTTGTTGAATACTGTTTTCATGATGTTCGCAGCTAAAATGGTCTAGTTCATTTCAAAGTTTACAACAGAAATTTCTAAATATTCAGTCTGTTAAATTTTTGTTACCGAAACTGCAAGGGTTAGAAAACTATATGCAACTAAAATGATTCACTGAATAAAAAAAAAAATTGCCCTGTACAATGAAATGAAAACAAGAGTCGTCGTGGTCTGCCTACTCAACTTCTGACCTCTTGCGCTCTGTTCCCTCCCCTGCCATCAGTCTTACATGCAATGCAAAATATGGAAAGGGAAACAACTCGGAGTTTACTTATCCGACAAAAAAAAAGTTAAGAAAGTCTTTTCTTAAACAATAAAGTTCTTAATACGATAAATTTTAAAATATTAGGCAAGTTGACTCTTGATTTTTTAAGGAGTCCTTATGTGCTGTAATGTAATAACTAGATCGTATGTATAGCTTAGCTTAATTTTCAGAGGTGAGTGCTGAAAATTAAGCTAAGCTATACATACGATCTAATATTAGGCAAGGTAAAAAAAAAAACAGATATTTCATTAATAAGTCAAAAGGAGAAGCATTTGTAACGGAGTGTTATAAATAAGTAAATTGGGGCGGAATAAAATTTTAAAAAATATTCAAGGGAATAAGATCGAGGCTAAAGAGCAAACTTCTCCCAATAGGCAACGCGGTTAACATTTTTCCCGTGATAGGAGAGAGCGAATGACGTTAGATACGTAAGAAGTTAGGCCTGTAATATTTGTTGAGAAAGAATAATGTGTGACAGTAATACTGAAGTGTGTGTTTCATATTGTTCTTGTGTCGACCGTAGTTCGGTGTATGTGAAAATTTCAGTGTAAAACTTCGGAGAATGTGAATGTGCCACATTATGAACAGGTTGTACTCGCGCACTATGGATTGGCTGAGGATTGACGACACGACAGAAGCTGGAAAGTAGAGAAAGTAAATTAAGATAATTTTTTTCCCCAATCAATGGCTGTTGAAGCTTGTATTGTTCTTCAGATGTGGAATGGTTGAGGGGCTTCAAACCGTGGGACAGTACCAGAAGAAGTTACGTAGCCGAAACCAGAATTAAAGATGGCAGACCGAGGAGACTGGAAAGGTGAGCAACAAACAAAAAATAAATGAAGATAGGCACTGTGATTTTAAATATATATAAGTTTTATGGGTAGCTACTAAAGCTTGAGCATTTCTGTAGTGAGGAGAAATTGTACAGGCAGCGTGAAGGTCATTCGCTAACTCTCCCTCTTCTCCATCACTCTGTATACCTTTCACCTACATAAATATGGTGCCGACTGCTGCAGGTAAGCATCGCATTTCTTCGACGAACAGTTTGTTGATGAGAAGGAGTGTCGTTGCACCGTGAATACGACGTAGAGAAGATAGTGAATGACTTTTACCCGCCTATAGAATTTCCCTTGACTTCAGTAGTGTTCATTTCTTTCTTGAGCATTTAAAAAGCCGTCCATTTTTACCACAACCGCGGTTGCGAATAGAGGAACAATTTTTGCTTCCTTACGTAAACTCCCCACCTTGTCCCTCCATACTAGGCGCCTACTCCTAATACATATCAGGAATAGTGTTTTGTCTGTATAAGTGCGAGTTCGTGAGCCGATGTGCATGTTGTACGGGCACAGAAACCTGCAGTAATTCAAGAGGGAAAACCCACTGCTACTAACTCCGCCCCCCCCCCCCGATTATTAAGCCCTTCGAACACGTGTATTCTAATCATAACACCAAAATTTACTAATGTAACGTTTGTTCTTCCTCATTTATTCATTCCTCTGCTGGCGCTCGTAAAAAATAAAATAATAAAAACACTCGTGCTGAAAATTGCAACTTAAAAGTCCAGAGCGTCGACAATTCCTTTTCCAACTTATCTACGTGCTTTTTTATGGGATCACTGTAAAAGGAAAGTTGAACGCGGGTTGTAAAATAAGTGGAGATAGTCCACTTGACAAAATATATTAAGAAACACTCTACGCTAAATATTTTTTGTACACTGTATTTTAGTTATTCTGCCTCTGTGAATCCTCAGCCTTTTCACCTGAAGAAGGCGGAGCCTCCCAAAATAAACCGAAGTTGCTAACCAGTTAATTACACCATGGCTAGCGTGTAATTACTTATATGCACATCACGAAGATCGATCAATATTCACTTATTGCATTAAGTCAGTACAGAGTGTTTTTAAGCCAACAGGAATATAGCGAAGTCACAGAAAGAGGTCGGGCTAGAAATCCTACCAAAGCGCATAAATCAGTAGTAACCAAAAATTAATACTTAGCCCTGCAACAGCCACGAACAATGACAAAAGGGGCGAATAGAAAAAGCATTAAGCAAATACTTGCAAACAAACTGCTAAATAACGTAATTTCCATTTCTTATTAGAAAAATACTTAAAATACGTAGACTTGTCGAATAATATTTTTTTTAAACTCATAAATCATATTTGGAAAATACAAACAAGAAAAATAGATTTTGAACTTAGAATCGCCAAACCAATAAAGATAATGAAACGTAAACCAAATTTAAGTAGGTATCTAAGCAAGTTAAGTAGGTTTTTTTTTTTTTTTTTTTTTTTCCTCTCACAAGCTTGTAAAATTCGATTCTTTTAAAAACGGTTGTAAGGACAATGGGTTAAATCAGAAAAAGTCGAAGGCTGTATAGGTTCTGGAGGATATCGGGCTGCAAGAACAATTGTTTACTATTAATTCTTTTTTTTTTTTCGAAACAGGATTCAGCCTTTAGCCTTATTATTTCCTTTTAATTTAATAATTAAATACGAAAATTAAATACTTATATGATTATGTAATATTGATAAATACTGCGGAAAATGTCTTCCGTGCCAGTACATTGTTTTCGCCACTTGTCCTGAAGTGCTCTGGGTTCGTTACCATCGACGACTAGAGGAATTTCTGAAGTGCTCTTCAATCGAGGCTGCAGTCAGCTGACCTCAGGCGGAGGGAGTAGTGAGTTATTCCGCGTTTTTCAACTCGCGCAATATGCAAATCTCCTCGCGAACACACCTGTATAGACATAATACACAATGGCGCAATATGGTCTAATTCGCTGTTACGCCTAAACTCCAGCAACTGTGGAAGATATATAAATACAGAATTTTCTGAATATTACCAAAAACGGATATCTCAAAAGTCAATGTGCAACTATAATTTTCGAGACGTTAGGAACTTGGGATGAATACATTTATGGACACCTACTTGATCGCTGGCCGGACACCGGTGGGTTAAATGTTTTTTCTTAGAACATTCCGCGTGATTCTTAGAGGGTCATTCAGTTCACTGATCAATTTCAATGATAACTTTTTTCTGGTAAAGATCTCCCACCCCCTCCCTCAAGTGACTTTTTTCTTGCTGATGCAACAGGAGTCTATGAATCATCAATGCCATGTACGAAAAGTGTCTACCTATATTTCTTACTACGTAACGAAGTTTCATTGTACAGTCACAACCTGATTTTGTGCGAAAGGAGAATACGACAAACACGTTCTCATTTTGAAAAACTATCTCGAAAACTGAATACTCGGCATCCTACACGAGAAAAAGACAAGAAGAAAAATTACTGGTCGATTTTAATACATTTTATCATATTTTGAAAAAAAAATACTGAATGTTTGTCTGTGACTTGCTTTTTCAGTGACTTCACACTTTATTGGATTTTCTGATAGTAAATTTTTTAAATCAGGAAAATCATCCCTAATTAACTTTCTTGAATTATAGTTCTGCAGTAACATGTGAAAATTCGCACTGACCAAAAAATGTTATTAGTGATACACCAGTTCAGATTTTAAAAAAATGCATATTTAGATACATAATACGTATATTTATCATTTTCTCAGAATAGCACTGTAGTTTTATAGCCTCTGCACGAAATCTCTCTCTACAGTCCAGAGCTTGACAAACCACGTGTGGTACGAGTATTTTTGTTATCCCAAAGACTTAGTTATTTTTCATGGTTTATTTTGATAACTTTGACCATTTGATTTGCTTTTACTAAGCAAGCACTGTTTGGTGATGTATATGATTTACTTTTTAATTTTTAAAAGCTAAAATAAAATAATGAAGAAGAAGCTCCTGCTACAGGTGTTTAGGCTTTAATTGATATATGACGAGAAATGCTACTCTTAAAAGTTGTAGGCCATATTAATGCAAATTCCCAGTTATGACTGCAGTTCATAAAACCAGTAATATTAAAAACATTAATAGCCGTAAACAATGTGTTTTATTTTCAGTTTTACTGTTTTAAAAAATCTCGATTCTTTACAATTACATCAAATTTTTGTTGACTCTGCCTCACGTGGTCGTCCCCGAATAGAAGCAGAATCTCTTATATCAACAAAACTGCAGATAACGGCTTTCGACATATCGAAGTACCAAAGACAAATTAACATTAAACTGATGGATTAATTTAATTAAATATTTCTTTGTATTTCTAATTAAGGTGTCTAATTAGGAATGCTTATGATTTACTGTTATGCAGAATTAATATAAGTAATTTTTCAGTTTATATGCTTGGTTGGGCATGTAATACCAAAGGCAATACATAAGCTTCAAGAAGAGTACTTACTGTATTAGGCTTGACGTAGCCGAATGTTCATTCTAAGAGTGCAGTACTGTGCATGAGTTGGCTGGGCTTTGAATCCACGTGATCAAAAGTACGGTTAGCGATAATACTTTTGTCAAATGACTAGTTGTAAACTCTTTTTGTATTTCTACCCGAGTTGTTAACGGAATTTTTTTTTTTTTCTTTAAGGCAAATTTCTCTTTCAGGAATAACATAAGTTCTACTGTACAATTTCAATACTATATTTCGTGGAAGCAAAGAAATCATAAATAGGTGCAACGTCGTAGTATTGTAACAAAATACAGGTACCAGAAGTAACCAATAATCGTCACTAATATTTTGGGGTTCCAAGAGTAGTCCTATAGAATGTTCTTCTGTGGCACAAACACTTCCTCCCCCTCCCCCCGGAAGGTGTAGTTAAATTTAAGAGGAAGAAAAGAAATCCTACTTCGAACCAAGAATGCTTGCTCCCTCGCTGCTCGTCGTTTATAATTTTTCTCCGGAGAGAAAAATGATTCTGAAAATTGAATCCGCTTAATGTTTATAAATCCTCCTCAATGAGGCGGATCTGGATTCAACACTGATCGCTAATATTTCATAAAACATTTTAATATCGTCTAAATGCCTTGAAGAAACTGAGTACAATATTTATAAGAATTTGCTGAATATAAACAACGCTAATGATTGTAATTAAGTTACTGTCGCGCAGTTTATGTGCGAAGAGAATTATTCCACTTGTTTATTTGGATGTAGATTTGTTCTGTACATTACAATTTTATGTTTTTTTGAGTGTACAATATTGTTGTTTTATAAGTATTGCAAGTGTTATGTGATGTTTATTTTCTCAAGATAACGTATAAAACACTTCATTTTACTGGTTGTTTTTATCCGTTCTACTGCACTTACTTGATATTTTATAGCAACAAAATTTCAAAATAAATTGAATTAACATTAAGAAAAATCTCCAACATATCACTAGAAGCCATGGGAGCATACCTATTAACTCCTTTTGATTATAAATATTGTGCCATATTGTTAAATGATTTAGTTTGGTTGTACCCTACTTCTCTAGTAAATGGACTGTAATAACGTAACTTAGCCTGTGTTGTACATATGTTCATTATACGTCTTCCCTTTAAAATGAATTTGCAAAATAAAGACAGTCAGAGCCTTTCTTTGAAGCGAATATTCTTTGTATAGCACGTGTAACAACTGTTACACCATTCTTTTCCTACTCCCTTGGAATGTAAGGAAATTACTCAACTTATAAACAGCCCTTGAATAAAATTGTACCCAAATATCTATAAACACCTTTGTCAACGTGATTATCTCCTCAATATTTACATTTATCTGTTAAAAATATGAGTTATTTATAATTTTTGAGAAGTATGTAATGTAATTTAAAATTTAGTTAACGAACTTCTGGCTACGGAAGTAAGAAATAAATTACGAACAAATAGTTCTAAACAGCCATTTCTGCTCATAGCTGAAAAGGCAAACCAGGTTTGGAACAAAAAAGGGTAAACAAAGCAAATCGTTACAAATTGCCCCAACCTGGACTACAAATGAGCAGCACTACTCCCAAAAGAGAATTGTGTATTGTTATTTAATGACTGGTGCTCTTACCCAATTGCCGTTTTAGGAGTCAAATTCAGTGCTAGAAAGCCGCACCAACTGCTATCAGGAACTCGCGTACTGCACTAGTATACACACAGCACACGTTAATGTGGCATACCGGAAACAAATGTATTAAACATTTTTCCCCTTACACAAAAATATATGATCTACTGACTAGCAGCGTTTACGGCGATTAGTACAACTTACGAGTTTTATTAAGTGCCTCCGTAGCCAGTGCGTAGTACACCCTTCTTGATTAGACAGGGCTTCGAGCCCGTGACCACCAAATACGGAGGATGCGGAAAGGTCAGGGAATGATCACCGGAGCAATATGGTTGCTCCGGGGATATGCTTCGTTGCTAATGCTCCTATAAACAAACAAACGAGTTTTATTAAAATTTTATATTGGTGTATTAGAGTTCATATTTATTCTTGATACGCTCAGGGGAGCTAAATGATAAATAAGCAGGAAACTGACTAATACGTAGTATTTATTTTCCAGCATAATAACCAAAAATTCTTGGAAACCTGCTGTGTAAGAAGGCGTCGTTATAAAGCCAACACGTGACTAGTCACGCGTTAAACGCCACCCAGCTGTTGTATAAACAAAAGAGCAGAGAACACGCAAATCAAATGGTTTGGTCGCATCATTTTTATTAAAACGAGTATATTTTCGTAAATATTGTTTAAACATTTCTTTATGCCGATTGAAGTAATAAGTGAAGAACGTTATTTTCAACCTACGCATCGCCAGGAAAATTGCATCAAGCTATTAAGTGGACGAAACAAATTGAAATCGGTACGGGTAAAAGGCATGAGTGTAGGGAGGATAACAGAAATTCAACCCCAAATCATTAATGATTCCATAGATTACACGTGCTATAATCGGTCTTCCGTTCTCACGCAACATAGTTGAGGCTGTCTCAACAACTCGGGCATGTTTCTGAGAAATGAGTCCCGCAGTTCTTTCAGAAGTGTACAGAAATCATGGGATACCTACCTAGTAACAGGAAGGCCCACCGTTCGCCCGAATAAGGGCAGTCACACGACGAAGCATTGAATCCACTGTTCACGAAAGCATTCCACAGGTATTTCCATCCATGCTTGTTGCACCGCTGTCCATAATTCCGTTGCATTCCTGGGGGGAGAATCCAAATCTCGAACGGACCTTTCCACAGCATCCCAAAGATGTTCCACAGGGTTCATATCCTGTGAACGGGGAGGCCATTACGTGGTGGCAAAATCTGCGGAATGCTCTTCGAACTATGCTCTAGTCACCACAGCTCTGTGGGGAGGCGCATTGTTTTGCTGGAAGAGTCCATTGCCCTGTGGGTGCACGATGAGCAGATGGCTTGCAAGGATGGACACGTAACCTGGACCGTTCAGAGATGCGTCTAGACGTACCAGAGGTCACAACGTGTGCCAGTTGAACACGCTCCAGACCATTACGGGTTCATTGCTTCGTGCGGTTTCCGTCAGATATGCACCCTCCCGTCCGCTCGAAATAACTGGAAACGGGACTCATCGGACCAGGAGACCCGTCTCCGATCATCAAAGGTCCAGTGCCGATGTTCTTTCGCCCTGTTGAGGCGTAGAGTTCTGTGTTATGGTGTTAGCAATGAGATTTTGGTGGGTCGGCAGCTCCCATAATCTATTGCAGCTAATGATCGCCTGATGGTTTTGGTGGAGACATTTCTGGCACCTCCCTCGTTGAAGTTGGTGGTGATTTGTGCCACTGTCGCTCTGGTTGGCTGAAATAATGCGAGAGACGTCGACGGCTACGTTCATCCCGCCACTTTCTCTGCCCACAGTGGGATTTTATTCCAGAAATGGCGTATTCTTGATACTGTCGAACGGGGATTGTGCAGTTTCTGTACCACCTCCGCTAGAGTAACCCATGCATCGGACACCCACTATCATCCCTCTTTCAAAGTCGGTTAACTCACGACGTTTATCCATACTGACATCAAATTACCGTATACATGAATGCAGTGAACCAGTGTTCCTATATGCCTGCCAAGCGGTGGGTTCGTCCACTAGCGAGAGGGGAAACAGCGTCGCGTTTCCCAGCAACCAGGTATCCCATGAATTCTGTCCTTTCAGTGTACAATACGATGCAGCGTTCTCTGCATCTCTAGGCATTTTGAAAAGGTATATGAGGAGTGCCATAACAGCCTGAGGAAAAATTTTCTATGCTGACAGCACACACTTAAACTGCTTTGTTAGGGATAAACGAAGATGTTTCCATTTATACGTAATTTTTTCATTGGCACCCGCCTTCTCTTTACGTAGCGAGTTTCCAGCAATGCAAATGTTTTTGGTGATTATGTTGAAAAGTAAATACTTAGTCAGTTTCCCGCTTTCTTACCTTATTTTTCTTGTTTGTTATTGTTTGTTATTTGGTTTTTAGGAGCATTAGCAACTAAGGCCATATTGCTGCGGGGATATGTGGTGGTCATTCCCTGACCTTTCCGCATCCTCCGTATTTGGTGGTGACGGGCTCGAACCCCGGTTTAATCAAGAAGCGTGTGCTACGCACTGCTGCTCCTTCCCACCTGGCTACCGAGGCGCCTACCTTATTTTGCGTGACTCTCTCTCCTGGTAGATTTAATACTGCGAACCTGCAAAAGCTGAAAACAGCCTGGGGAGAGGGGTTTATATCTCGCCATCGCCCAACAAACGGGTACCTCTAGATATAACATTTTTCTATCATTTATCCCCGCTGAGGCATTCACTTAATGCAAACTCCCCATATGAATGGATGTTAGTGGTGTAATGGCATTTAGGGCCATAGTACACAAAGCCTATCATCATTTGTGTGTGTTTAACCAAGTTCGAAAATGATGCTTCATCACTTGTAGGTAATTAAATGGAACTGAGATAAAAAAAATTCATCAGATGAATAGTCTAAAGAAAATGAGAGCACATGTTAATAAATCTTTTCTATATAAAGACCAAGTCTCACTTAATGCAGACAACAGTAAACGAGGTTGAATGCAACTGATCACACAAATGTAACCCGTAATTTTTCAGAATTTATCATTTGAATTGTAATCAGGTTATTTGTATTATTAGTCGTATTTTCAAACCACAGAACGAAGAAATATGTGTTCAACTACCTTCTTCAAAGTTCTTTTTTTTTTTTCAATGGCAGAAGTTTGATTGAATCCCTTAATAATTGAGGCAAGCTCTTGTGCAAGTTCTGACTACAGGAGAACCGCATTAATTCAAATTTGGCTTATACAAAGTACATATAAATAAAATAAATTTTCTGTTTATACTCCGGGACGACCAAACGGTCAGAGCAGTTTACAAGATACACAGAATACAAGAAACAGCACCGTAATCAGCAATCACGGGCTTGAACACTGGTCACTCAAGGCACGTGTACTTATCGTTCCACAGATGAAGGATAGCCTTTTTCTACACAACATGTGTTCTTTTATCACAAATATTATTACTTTGTAATAATAATATGTATTATTACAAAGTGTGTGTGTGTGTGTGTGTGTGTGTGTGTATATATATATATATATATATATATATATATATATATATATATATATATGAATTTTATAATAAATATAAAAATGTAGATATGAGTTACACGGAAAGCCAAACGTCAAAAAGGAGTAATAGCCGAAAGATAAAAGAAATATTTTAAGAGAAGTGACCTATAAAATAACGATAGCTAGCATCAGATAATGGTGGATAAATTTAGCTATAGTTCAATAAGGGAAATAGAGTAAAAGCAAATGCATTTAAATCCGATGTTAGCAAAAATAAAACCTGATACATGATCAGGTTTTTCATCAGGGGACTACACCTGACCATCCATCAAAGGATTGCATTTCTATAGTTATCCAAAGCTGTTGAAGAGTAGAAATTTGAAAATAAAGTAAAAATAATCGGAAAAGAAAAGAAATATTACTCCTACGAAGTAGTGACAAGGTAGTCCCTACTCAGTGTTTATAATGAAAGTTACGATAGATTTAATTGAAAAGTTATAAGATCTTTTTATATTTTAGAGGTCATTAGTTATTTTTACAGCTCTCACGTTGGTTTTATTAGTACAAATTATGAATGCTTAGAACGGTCCCTGTTTGTTAACGCTTTGGTTGCAGCTATCGGATTGACTATTTGTGTTTTCGCACTCATTTCCTGCCCATTCGGTTTTGTATTTCTGGTATAGATTTTCTGAAATATCTTTCTTTCGCTTTTAATTTTTTAAATGTTGTTTTTGACATTTCGGTATTTGTTTACTTCAATTCTTTTGAATTAAATTTATCGTAACTTTCATTATAAACACTGCGTAGAGTTTATAATGAAATGTCCATACTTTGTAGGAGTCAATTTTGCTTTTTTTTTTTTCGATGGCAGAAGTTTGATTGAATCCCTTAATAATTGAGGCAAGCTCTTGATTGTCAGATTGATATTTTTACTTTATTTTCAAATTTCTTCTACTCTTACACAGCTTTGGACAAGTATAGAAACGCAGTCCTTTGCATGGTCAGGTATAGTCACCTGATTAAATCACAAATGTATCCATTTTTATTTTCGCTGACATCGGATTTAAATATATTTGCTCTATTTCCCCTTTTTGAACTATAGCTAAATTTATCCACCATTATCTGATGCCAGCTACCGTTATTTTATTTTACAAGTCACTTCCTTCAACTTATAAATAAATAAATATTCGTTTATTGCAACTACAGCAAGCCCATCACAGCACTAGGCTAGGGGCATAAATTCAGTACAAAGAGACATATATAAAATACAGAGCATATTCTATATATACATTAACAACGCATATAAATTATAATGATCAAAAATATATATTGCAGAACATCACATTTGGCTCTCGGATTGGAGGACATCCTGTCCATTTGTTTTAGTCTGGAGAGTTTGGATTTGAATTGTTGTTGGTTTCTTGAGTTTTCTCTGTTGGTGGGAGCTTTATGTTGGCTAGGTTTGGTGAATTGGTTGCAGAAGTAATTAACTTTGCAAGAAGCATGACTCCAGACTCGTTGATCATCTGTAGCAGAGGCTTTGTTTTTAAGTTTTTATAAAGCTGTTGCCTGGATATTGTGCGGGGGAAACGAAGTTTATTGTTCAGCCATCTAAGAACCCAATACTCTAAGGCAAGGAATTTTTTTACGATAACTTGAAGAGCGCCAGACCAGATTTCGGAGGCGTAAGACAGAATGGGGAAAAATGCATCTCTGAACATGGTTTATGACTGTTTTTCTATCTTGAATCGCCGCTGTTTCTTGCTTGATCAGCCATTTTGATTTTTGAATTTTTTTAGCAACATATACATAGTGAGAATTAAATGAAAGATTTTTGTCAAAAACAACTCTTAGGTCTTTGTGAGCATATACGTTGGAAATTGAAACATTTGCAGTTTTAATTTCTATGTGGTTTGGTTGTTTCTGTAAGGAATAAGTTATTTGAGCAGATTTGTTTGTATTTATAGTCAGATTGAGATTCTTCAGATACTTGATGATTCCGCACATCTGTAAATTCGCATCATGGCTAACCTTGGAAATGTCATCACAGGATTTGGAAATAATAAACAACTTTAAATCATCGGCATAAGCCTGCAGATTTGGATTTTCTTGTAGAAGTGGTTGTAGAGATGTTGAAAATATAACACTGGAGAGAACACCTCCTTGAGTGCCTGTCGTGGTTGTGACGAGAATATTATCGGTATTAGTGAGGAAGATGAGATTTCTATGATTTAGGCTCTACTGTAGATAGGATATAACCATTGTGTTAATGAGGAAATGATTTTTCAGTATTTCAATGGCTTTCTTGTGATCAATGTTGTCGAAAGCACCTTTGATGTCTAAGTAAAAGACATCGCATTGTGCTTTATCCTGAAACGCAGTTTATATATATATATATTACAAAGTTCGTTTTTGTCCCACGAGAAATAAATTTTATTATTTTGTTATGGTTAATACAACCGCAAAAAAGATTTCTGTTCAAAGAGTCTTGCAGTGGTGGAGAATTTATGCTGCGGAGCAGTTTGTGATTAGAAAATTTTCCAAGCCAAGATATATATATATTTTTTTAAGTAATTGACTTCCATGTGATTATGATACAAATAGAAGTTCCTTGGCTTGCAGTCAGGTTTTTTTTAACTTTGATATTTGAGTGGCTTCAGAAAAAAAAAGTTACTTGATCCTCAATGTAGTAGGCAGGAACAATTTGCAACCAAAATGGAATGTTTTAAATGCTATTCGTGAAGCAATTTCTTGAAACGGTATTGCACCAATGGCGTTGGTGATAATCATTGAAAAACATGGTTCACTAAATGAATGTGATTCGATATTTATGGAAAGAATAAGACTTTCAAAGAACGAATAGATTTTTGTTAGAGAAAATGAGGAGTTCAATATGGATGATGCTGTGCTAGTACAGCAACACTAACACCAGAAGAGCAGCTGACTACCAAGCAAAATGAAACTTTTGTTACCAATGGTGAATGTTAAAACGTGTGTGCTACCTTAAGACATAGGACAAAGGTGTCCTTATGCGTGTAAAACCTAAGACAAACTGTGCATGTGAAATTTAATTTTCTTTAAGCTAATTAATTTATTAGGGCTGAAAGCCTCGGACTACGGGAGATCCAATAGACGAACAGTTTAGTGCCACGCATCATTTTAGTTCGTAATAAATCGCCGAAGAAGGTGAAATGGCATCGTTTTTGTTACATCTCATATTGAGTGCCTTCACAACGAGTTGCCGTGATATTGCACTACCTCAAATAAGCAAAGCTTCACCAGTAGAGAAGAGACTAATCTTGGTCATCTCTACTTCTCTAAGATTAGTCTTCTTAGAGGAGACATCTTAATAAGCAACGCTTCGCCAGTAGAGAAGACTAATGATAGTCTTCTCTACTGGCGAAGCGTTGCTTATTCGAGGCAGTACAATATGAATGCGTATAATTATATAAAAAATGCGTATGAATGCGAGGCAGTACAATTGAATGCGTATATACCATTAAAAAAATACTCCACGAGGAGGGTTCCAAGTTGGATGACTAGTGAAGTTGCCGCATTACTTGAGCAGAAAAAGGTGGCATGGAAAGGTTACAGAACAATAAAAAGTACTGAAGCCTATAACAGCTACAAGGTGATGTGTAATAGAGCCACAGAAAAGGTTCGACAGGCAAAGGCAGTTTATGAGAAATCACTAGCAAACAGAGCAAAGAGGGGGGATAAAGAATTCTTCACATATATAAATGCCAAGAAGAGCAGGACAAACCAGATCGGACCTTTACGTAAGGGAAAGGGGATAGTAATAAATACACCAGCTGCCGTTGCAGATGAACTCAACAGTTATTTTGCATCGATATTTACAAATGAAAAGCCTTTTGTGGCAAAGGGAAATTGTGGGAGCGAAGTTTAAAAAAATGTAATTAATGATATTGAAATTTCGCAAGATTATTTAATGAAAACACTTTCGAGCCTACAGACCAGTAAAGCTCCTGGAATTGATGGAATATACCCTATAATCTTAAGAGAGGCGGCAAGCGAGTGCATTGAACCATTGAGGCTAATTATGCGAGCATCATTAGACTCTGGGGAGATTCCCTTGGATTGGAAAAGTGCAAATGTATCTCCCATACATAAGGGTGGCTCTAAAAGTGAAGTTCGAAATTATCGACCTGTCAGTCTGACTTCAGTAGTAGGGAAAATCATGGAGGCAATGATCAAGGGTGGAATTCAGGATCATTTGGATCGAATTGAAATTCTCAAGGATACTCAGCATGGTTTCGTAAAGGGAAAATCATGTTTAACAAATCTGGTTCGCTATTTCGAAAGGGTCACTCACGAGCTGGATGTAGGGAATAATTTCGACATTGTTTATTTAGATTTCAGCAAAGCTTTTGACTCAGTCCCACATGAGCGGTTGCTTTATAAGCTGGAACAGGTTGGAATCACTGGGAAAATCCTTAGATGGATAGAAGGATGGCTTCAGGGCAGGAGGCAGAGGGTTGTGATAAATGGCTATTCCTCAGATTGAGTTGAGGTAAGAAGTGGGGTTCCCCAAGGATCAGTATTAGGACCACTGTTGTTTTTAATTTTCATAAACGACATTGATGAAGGGATAGAGGGCGTGATGTCTAAATTTGCAGATGATGTTAAAATTGGAAGAGTAGTTAATGATCACTGTCAAGCTGAGCTTCTTCAGAGAGACCTAGATAGACTTCAGGAATGGTCAGAAAAATGGCAGCTGTGCTTTAATCCAACAAAGTGTAAGGTATTACACCTGGGAAACAGTAATCCCAAAAAAACTTATTCACTTGGTGGAGTTCAACTAAACCCAGTACTGGAGGAAAGGGACTTGGGTGTTACGATACGGTCAGACATGAAATTCTCTGAGCATTGTAAACAGGTTGCAAGGAAGGCCCATGGTGTCCTATCGATGATCTATCGAACTTTTGCAAGTAGAGATAGGGACGTGATAATCCCATTATATAAGGCTTATGTTAGACCACACTTGGAATACTGTGTTCAAGTATGGAGACCGCACCTGAAGAAAGACATCGAGCTTCTTGAAAGGGTGCAAAGAAGGGTAACTCGCCTGGTGAGATCGGCAAAAGGGCGTCCTTATGAAGAAAGACTTCGAATATGTGGGTTGCAGAGTTTGGAAACTAGACACCTTAGAGGAGATTTGATTGAGGTGTTTAAGGCTCTGAGAGGCATCAGTAAAATGAATGAGGACGAAATTTTCAAGATTATAAATGATGCTAGAACTAGGGGACATAAATTCAAGTTACGGGGGGAAATGTTTAGATTGGACTGCAGGAAGTTCTATTTTAGCCAGCGAGTTATAAATTACTGGAATAAGTTGCCTTCATGGGTGGTAGAGGCCGACAGTTTGGGGAAATTCAAAGGTCATCTGGATAGTACTTTCGGGTAAGGGAAGCGCATAGGATGATAGGTTTAATTTCCTTTTTATTTATTTTTTATTTTATTATTATTTTTTTTATTTATTAATTATTATTATTTAGTTTATTTATTTATTTTTTTTTGTTTTTATCATTGTTTTGTTCGGATTTTTTTTTTTTTTTTTTTTGGCTGGTGCAGCATAAGCCATAGGCTTTCTTGCACCATGCGGCCGTTACTAATACTAATATCACCGCAACTCGTTGTGAAGGCCGTAGCCTAGTGGTCAGGCGCGCGGGTGCATAAGTACACGTGCCTTGAGTGACCGGGGTTCAAGCCCGTGACTGCTGAATACGGTGCTGTTTCTTGTATTCTGTCTATTTGTGAACTCCTCTGACCGTTTGGTCGTCCCGGAGTATAAACAGAAAATTTATTTATTTATTTATTATTTAATATGAGAAGTAACAAAAACGTGCCATTTCACCTACTTCGGTGATTTACTACGAACTAAAATGATGCTTGGCACTATCTTGTTCGTTTATTAATGAGTTAATTGGTTTCGTGTTTCCATTAATAATACTGATTCTGCTTTAAATGGTTTGTGTTACTGAGATGAGATATTTTCATCTCAATTATATTGTTTTTCTCATGGCCTCTCTTATAAATGAAGGAAAATCAAAGCAATATATTATTATTGTGCCAAAGCTTAAGCTAATATTAAAAAATATGTCATTGAAAATGGTCAAGATCTGGTGGACCATGTTATTACTAAACACAAAATTTAGGTTCCTTGAACTTTGTATTAATGTTGATTCCACTGTAGTCCATTGTTGTAGGTGGGGAAGCAGATGTTGTCATGTGTGCCTCTGCATTACCTCAACGTAGCCATCTGGTGTCCAATTAGATGAGAAAATAATGAACTTGAAATTTTTCCTCAAAGTGGATAAAGGTAGAAATCAGATTCTACCTTTTTTTTTCTTATGGCGATGCAGCTTTATTACCCTTATGTGCATATTATTAGTACCATTCTTTTTCGGGGGGGGGGGGTGTTTATATCAGATTTGATCTTTATAGGTGTTAACAAATTTAAAATGTATCAACGAAGTTATCCTATTTAGATATAGGATCTAGAACGGAGAAAGCTCCCAAACTAGACTCATTCCAATGTCTGGGCTACAAACAAAATCAGAATGACTATTCCATTTATGTCGATTTCTTGGAAACTGCAGTGATGTCCATAAAACAGAATTCTGGGATCACGTTGAAAGAAATAAATTCCTGCAATATTTTTATTACATGCTGTTTTATGTAGTCAATCCTGGAACTTTTGAGACGCAGATTATGTATATACAATTAGAATTTTTGATCCTTAACAGGTTCTTAAAATGAAGGCTAGTGCATATGAGGTCTGTAGAAATAGTGAAAGAATTTCTGTATGTCCATACAAAGTAAATGTTGTGATCACGCTTGCATCGTACACGCATCTGCCTCACATATTTACATCATATTTGAGTCCTGATGTTACGATAAATAGAAAAAAATGCAGCAGCTTAGTGAATTCGCAATATCTTGATGAAAATAAATATCTTTTGTCAAAGATCTACAAGTTAAGTAGACAAAAGTCCCTTCATTGTGGCAATAGAATTAACATGGTGCCATAAATTACTGGCGGGGAAGGGAGGCCGATATCGAGGATCTCCTCTCCATCAAGGATTACTGGGGTTTGTATATTTTATATTACAAAATCTGCTTTCATTTTCGTAAAGCATAACTGTGATCTTCGTCCTTCGCCTTTATCAAAAGGTATTACAATACTTATTCTCAGTTGCCATCTAAATTCCATGATTTAAACAGCGACAAAACCTAAATTAATAATGACAAAATTATTCTCGGTAAATCCGAATATATGTAAATACTGAAAAATATAAATACTGAAGTAGACCCTCCACAAAGAATGCTCTTTTAACAGTTTATAGGAAGAATTTACAGTATGTCCCCCCCCCCTATTTTTAACTTTATAGTTAGTCAATATGGGATATAAAGTTAGTCATTTATTATCAATGGATATAATTTATAGAAAAATTAAGTGCAGTTTGTATTGTAGCAACATTAAAACAACAACACCGAAACAGTTCATGGTACTTAGAACAGGATTAAAGCCTAAGATTTTCAGGCAATACATCTTAGTAGAGAATTTGAGTCTCTGCGACCTCGCAACCTTCAGCAGTTGATCAAGAAAGAATCTATGTGTGGATCTCGTTTCGCAAGGAAAGGAAAGGAAACATCTGGAGGGTACAGAGTGTAATTCTCCAGAGAACGCTTTTCCATGGTTTAAAATTTCGGGGTACAAACCGAGATATAGGTATGCTGCTCATAGACTTAGAGAAAGCGTATGATAATATACCAAGAAACATTCTGTGGAACGCTATGGAAAAATGTCAATAAGCCAGCCATTAATTGATATAATTAGATTTATAAATGGCAAAAAAAAAACCCAAGAAAATTTGAAACTTCCAAAGGACAATTTCAGGGATGCTGTTTGTCACCTACTTTGTTTAAGCTATACCTGGAAGTTGTCCTCGGACCATAGTCACAGAAGTGCAATTCAATGGCAAGGCTGGCCTCAAAATTTGTGGGGCACTGTTCAAGAATTACTTTCGGGCCCTGGGGTCCTGTGCAAAACTTAACGGAGTGTTTTTGTAATAGTGATTTTTATTTTTTTTTTTAATTTTGCAGTAACTAAGAAATAATTAAATAATTCTATATTATACTGAACAAAAATATATAAAATACGAATAATATTTAATTCGTTAACCAACAATATTTGATTAATGTATTAAATAACAATTGCAGCCATCTCATAAAAATAAGAACATGAATAAATAATAATAGGAACCAATAATCGCACATGTCCACTGAGTGGACAGCAATCATGGGATACGGGTAGGCCCACCTTTCGCCTGCATAAGAGCAGTCGCACAGCGAGGCATTAAGTCCACTAGTTCACGAAAGCATTCCAAAGGTGTTTCCATCCATGCTTGCTGCACCGCTGTCCATAATTCCATCGCATTCCTGGATGGAGGATCCAAAGCTCGAACGGACTTTTCCACAGCATTCCAAAGATGCTTCACAGGCAGGGTTAATCTCCAATGAACGGGGAGGCCATTCCATGGTAGAAAAATCTGCAGAATGCTCTTCGAATCATGTTCTAGTCACCACGCCTATGTGGTGCATTGTCCTGCTGGAAGAGTCCATTGCCCGCCCTGTGAGTGCACGATGACCATGAAGGGATGCAGATGGTCTGCAATGAGGGACCGTAACCTGAACCATGCAGAAATGCGTCTAGACGTACCAGAGGTCCCAAAATGTGCCAGTTGAACACCCCCCAAGACCATTACCGACCGTTTACCTGCCTGAACAGTTTCCTGTTGACATGACATGACTGGTGCATAGATTCTTGCGGTTTCCGCCAGATATGTACCCTCCCGTCCGCTTGAAATAACTGGAAATGGGACTCATCGGACCGGGAGACATGTCTCCAATCATCGAAGGTCCAGTGCCGATGTTCTTTCGCCCAGTTGTGGCGTAGAGTCCTGTGTCGTAGTGTTAGCAATGGGACTCTGGTGGGTCGGTGGCTCCTATTGCGGCTAATGATCGCGTGATGGCCTTGGTGGAGATGTTTCGGGCATCTCCCTCATTGAAGTCTGCAGTGATTTGTGCCACTGTCGCTCTCTGGTTGGCTGAGACAGACGTCGACGGCCACGTTCATCCACCACCTTTCTCTGCCCACGATGAGATGTTATTCCGGAAATGGCGTATTCCCGATACACTCTTGATACTATTGAAAGGGGGTAGTGCAATTTCTGTACTACCTCGGCGATAGTGACCCATCCGTCGGGCACCCACTCTCATCCCTCTTTCAAACTCTTAATTCAAGACGTTTATCCATGCCGCCATCGAATTACCGTCTACGTGAATGCAGTTTACCTATATACCTGTCAAGCAGTGGGTTCACCCACTAGGAGAGGGGTGAAAGCGTCGAATTGCCCAGGTACCAGATATCCCATGAATTCTGTCCTTTCAGTGTACCCATTATTAAACCAATTATTGCACAAAAGTTTGTTTAGAAAACTATAAAATATTTCTAGCCCTTTTGGCTGCAAAATCATTAATGATATTGTCATAACCATTTTTTTTTTTTTTTTGCTCTCGTTACTCGTTATTTCCTCACCTCCAGAAGTTACAAGTAATCCAGATATTGAAAGTGAATATAACATAAAAATTACATTTTTAAATAACGTTCTATGTTCGATATCAAACGAAACATACACATTGAGAATGAAGTATACGCTTTACTTCTAGCAATTTTGTAGTCGACTCGGGCAAACGCTCCTGGAGTGACGATAAGGTGGGTAACTAGACATTAAGACGGCGGTAGGCTCGTTGTAGATATGCAGAAACGACACTGATGATATTATTTAGACCAGTGCTTCTCAAACTATCTGTGGTGAAGGACCAGCTTCTTTTATTTCCAATCCGTCGCGGACCGGTACTGTAAAATACAAATTTCGTGGACTGGTAACTGAGGAATCGTTGTGGACTGTTAACGTCCGCGACCAATTTCCAATTCGTTGCGGACTGGTAACAAACAGTCCTCGGACCACACTTTGAATAGCACTGATTTAGACCATTTGAGCGCAGGACCCTGTTCAACAGAACCGGTTGAACATGCTTGTGGCCGGCGCTGTTCAATGGGTATTCCCCGTGGTCAAAATAAGTACCTTTTTACAATCTACTGTTTGCAGACGACCAAGTTTCGGTAGCACAGGATGACGATGATGTAAATTACAAAAAGCAGAAAGTTACTAGAAGAATATAAAACATAAGGACCGACAGTAACTTTTAATAAAACAAGTACATGAATCGAAGTAAAGCGTTCTGAATTTAGATGGAATACAGATGAAAACTGTACAGCAATTTAAATACTTGGACGCAATATTTCAGGCTGACGGATCATCTGCGAGGGGAATTGAGAGAAGACTGGGTGAAGGTATAAAAGTCATAGGAACGCTCAATTCTGAGCTATGGAATAAAAATATCATTAATAAAGCTAAATATTTAATATATAATGCAATATTACAAAGTAATTTTATTATATGGATGTGAGACTTAGACCTTAAACGAAAGATAATAATAATAAATTACTGGCTGTTGAGAGGGAATTTTGGCCAAGATCTGCAAGAAAGTCTAGGACTGAAAAAGGACACTCATCATACTTTGCCTCTTCCAATTATTGGGAGAAAATCCAACACAGTGCTGTCACAGTCAACTTACGGTCCATCATATTCTGGTTGACTGTCCTTTGCATTCAACCATCCGTTCAAACACTTCTTAGTCACTCTCCACTTTGGACATCTCAAATGAGTTATCTGAATTCTTAGGAAACGAAGCAAATATTGAACAACTTTTAATCTATTTAAAACGTATTTACCTATACAGCAGTATATAATTTAACAACTGAACGACAAGGTCATGCAAAGAAAGTATGAACAGACACAATTTGGCCTCGGTAGCCCTTGTCACTAAACCCAATACCAACAACAGCAATACACATGTGCGTAATTACACATAGACATGCATATGTGTTTGTGTACTAAGTGTTAATGTTCAAGCGATTTTTTTCGAGTGATTTATAGAACGTTTACTCCAAAGCCACAGTTCTCTTCAGTGTGAAAAATTTTTACGTTCTCTTCAATCAATAACAAATTCAATCTTGTGAATTGTAAGCAAGTTTTAAGAAAGGAAAACCACCTTTCTTTTTTTCCTTGAAACTAACACCAACTTTTGTACCGCTTTGTCACTCTAGCGGCACTGTTCCTGTCTCCCCGTGACGGAACCGATAACGTGGGTGAAGAAATCAACTCTCCCAGATTTGATTTCTTCACCTGCTGAAAGAAGCAAAGGTCGATAACATGTTTCCACCTTTTTAGAGCCATCGAGCTCAAGACCGGGGGAAAATGACACTGAAAATGACATTTCTCAACCGAAATTTTTGAAAACAGCCCCCTCAAGAGAAGATACCAGCTTTCCTCATCGTGCATTCTCTACCAGACCGGCCTCTCAGTAAATTATCACCCTTCCTTGTGCAGAAATGCATAGTCTACTGGGTTCACCTAAATCAGTAAGGTGGAGGCGCGGCCCTAGTGTTTTTGGCCCCGTTAGGCAGAAATGTATTTAGCACCCTTGAGATACTTTTATTAAATAATATTGTAATAATTTTGAATTTCGGCGCCCCCCCAGACGTTGGCGTCCTTGTGCTCTGCTAACCAGACTTACCGTGTTGCTCCGGTAAGGGGGACTCCAGTCGGGGCCATCTTCTGGTTCGAATCCGGCCTCGGGCTTGGATTAAAGTACTGCGAAAACCTTGGGAGGTGCATTATGGCCACAGAAGCCGATGCGCCAACAACTACAAAAAAAAAAAAAAAAAAAAACAACATTCTGCGAATGCTATTAATGCTCAGAACCTTTGGATGACACTCAATAAGTTACCCCCATGCCACCCTAAACTCCAAGAGTAATAACAGAATTGTTATCTATGAGCACATGAAAACATTATTTTCAGATAATACAGCAGATGTGTCAGACCTGTTTCCCTAAAGTGTGCTAAGATGTATTATGGATCAACACAAAAATCCTTATAAGCAGAAACTGTGACGTGATGTGAAATTTTAAGAATTATTTTGAAAACTCCGCATAAATATTAACTGCAAAGAGCTGGTATATTAGTGGAGATAAAAATCATATTGACCACTGTAATTGAGTGAGCTGGTGGCAGTAAATGGTTTTATGTGACCACATCCTTGGGGCCATCTACAATGGATTTATAATATATTATTATTAGCCATATGGTGCAAGGAAGCCTGAGCTTTATGCTGTACAGCCAAAAAAAAAAAAAAAAAAAATTTGAGTGACCGAGAGAGAGGAATGATGATATTCATACTCACCAGGTGTGAGCTCCTGTAAGAGACGAATATTTCCGTTTGCAACATATCTAAATGTTTCTGGAAAACAACGTCGATTGAGGTACCCGATACTTGCGACCTTAGTTTATATTTTCTTAAGTTGTCGCTTTCATTCTTGCTTGGTACTCTCGAGAACGCTCTGCACTTGACTTCAGCATTGTTAAACACTCAAATTTTATTTATGAAAATTTTTCATCTGAAAACATCTATAGCGGTACCTAACAATGGAATATAACGAAAATGCAAGGCGAAAAAAGAAATCGTTGACAATATTTGTATTGTTGTAGTCATGTGAAAAATATTGTATTGTTCCGATCATACTTCCTGCAGTTACTACTGCAGGAAGTATGATTGCAATGCCACCAGAATCCAACAGTTACTACTGCAGGATTGTATTGTGACGTCATACTATTCAACAAATGACTACAAACAAATGGGTAATTAGGCTATTGACTTGGATTTCATTAACCTCTTCCATTTTATGTGAAAACATCTTGGCGAGATGTTTTCACATAAAATGAAACATCTTTCGTGCTTACAAGGTACATACACACGCCGTCTTTTTGTTTGTTTTATTGTGTTTTCCTCATGCAGTTCGACCAAATCAAAACGAATGGTGTTTTGAATTTCGCAAATCGGTTAAATAGAAGTCGAGATATCGTACCGGTCCACGCCCTCTAATCATACTACTAGCGAGTGCTCGGCACAGATTAGTGGTGGAAGTGATAACGCCATCCGCAGGAGTCGTGAATAACGTAATGAGTTCAGTGACGCATTTTGCGTGACCAATCGGATTTACTCCACTGGAATTTTTGTAGGTGATCCCAAGGGTATTTAACATCAAAAAGGTAGATAAAATATATACAAACTATGCTCTTCCTCTCCTCACATAGGTAACTATCCTATTGACCTCTGAATTTCTCAAACTGTCAACCTCAACTACATGCGGAGACAAGGAAAGAACTCCTTCCACTCTGGCATGCTCACAGTCTGCCATGAGACTTCCTCATTCATAACGGGACCAAAGCCAGACCTTCACCATCTGTCTGCTTACAACTCTGTACAACTCAGCTCGAAATCAGAACCAACCGTGGGATCTGCCGTAGTCTTTCCAGACGGTATGCTATCGGAGAAGATTCCCCACGGTTGCAGTATATACACCGCAGAGTTGTATGCTGTGCAGCTACCCTTGGATCATATTAAAACTAATAAATATCAAAGGTGTATGGTATACACAGATTCCTTAAGTACATTACAGCTCTGTCTCTGATGAGATTCAGTCCTGTTCAGGATTCAGCAGAAGCTATACTCTCTTTATGAATCTAGGTTCGACATCCGGTTCTGCTGGATCCCAAGCCACATAGGGATTAGAGGTAACAATCTGGCAGATACTGCAGCCAGATCGCCACACTCTCAGAACAGTCGTAGCCTGTTAGTCCCCTATACACGACTTCAGACATATGTTACACTCCAAATTATTAGCCCAGTGGCGACAATCTTGGCATGGGCAGACCATGAACAAACTATCAGATAAAGCATGTAATTAAACTGTGGCAGTCTAGTCTGCGCAGGAACCTCAGAGAGGAAGTTGTTCTCGCTCGCCTCCGCATAGGACACAATCATCTTACACATTCGTTCATGCTTAGGGCAGATGACTCTCCTATGTGGGAGAGTTGTGAAAATGTTTTAAGCGTTCGTCATATTTTTATTGAGTGCCTACCTTATAGGCACGAGCGTGTTTTATATTTTAACGCTCTTAGTCATCTGACTGAGCCTCGTATACTCAGATTTTATCCGACAACGAACACGTGTTAGCCGTTTTTAATTATTTAAAGGCCTTAAACATTTTAGCCTTATTTAAAATATGTCCTTCAGACTGTCGCAGACATTCTCTCAGATAGGCCAGACAAGCTGTGCTGCTACCTGGAATCTAAAACGCTGATGGAACTGATACAAAAGTAGGTACGAACTTATTACCGTGTTGGCCAAGATTTTCCAGCTCCGGCGAACGCTAAGTTTATATTTTATATATATTTAGTCGTTTTATTGACTTAATTATTATACTAAATTATTTTCTATAAATAACTTTATAGTCCTAGTCAAACTCCTTGGTTTATTTGAATTTAGTTAGCGATTTTGAAAGTTAATACTTAATGTCCGTAGATCTTACAGTTCGTAACTTGCCGCCATTGTTATACAATACGGAATAGCGTAACGTAAATCCCGAACTTCATAGCGTAACGTAAGGCACCTCCGTAGCCAGGTGGGTAGCAGCAGTGCGTAGCACACGCTTCTTGATTAGACCGGGATTCGAGCCCGTCACCACCAAATATGGAGGATGTGGAAACGTCAGGGAATGACCACCGCATATCCCCAGAGCAATATGGCATTAGTTGCTAATGCTCCTAAAAACCAAATAACTAACAAACAAATAACAAACAAGCGTAACGTAAATCCCGAACTTCATAGCGTTACGATTAACATGAACCTAAATAGCGAAAAATACGTAGCACTGTGTTAGAAATCTGTTAAATTAGGAGAGTATTATTAATTAATCAGTAAAATGTATTAATCTTATTAAATTTCATTGTTAATTAAATTATATATAAATGGAATCATGACCCAGACTAGGGCACAAAGTAGCGATAGTATTGTAGCTCGTGGGAGAATCGAAGGCGAAGATTCTCCAACGCATCAGTCTAAAAAAATGTGCGAAATGTCAAATGTTTGCAGATCTATCTAGAACAGGACATGATCTAGCAAAGGAGGGTGTCTTTGTATGTGCTAAGTTCAGAGACTGAAGAAATTAGGCGCCAACTCAGCATTCTAATGGGCGTCTATGACAGTTTGAGGTGTAGAGTAGATGTCTGAGAAGAAATTAATAAGAGGGACAGATCAAGCTCTCATTTGCCCAACTCAACGCCAGAGCTCACTCCTCTGCATCAGGAAACACAGCAGCAATCTCCAAGGCAGAATGCGCTGGTGCCACAGAAAGTAGTTATTGTTGGTGAATCTATTGTCAGGGAGACGGGAATATATTATGCAGAAAGGATAGGTGGACTAGATCCAGGGTATGTCTGCTGCGGACAAAAGTTGATGACATTGTAGGGCAGATATCATCTTTTAAGCGCACAAAAGGTGATATTGCTGTACACATTGGCACTAATGACCTTAAGAGTAGAGATCTGCAGATTTACTTAACAAGTACAGGTCAATGCTGAAAAAAAGTCGCGAGTTAGGGTTAAATTTGAAAGTGCCTGCAATTCTGCCCAGACACGATAAGAGGGAGTATATGATGAAAGCCTTGTAAATCAATTCGGCCATGGATAATTTGTACAAGGCTCACCAGGTAGAATTTTTTTTTTCAGCGTGGTCTGTTCTTGCTAACAGGAGAGGCTGCTTCTATAGGGATCGGATACACTTAAATAGAAAGGATGCATGAATATTTGCTGACACTATCGAAGCAGTGTTAGGTGGATCGGAAAACTGCTAGCTTGGGGATTCAGACTAAAAGATTAACAGTAGCCGCAGCAAGAGGCGAAAGTGATTCTTGCACTGCTTCTATTGGAATGAGGAGCAGCCTAGAAAGCAAGTTTCTGGGGATTTCAAGAGCTGGTGGGATTCATCATGGAACAAGTAAATACATGGGCTGTGTAAGAGTAACTAAGAATAAGAACAGGCGCATGTTTACTTGCATGTACACCAATGTTAGAAGTATAGTAAATAAATTTGAAGTGATGATTAAGGCATCAAAGGCAGATATTGTTGGGATATCAGCGACATTTGTCTCACGCCTATATAAGCAGTGCAGAATTGGAATTTGGGGAATACAATGTATATAGAAAGGAGAGACAGGGTGGAAAGGGGTTATGCTGTTAGTTAAGAAACACAAAATCTAAGGAAATGCATCCAGTTGACATTGGTGGACAGTGCAATGTGTCTGTTTTGTGTGACATAAATACTGGGAAAGGAAAAATGGGAGTGTGATATAGGCCTAACGACGCTGATGAATACCACGAAGAATTTTGTAGAGAAATAGTGGGCCCGTAAATCAGAATGTCTTGTAATGGGAGATTTTAATCTTCCAGGTATTGACTGGAACTTTTGGGTTCGTCACTCGCACGCTAGCAAGACTTTTGCGGATTTATTGGAGGATTGATTTATACAGAAACATGTTCGAAGGGCAACCAGAGGGAGTAATACTCTTGATCTGATTATCAGCAGTGATTATTCACGCATTAACAATTTGCAGATAAAGGAACCACTGGGTGACAGTGATCAGTGTACTGATGTGGGATTTACTTAAAGATGTAACTACCATCAAACGAAGGGTTTTTGTTTTTGTAAAGGTGACTACAGTGGTCTCAGACAGTTAAATTCTATACAGTGGGGATCAACTGATGTTAGAAACGGTGAATTCTAATCCTAGGCTTTTCATGCCAACTAAGGTATGAAATTAGTGGCAATCGACCTAGAAAAGGCTTTCGATAGAATCGCCACCACTACCTTTTCTCTATAATTAAAGATACGAACACAGGATCTCAGTGTTTACAGTCCTGAGAAATCTATATACACGTAGTAGCACACGACTTTTGATAAATGGAGAAATTTCGAAAAACATTAAAATTGATAGGGGAGTAAAACAAGGTTGTCCGCTTAGTCCTTTGTTATTTACGTTAGCACTAGAAGCACTGCTGGGAAGAATAGACAGAACTGAGGCCATTCAGGGGATACCGTTGCCAAAGCCGGCAGAGCAGTGTAAATGTATAGTGTATGTGGATGATGTTACCGCCACTCTCACTACGAGTTATGCGGTGGAAGAATTTGTCACCCGTTACTTCTTTTGGTAAGAAGTCGGGGTTAAATATAAACGAAGATAAAACTAGGATCAAATTATTAGGGGAATGGGTACATTGGCCTTTACCACAACGAGAAGTGGAGTCGGATAAATCGATTCAAATATTGGGAGTTCCGTTTAGAGAAAGTCCCATGCTACCTGTAGGAGGGATTACTACTAAAATACGGGAAAGTTTAAAAGAGTGGGAAGTGGGACAATTTTCTTTTGAGAACAAATCCATTATTGTTAGAACCGTAATTCTTCATAAAATCTTATACACGGTGTTTATAACAGGAATCACAGCTTGGACAATGAGACGATTTTACGTTCCAACATTTCAGTTTCTATGTTGAGGAAAACGGCAAGAGATAGTGCAGAAATTTTTATTTTTACCGAGGGAAGATGGGGGAATAAGTATTCCAAAAATTAATTTGAGGTGTAGCTGTAAGAGACTGCTGGAATTGGCTAATATGGTGCAATCTAACCATTTAGTAGCGGTACTGATAAAATATTTTATGGGATTTAATACAGCCTTAATTAAAGGCGGCAACTATCTATGGCCAAAAGCAGAGACCTATATATTACAAAAAAATTCGGAATATATGCACGCAGTTAAGGGAGAAAGATATAGATCCTTTTAAGGGTGGTTTAAAACGACTCTACTGGGCACTGTTTAACTCAGAAAAGCCAAATTTAGGAAACCATAATGCGCAGTTGTTTTTTAAAAATCTAAAAATTGGCGGAAACTATCCATCGCATATTGATTTTTCGTGGAGAGTTGGTTACGAAAACATACCAGTGAACGATATCACGTATAGATTTAGTTAGACAGGCAACAGATTATGCGAATTTTGTACCGAAATTGAAACAGTGTACCATTTATTTTATTACTGTCGATTCGCCCAGGAAGTTTGGAAGAGAATTTGTAGATTTTTGAGGATAAGACAGTTCACACTGGAGGAGGTAATTTACTTGCAATTCAATCATCCCTTGGGCAAGAAAAAAAGTTCACGATATTTTTAATTACAGAGGCAAAATATCATGTGTGGAAGCTTCGAAAACGGAAAAGGTTTGGGACCTTTATGGGATCTCTTTGGGACTTGAAACAATGTCTGCTTCTATGCAAAGGTTTTTACAGTTGGAAAAATGGCGTTTAGGGTCTGATAAGTTTCTGAAAAGGTGGGGAGAGCCACCTCTTCTGTGCAGTTTGGTTGGAGATGAGGTTCATCTTAAGTACTGGTTTTAATTATTTGGAGGAAAAAAAAGAAAAAAAAAAAAGCACCAGGATTTTTTTTCGTTTATTACAAAATTCAGTTTTCTTGATAAAAATGTAGATCTCTTAGGCTCTCATCAAAACAGTTCCATGATATAGGTTTAAATTTTATAACTCATTTGTTTGGTTTAATAGACTTGGTCCAATGGGTTATTTTTCACATTAAATTCACAAATAGCTTTGAAATGCTCGTCTGAATTAAGATTTTTCATGATTTAGGTTTGGATTTTATAATTCATTTGTTGGGTTTAATAGATCTGGTCCAATGGGTTTTTTTCACATTAAATTCGCAATATCCTCGAAACGATCGTCTGGGTGGTGGTATCCTCCTAAAATAAATAACAGTACAGTAGTCTTCTCTACTAGAGAAGCGTTATTGATTTGAAGTAGTGCAATACCGCTATCTCGTTGTGAAGGCAACCACAATATGAGATACAATTAAAACGATGCCTTCTACGCTACTTACGTAGCTCAAATTTATGGGTTAACGATGGTATATTTACACCGATACTATATCTTTTAAAAAAAGTGAACCAATTAGAAGCAGAGGGCACTGCTGCATGCCGAACTCAAACTTTTAGCGAATCAAAGCGTGTTTTCTGTGGTAAACAATCTTTCGCTAGTGTTGGTCACGTGCTCTAGCAAGCGAGTTTTGACCTAGTACACAGCTATCGTTTGGACTGAAAAGCGTGCATCGTAAGTAGCAGTAATATAAAAATCTTATCAGTCACGCCTATTTCATTTTCCTTGATTGATTATGCAATTACCAGTTTATTTTTACAGTTTTATTTTACACTTACAGCAGTTAGAAAGCCAAGATTCATATAAGATCTGCTACAGTCTGTACTTTTTTTTTTTTTTTTGCAGAGGTATGTTTAACCGTAACAGCGTTGCCAGCCGAACATAATTACAATTGAACCCCGATGTAATATTTTACTTTGCTGCGCTTGTGGAGGAGTGTTGGCACGCACCGTGCATTGTGCACGAAGTTTGTTTATTTCAAAGGTATTGTAGTAGAGGGTTGGATATATGATATAAACAAAAACATAACCTCAGGGGCTCACATCTGGTGAGTATGGGCTTGGCACACCCAGGGCCCTGAGCTAGATATCATAAAAATAAATAAATTTTCTGTTTATACTCCGGGACTACCAAACGGTTAGAGGAGTTTACAAGATAGACAGAATACAAGAAACAGCACCATATTCAGCAGTCACGGGCTTGAACCCCGGTCACTCAAAGCACGTGTACTTATGCACCCGCGCACCTGACCACTAGGCTACGGCGGCCCTCATCATTCTTATTTTTCTTGGTATTCTCTCTCTCTCTCTCTCTCTCTCTCTCTCTCTCTCTCTCTCTCTCTCTCTCTCTCTCTCTCTCTCTCTCTCTCTCTCTCTCTCTCTCTGGGTAATTCAGAATTTTTTTTTTTTTTTTTTTTTTTTTTGGCTGGTGCAACATAAGCCTGTCTGCAGGCCGAGGAAAATTTCATTTCTTGAGGATTTGAGTTTATGTATTATTAAAGGAGATCTAATCCGTCCTGCTGATGCATAGCTGGTTAGATCTCCTTTAATAATACATAAACTCAAATCCTCAAGAAATGAAATTTTCCTCGGCCTGCAGACAAAATTAAGTGCTTTCTTCCTTTTTTTTTTTTTTATTTTATTATTTATTTACTTAAATGTTTTATTTTAATAATTTTGGTTCCAAATCCAGCACCACGGGTGATCGTGTTTTTTTTTTTTTTTTCCTCTGGAATGGGCCCCCAGAGGATCCTGGCCTACCTTCTGACAACATTAGGTGGGTCAGAGTCTCTCTTGAGACAGTACGTGCTTTATATGGACTGGCCCACCTTCCCATGGTGTGGACGAGTACCCAGAATCATCTGTCCAGGTGACTGATGCTTCTGGGTAGCCAAGCGGCCAGAACAGAACAACAAAACACACAAACCGACGTCACACACATATCTGGCCCATTTGTAGTGCTACTGTTCTTCACAGAGATACGAGGCAGAGTTGAACAAACGTTCTAGGAGCCGCCCTTTACATAAACACATGTCCACATGGTGCAACATAAGCCTCAGGCTTTCTTGCACCATATGGCTAATAATAATAATAATTTTACCATTTATTAAAAAATACAATATCTCTAAAAATAAAAATTGAAAAGAAACCAAGGTAAGTATTCAGTTATGGGTACAGCCACTGAAAATGGCGGCGAGGAGAAGAGGGGGAAAGCAGTGATTGCTGGGGTGTGACTTCGCCCACTCACTGCATTCCCCCGCCTCTCCTCGACTGCATGTTAAGGTGGAATCGCACTATTATCACCTCACGGGAGCTCACTTGTATACATATCAAATGTGTGAAAGCTATATTTCCCATTCAGTTTATTGCTCGGAGACCCACTATTGTCATTGGCTGTATTCACAAGTTAACACGTTGGGCTTCAAGGCGGAAAACGTTTTCAGGAGCTCAGATATTTCTGTTTGCACAGAAATTTCATTAGGCATGACAAGAGGAAAATGGAGGAAATGCTAATAGAAAATTAAATTACAACTAAATAATGCTGCTGTGAGCACACAAGTAAGAATATCCAAAAACAAACAACATCAAAGACGTTGCTTTTGTGCCTATTCTGAAGCACCCTCCACTTGATCATCTATGATTGAAGAGTGGAGACTCTGCCCACTCGCTGCTTTCCCCCTCTTCTCCTCGCCTGCACATTGCGTGTCATGTGACATGACAATATGTCGGAGCTGAAATGAAGAAAAATAAACGGCAAATCTGCAATATCTTTTTTTTTTTTTTTAAAAACAACCAACAAAAATTAACACTATAATATTGTCTAGAAATGTGTATGTTACTGGACAATCTTATATAAGAAAAAAAATTGACCTGTGGTTTTAAACCATCACTGTGGGGGGGGGGACTTGTTTCCTGAATATAAGCCAGCACCGAGGCATGGACAAGTAGTGCAATTACTGTTGCTAAAAAAAAAAAAAAAAACAGCAACACTGAAAAAGAGAAAGAAAAATTCTCACCTAATTCGTAGGATGCACCCATTTAAAGTCATCTGTAGGATCCTTGTGCCCAGCCAAGTTCATCATACTTCCACACGGAAAATGCTTGTATTCAGAGGATATAAATTTCACTTTTCACCTAAACAAGGAAAACAAACAAAAATTCATGGCAGCAGCAACACAAGGGCATCCACATAGAATCATGGCAAACAAAAACTGAACTTTCTGCTAAAATCAGAAGTGAATTAGCAAACAGAAAAAGCAAATTATACCATCGCTGTCACATGACTTTTGTGCCACTATTGAGCTGCTACAAACAGAACCCACATGACTATTGTCATGTCACATGACATCCCCAATAGCGTGCAGGCGAGGAGAAGAGGTGGAAGTAGAGACTGGGTGGAGTCTCCACCAGTCAATCGCTGCTTTTCCCCGCCACCATTTTGGAGGGTGCACCTATAACTGAATATTTACCAATTGTACTTAACTATTTTTAAGAAACTTGATATCAGAAGCTCATAAATAAAGTACAGCCACTCCCTGATTAACATAAGGGTTGCATTCTGCGGAACTCTTATGTAAGTTGGAATTTCCCCCGTGCTTGTGCAGCACTCGCAACCGTGCTCACTGAATTGATTGAATCAAAAAAGAAATGTTGAACGAACATGTGAATACAATTATTTATTGTATTTATTCAATTTTTTATCTCATACGCAGGAAAAATTACAAAAGTGTGCAATTTAAATTATAAAATTACAAAAAAAAAGAGAGATGGGCACAGTGTCAGTAAGTTTAACCTCTTGAGCCGTGTTTCCAGAATCAACGTCTTCAGCTGATAAGTATGCCTGCCGCTGTGGAGATGTTGAAGGGGTCGGCTGCTTAACCTTACGAAAGAACGTAGTTGTTGTCTGGATGGTGGCTTTTTTCTTTTCATCGTAGATTCTTTTTAGCAAGCAAGCATATCATTCATCCCTTCCTTAACTTTTAAGAATCGTTTGTTGTCAGGATTCATCTTCTCAAACCTCGCCATTCCTGATGCAATTTCACGAAATGACATTGCCATCTCTCTCTGGTGATGAAGCATCTCGGCTCATTTCATTCATCTTGAGGTTCGACGGCATTTTCTTCTTTCACTATTGCTGCCATGCAAGTCAATAAGTTCTTCATTAGATAATTCCTTCTCTTCTTCCTCTAACTCCTCCACGTGTTTGGCAACAACCTCCAACTGAAATAGCTCTGCAACCTTTACAATCTTATCTGTAACCTCTTCGTATGATTCGTCTTTTTTAAAATCTTAACTGTTAATGTTTAAGGTGACGTGGTATATATTGTAAGATTTCCAAAAGTCTTAAAATTTTTCTCAGTCTACTGTAAACAATGCCTGGGCAAATGTTGTGCGTAAATATTATGCTTTTAAATTCGAAATAACACCCTGATCCTTAGGTTGGATGAGTGAAGTAGTGTTTTGTAGTAGAAATATGACTCTCACATTCGATTTGAAATCGTCTAGATGCATAGGATGTCCAGGAGCATTATCTAATAGAAGAAAAATCTTGAAAGGATCGTTATTGTCTTTACAGTATTTTTCAAACTCATGAATGAAGCAGCATTTAAACTAATCTTCAAAGAGATTGTTATTCATGCTCTCCGGTTCGATCGGAAATGCACGGGTAAGGTGGCTTTATTGATGCCCTTAAATGCACAAGGATTTCCAGAATGGTACACAAGCAGTGCTATTAATCTGTAATTTCCTGCTGCATTAGCTCCAAAAAAGAGCATGGTCCTATCTTTTGAAACCTAACATTGTCTTTTCCTCTTTGGCAATGTATGTTCAATCCCACATTTTTTCCCAATACAGAGCAATCGTGTCAATGTTTAACATTTGCTGTGTTGAATAGCTGCCTTCGTCAATAATTTTTTTCCAACACATCACAATTTCTCTACAGCTGCAGAATCAGCACTGGCAACTTCGCTGCATACTTTCACTTTGAAACCAAAGTGATGCTTGAACCTATTAGAATAAGTAGCAACCTGGAGCGTTGGGGGTTTCGGGGACGGATGGCAGTCATCCTGAAATAGGTGGGTATATGGGATGTGTTAGGGTAACTAAGAATAGGAGTAGGAGCATGTATGCTTGCATGTATACAAATGCTAGAAGTATAGTAAATAAATTTGATGAATTTGAAGTGTTGGTCAAGACATCAAAGGTGGATATTGTTGAGTAGGAGTGTGTTATAGGCCTAATGACTCAAATGAGTACAATGAACAATTGTACAGAGAAATAGTGGGCTAGTAAATCGGAATGTCTTATAATGGGGGATTTTAACTTCCCAGATATTGACTGGAACTTGTGGGTTGGTCACTCACACACTAGTCAGACTCTTGTGCATTTATTGGATGATTGTTTTCTGCAGCAGCATGTTCTAGAGGCAACCAGAGAAAGTAATACTCTTGATCTGGTTATCAGCAGTGATCATTCTTGTATTAAGAATTTGCATATAAAGGAACCACTAGGTGGCAGTGATCACAGTGCACTGATGTGGGATTTACTTAAAGATTTAATTGCCATCAGGGGTAAAGGAAAGGGTTTTTGCTTCTGTAAAGGTGAGTACAGTGCTCTCAGACAGTTTTTAAATTCTGTACAGTGGGATAAACTGACGATGTTACCAACAGTAAATTCTAAGTGGGAAGCATTCAAGGAATTAATCGTGGAAGCTACTAAAAGTTTCATAACTATTAAGAAATATTGTTCGAGGTTTTGGCCTAAATGGTTATCTAATGAACTAATGAGACTCGTAATAGAGAAGAAAAATGCATGAGATGCATATAAATTATCAAGCGACTCAGAAGCCTATGACAGATATAAGCTAGTCTGTAATCAGGTGACAAAGGAGGTTAGGTAGGCGAAGGCAGAAATCCTTGACAAAAGATGCTAAGAAAAACAGCAAGGATTTCTTTACTTATATAAACTCTAAAAGGAAGGGGATGAATCTGATTGGTCCACTTGACATTGATGGTTTGACTGTTGATGATCCTGCTCAGATAGCAAACAAACTGAATGAGTATTTTGCATCTACATTCACACATGAGGAATTATTAGGGTTTGAAAATACCACAAGGTTATCGAATTGTAACAGGGTGCTTAATGATTTTGGAATAACTGAAAGCAAAGTGGAGGAGAAATTGTTGAAGTTAAACATAAGAAAAGCACCTGGGGTGGATGGGATCTATCCAGTTATATTAAAGGAGGCGGCAAAGCAATTAAGCAAACCCTTAGCCATAATTATGAGAGCGTCCTTGGACTCTGGAGAGGTTCTCACGGACTGGAGATGTGCAAATATATCCCCAATTCACAAAGGGGGATTGAATGATGACACGAGTAATTACAGACCAGTTAGTTTAACTTCTATTCTGGGTAAAATAATGGAGTCACTGGTTAAAGATGCATTGCAGGATCATCTAGACAAGACTGCAGCAATAATTCAGGCACAGCATGGGTTTGTTAAGGGAAAGTCTTGTCTGACAAATTTGATAAGATATTATGATGTGGTTACAAAGGAACCGGATGCAAAAAATAATTTTGATATCATATATTTAAATTTCAGGAAAGCTTTTGACACTGTTGCACATGGAAGACTATTGTACAAATTGGAGCAGAATGGTATTAAGGGTAAGTTGCTACAATGGATAAAAGGATGTTAAGTGGGAGAAGACAGAGGATGGTAATCAATGGGTGCTGCTCTTCGTGGACTAATGTTATTAATGGAGTCCCACAGGGTTCGGTGTTAGGTCCACTGTTTTGTATATTTATCAATGATATTGATTGAAGGTATATCAGGCTTAATGTCGAAGTTTGCAGATGATACAAAGGTTGGCAGGGTTGTTAATGGCAGTGTGCTACTGCAACAGGATCTAGATAATTTGGGCAAATGATCTAAGAAGTGGCAACTGAAGTTTAACCTTGACAAATGCAAAGTACTGCATATGGGTAGAAGTAACCCCAGAGAAACGTACCAACTGTGTGGTACTACACTTAAGGTGGTAGAAAATGAAAAAGACCTGGGAGTAATTGTGCAGTCAGATATGAAGTTTTCTGAGCAATGCAGACAGGCTGCCAGGGCAGGTCATGGGGTTTTGTCAATGATATATAGGAATTTTGCTAGCAGGGAAAAGGAAGTGATTATCCCTCTGTATAAGGCAATGGTCAGGCCACGCCTTGAGTACTGCGTACAGGTCTGGAGGCCTCATTTTAGGAAGGATGTTGATTTACTTGAGCGTGTACAGAGAAGGGCAACAAGATTGGTGAGGGGAATGAAGGGATCCTCTTACCAAGAGAGGCTTAAGTTCTGCAAATTGCAGTGGCTGGAGACTAGGCACCTGCGCAGCGATCTGATTGAGGTATATAAGGCCTTGAATGGGTTGAGCATGCTGAATTCTGATGGGATCCTTCCACTTGTTCAGATTACGAACCTAAGGGGGCATAAATTCAAATTAAGAAAAGACAGATGTAAAATAGATGTGCGGAAATTTGCCTTTAGCCAGCGGGTGGTTAATTGCTGGAACAAACTTCCATCTGTCGTTGTGGAAGTTGATAGGTTGAATAAATTTAAGGAGGAACTGGACAGGCATTTGGAGGCAATGGTGTGTTTTTTTTTTTTTTTTGCTGATGCTGCATAACCTCATACACTTGCTTTCTTGCATCACAGGCCACTACTACTACCTATTAAACCACCCGTTGCTTGCCTTGAACTTGGCTTGGGGTTTGCTGTACTTATCTTAATAAATACTTATTGTTTTTGCTTGAATGGCCATTGGACTATGTGGCACTTGCTTCTAAATCTGATTTTCCATCCATATTATTAATAGCTGTTCCATCTTCGATATAGCACCTGAATACTGTTTTGTGATCACTGTTGATCTTAAGTGCATTGGTCCTTTGACTGTTCTTTTATACGTGCACTGTCCTTTAAAATAGTATTCACTGTTGAAGCAGTGAGACCCAAATTCCTTTGCAATAGATGACGAACTTGGTCCTGCTTCATTCTTCTTAATCATTTTCATCTTCATTTCTAAATCAATTTTGTTTCATTTCCTGGCACAGCTAGCACTTGCACTTTCTGTCCATTTCCCTTCATCATTGTAATATGTAAATAGGAATGAAGAGAAGTTTCTGAAAATTTGTTTTTTGTATGATTGAAGATTTTAATAAAGGGGAGCTATTGCAAATGCAACAAGAACGAGTTTACTACCCATTTATAATAGATTGAGCTAACAAAAATGCCCAATAAACTGGAAAGTGCAAATTGTTTTTTGGTTGTGACCTCCAGAAATGTGCTTTAGAAAAATAGAAATTTAACTAAAAAACAAACATTTTGAGAAAATCATCATCAGCCATTTTCAATCCACCGCAGGATGAAGGCCTCTCCAGCAACTTTCCAGTTCCTTCTGTTTTGTGCAATGGCCATCCACTTACTACCCACAAACTCATGAATTTCATCTATCCATCTCCGTTGTAGTCTTTCAGGTCTTCTAGCCCCTCTTATGTACCATCATGTTATTTTCTTACTCCTTCTGTCATGTCTTTTATGTATCCTGCCCAAGACCATTTTAGTTTTGATAAGAATGTCCTTTATTTCAGTTTGCTGCCTAATCCATGTGGCATTTACCCAACACCTCAACTTTCACACCTTAAACTTATGACGTTGATGTTTTGCATAGATATCTAATGATTGATATTCTTTGAAGTATCAATCATTAGATGATTAAAGGAGGGAGCAAAGGAAGTAAGCAAACCCTTGGCCATAATTATGAGAGCATCCTTGGAATTAGGGGAGGTCCCCATGAACTGGAGATGTGCAATTGTATCCCAATTCACAAAAGGGGATTTAAGGGTGACAAGAGTAATTACAGACCTATTAGTTTAACTTTGTTCTGGGGAAAATACTGGAGTCACTAGTTAAAGAAGCATTGCAGGATCATCTAGACAAGACTGTTATAGTACAGACTCACTTGGGATTGTTAAGGGAAAGTCTTGTCTGACCAATTTGATTATATACTACGATGCAGTTATAAAGGAACTGGATGCAAAAAAAAATTTTATATCATATACTTGGATTTCAGGAAAGCTTCTGATACTTTTGCACTTGGAAGACTGTACAAATTGGAGAGGTATGGCATTAAGGGCAAGTTGCTTCTATGGATAAAGGAACGTTTGAGTGGGAGAGGACAGAGTGATAATCAACGGATACTGCTCTTCGTGGAGTTCCCCAGGGTTTTGTTTTGGGCCAGTTGCTATTTTCTATATTTATCAATGATATTGATGAAGGTATAATAGGATTAATGTTCAAGTTTGCAGACGAAACAAAGCTTGGCAGGGTTGTTAATGACAATAAAAATATGACAGTAAACTACTGCAACAGCATCTAGAAAAGTTGGGGAGATGGGCTTGAGAGGTGGCAACTGAACTTAAACATTTATAAATGCAAAGTAGCAGCAACCCCAGAATAACATACCAACTGTATGGTACTACACTCCAGTCAGATATGAAGTTTTCTGAGCAGTGCAGACAGGCTGCCCAAACAGCTCATGGGTCTTGTCAGTGATATACAGTACAGGAATTTTGCTGGTGGGGGATAAGGAGGTCATTATTGCCTTGTATAAGGCACTGGTCAAGCCACACTTTGAGTAATGCATACGGGAAGGATGTAGAGCTGCTGGAACAAGTACAGAGAAGGGCAGCGAGATGGGTGTAGGGAACAAAGGGTTGCTCTTACAAAGAAAGTGCCTGCAAGACTAGGCACCTGTGAGTTGATCTGATTGAGATGTATAAGGCTTTGAATGGTTTGAACATGCTCAATGCTGATGGGATTCTTCCTCTTACTCAGATTACACACCTGAGAGGGACATAAATGCAAATTGAGGAAAGAATGTGTGGAAATTTGCATTTAGCCAGAGGGTAGTTGATTGCTGGAACAAACTTCCATCTGACGTTGTGGAAGTTGATAGCTTAAATAAATTCAAGGAAGTTATTTAAGCCATCAACTGGACAAACGTTTAGAGCGAATAGAAGTGTGAAATTTTTTTTTTATTTTGGCTGATACTACATAAGCTTGCTTTCTTGCATCATATGCATCTACTAATTCCAAGTACCCACTGGTTACTTAGGGTGAGTGAATGAGCTTGTCTGTTCCTGTGCAGTGCTCAACAGTGGTGATGCATCCACGCTTCCATTTTATGCTACTATAACTGATGGTGGACTTAGTAATGGCAAATTATGTAAGGAAGCAAGCTTATACAGCATCAGTCATAATGAGAGAGCAAACCATTACCCAATTAATTAACTATCTTATCTAACAATTGTGTGATTCTTCTCTATTTATTCAAACTACCTGACTCTACAGAATCAGATGGTGGATTGTTATAACCCTTTATTACTCTGACTGAAAGCAAATGTTCACTCATCTAACTTGCAGCCATCTGTTTTCAGTTTAAATTTACGTTCCCTTATGTGTGTTGCCCAAGAAACAGGAAGAATGCGAAAGCTTTTGTTTACTCAGTGCATTAAGTACTTCAATCAGGTTTTGAGGTGCCTAGTTTGCAAATGCTGCAATTTGCAGACCTGAACTTTGAAAGTACTCTTTGTATACATTTATGTATATATTACCCATTTAAAATTTCATACACTTAAGTCTTTTCAACTAGAAAAGGGACAGCATTAATTGATTCGTGTCTATATATTTTAGGTCTACATTTGTTTTAATTTTCTGTAGAGCCAACATTTTTTTATTTTTTTGCAAATAAATGAAAAAAAAAAAAACAACTAAAAAAAACCAGAATTATTTGAAAAATGAGGTTATGTACAATAATATTTGAAGCCATTCAGAAAAGATGAAATATTGGTAATGTTGAATTAAAAAACCAAAATATTTTCCAAAAATTAAAATGAAAATTGTCACCTGCCAGGTGCATAAACCACAATTGCAAAACAGTAGTTTATGCACCACTGCTATGCTAAATTATGGTTTCAGACCTGTATGATGTAGCCTAACCATTCCCATTTTGCAATGGGACAATCACCTTGTCCCTGGCAAAATTCCTGTATATCATTGATGAAATCCCCTGAGCTGCCCTAGCAGGCTGTCTTCACCACTCAGAAAACTTTGCAGCAAACTGTACCTCTGGATTGCTTTTGTTCCCCACCACCTGATTCTCAGATTATTGCTGCTCACATGCAGTAGCTTGCATTTAACAATGTTAAACATCAATTGCCACTTCACAGCCCATCTGCCTAATTTTTCTAAGGCTTGTTTCAGTAGTATGCCCCTTCATGTTTTTCATTAACCACCCTGTCAACCTTAGTATCATCTGCAGACTTGTATGCTTGATATCTTCACCAATATCATTAATATCAATATCAATAAATTTTTTTCAGCCTGTACTTGTTAACAGGAGCGACTGCTTCTACAAGGATAGGATACACTTAAATAGAAAGGGTGTAAGAATATTTGCTGATGCTATCGAGGCAGTGTTAGGTGGGTCAGGAAAGGGATAAATAAGAAACTCCACAGGGAAATAGTGGGCTAGTAAATCAGAGAGTCGTATAATGGGGAAATTTTAATTTCCAGATAATGACTTGGAATTTGGTCACTCACGCACTAGTAAGGCTTTTGTGAATTTATTGGATGATTGTTTTCTACATCAGCATGTTCGGGAGGCAACTAGAGGGAGTAATACTCTTGATCTGGGGCTCACATCTGGTGAGTATGGGCTTGGCACACCCAGGGTCCTGAGCTGGATATCATCATTCTTCTCTTTCTTGGTGATTCCCTTGTACTTCTGACTCTTATTCTCTCTCTCTCTCTCTCTCTCTCACTCACAGGGTAATTCAGAAATTTTTTTTTTTAGCTGGTGCAGCACAAGCCTCAGGCTTCCTTACTCCATGTAGCTAATATTAATGATTATCAGGAGTGATTCTTCATGCATTAAGAATCTGCAGATAAGGGAACCACTAGGTGGCAGTGATCAGTGTGCTGAAGTGGGATTTACTCAGAGGTAACTACCATTAGAGGTAAAGGGAAGGGTTTTTGCTTTCATAAAGGCGACTATAGAGTTTTGAGACCATGTTTAAATTCTATATGATGCTACCAACAGTAAATTCAAAATGGGAAGCATTCAAAGAACTTATCTTGGAAGCTACTAGGCTTTACATGCCAACTAAGAAATATATTTCAAGGTTTAGGCCTAAATGGATGTCAGATGAACTAATGAGACATATGGCAGAGAAGAAAAATGCATGGGATACATATAAATTAATGGGTGACATGGAAGCCTATGATAGATAAAAGCTGGTCTGTAACCAAGTCACAAAGGAGATTATGCAGGCAAAGGCAGATTATGAGAAATCTTTGGCAAAGGATGTAAAGAAAAACAGAAAAGAGTTCTTTACCTATGTAAACTCTAGAAGGAAAGAGGTTAATCAGATTGGTCCAGTGGATATTGATGGTTCAACAGTTGAGGATCCTGCTTAGGTGGCTAACAAACTAAACAAGTATTTTGCATCTACATTCACAGATGAGGAGTTATTCATTAAGGGGAATGCCAGAGGTGAAGTAAACACATCTGGCAGTGATGAGCCAGATGATTTTTTTTTAACTGCGAGGGAAGTGGAGGAGAAATTGTTGAGGATAAACATAAAAAAGGCAACCGGGGTGGATGGGATCTATCCAGTTATATTAAAGGAGGCAGCAAAGGAAGAAAGCAAACCCTTATCCATAATTATGGGAGCTTCTTTGGACTCAGGGGAGTTACCCATAGACTGGGGATGTGCAAAGGTGACCCCAATTCACAAAGGAGGATCAAAGGCTGACACAAGTAATTATAGACCTGTGAGTTTATTTTCTATTCCAGGAAAATTAATGGAGGTACTGGTTAAAGAAGCACTGCAGGATCATCTAGACAAGACTTCAGTTATAGCTCGTACACAGCATGGTTTTGTTAAGGGAAAGTCTTGCCTCACCAATTTGATTGGATACTATGATGCAGTCACAAAAGAACTGGATGCAGGGAATAACTTTGATATTATATATTTGGATCTTAGAAAGGCTTTTGATACTGTTGTATAATGGAAGACTGCTGCACAAATTGGAGCATTGTGGCATTGGAGGCAAATTGCTGCTATGGATAAAGGGATGGTTGAGTGGGAGAAGACAGAGTGGTAATCAATGGACACTGCTCATCGTGGACTAATGTTATTCGTGGAGTTCCCTCAGGGTTCAGTGTTGGATCGATTGTTGTTTTCTGTATTTATAAATGATATTGATGATGATATATCAAGCTTAATGTCCAAGTTTGCAGACGATACAAAGGTTGGCAGGGTTGTTAAGGACACTATTGACGCTATGCTGCTGCAACAGGATCTGGAAAGGTTGAGCACATGGGCTGAGAAGTGGCAACTGAAGTTTGACAGATGTAAAGTACTACATATGGGAAGCAGTAATCCCAGAGCAACGTATGAATCTGTGGTACTATACTGACAGTGACAGAGAATGAAAAGGATCTTGGGGTAATTGTGCAGGCAGATGTGAAGTTTTCTGAGTAGTGCAGATGGGCTGCAAGAGTAGCTCATGGTGTCTTGTCAATGATATACATGAATTTTTCTAGCAGGGATGAGGAGGTGATTGTTCCCTTGTATAAAGTAATGGTCAGGCCACAACTTGAGTACTGTATACAGGTCTGGAGGCCTCATTTCAAGAAGGATGTAGAGCTGCTAGAACAAGTACAGAGAAGGGCAACAAGATTAGTGAATGGAACAAAGGGTTGCTCTTACGAAGAAAGGCTTCAGTTTTGCAAATTACAGAGCCTGGAGACTAGACATCGGCGAGGTGATCTGATAGAGGTGTATAAGGCTTTGAATGGCTTGAGCATACTCAATGCTGATGAGATTCTTCCTCTTGCTCAGAATAATCACCTGAGAGGGCATAAATTCAAATTGAGGAAAGGCAGATGTAGGATAGATGTGTGGAAATTTGCCTTTAGCCAGTGGGTAGTTGGTTGGTGGAACAGACTTCCATCCGTTGTTGTTGTTGTTATTTGGTTTTTAGGAGCATTAGCAACTAAGGCCATATTGCTCCGGGATATGCGGTGGTCATTCCCTGAATGACCTTTCCGCATCCTCCGTATTTGGTGGTGACGGGCTCGAACCCCGGTCTAATCAAGAAGCGTGTGCTACGCACTGCTGCTCCTTCCCACCTGGCTACGGAGGCGCCATCCGTTGTTGTGGAAGTTGATAGCCTAAATAAATTTAAGGCTCAGCTGGACAGGTATTTCGAACAAACGGAGGGGTGAAATGGGAGTGGGTTTTTTTTTTTTTTGGCTGATGCTGCAAAAGCTTGCTTTCTTGCACCATATGCCTCTACTAACACTACCATATTTCCCCATGTATAAGACGCACCTTAATTTTGGGGCCTGAAATTTGAAAAAAATGTATTAAATAAAGTTATTGAACTCAAGTTTTATTCATCGTAAAATTCATACAACTCATCACCGTCAAAACTCCCATCCATTAGCTTGTCCTCATCTGTGTCTGATGACGAATCACTGTCTTCATATATTGCCTCGTCCTCAGTTCCATCTATGGCATTTGAAATGCCACACTTCTTAAATGACTTGACAATGATCTCAATCTTGATATTATCCCAGGATCTTTTCACACAGGTACAAACTTCTCCTACAGTTGGTTTTTCACTCTTCATGCTGGTGTCAAATTGTCCCCAGAAGAGTTCATCCATTCGTCTGTCATGGCAGCTTTGAAGGGTTTGTTAATGCTGACATCAAGTGGTTGGAGCTGGGATATCAAACCTCCAGGTATGACGGAAAGTTTTTTGTTTTTTGCTCTGCAGCAATCTTTGTATTTTTTTGTTATGTGTGCCCTGAACTGATCAAGCACCAATAGGGCAGGTTTGCTTAAGAGCCCACCTGGTCTCCTGCTCCAAACTTTCTCAAACCAGATCTTCATCCAATCCTGATCCATCCAACCCTTGTCATGAATGTGCACAATCACTCCTCGAGGAATGTCTTCTTTTGGCATTGTTTTGCGGTTGAAAATCAGCATAGGAGGCAGCTTGGTTCCATCGGCACAACAAGCTAGAACAACTGTATAATGGCTCTTTTCATGTCCACTTGTCTTCACAGTTAGTTTTCACCCCCTTCTTATCAACAGTTCTGTTACTTGGGACATCAAATTGAAGGGGGACTTTGTCCGTATTTGCAATCTGTCCCAACTCAAACTGATGTCTTCCGACATTGAATGACAAAACGATGATATTCAAGGACCTTCTGCTCATAGCTTTTGGGCAAGTCTGGTGCGTGTACGCATGCTTAGTCCATTCCGTTTCATGAACCTGAAGCACCAGTTGTGTCCTCCTTTGAAATCAGTTTGTTTGTTTTGGTTTTTAGGAGCAGTAGCAACTAAAGCCATATTACTCCGGGAATATGCGGTAGCCATTCCCTGACCTTCCCGCATCCTCCGTATTTGGTGGTGACAGGCTTGAATGCCGGTCTAATCAAGAAGCGTGTGCTATGCACTGCTGCTCCTTCCCACCTGGCTATAGAGGCACCTTGAAATCAGTAACTTCTTTTTCATCAGCAATTCTTCTTGCCTCGTGCTAAACCATCTTTGTGGACACAGGAATTCCAATTGCCCTTTGCTCCTCAATCCATATCTTCAATTCCTTCTCTAAATCAGGCCATTTTGCTGACTTGCCTCTAATAGCCTTCTTCTGCCGTGGCGTTTTCAGTAGGGTTTCTTCTTCCCATATCCAGTCTCGGATTGTTTTCTCGGTTGGAGGCGGACCCAACTTACGTTCCACTTCACGATTTCCATTCACTTTTGCAAACTGGATCACTTTTAACTTGAATTCAGCACTGTACGAAAATCTTTTCTGAGCCATTTCGGCAGAACGTGGCAAAATGTAACCTAATATACCGGTAACAAGTGCGAAACAATGAGCGCAAAGACAACAAGTGCGAAAAAAGCGGGAAATGAAAGTAAAAAAAAAACTACAACCACTTTATAAGAAGCATCCAGTTTTTAGACCCCAAATTTTTTGAAAAAAGGTGAGTCTTATACATGGGGAAATACGGTAATTAATAAAGGTTGAAACCAGCGAGAGCCCAGCACCTGAACTCTGAGAGACTCCACTAATAAAGTACAGTGGAAGTCCAAGAAGAGCAGTATCAATTTATAACCACCATCTGTCTTTTGCCCCTCTGTATTCTCCTTGGCAAGGAGACCTCCTAGTGATGCTGCTGGGCTTCCAGATTAAAATCACTGAGATCCAGCATTCATACCTTTGTTCCAGGTTACATCATTGGAACCTGGCTTGTGCAGTCATGCACCGTGACCAGAGGGGAAACTCAGAAAGGTGGGTTCCTGGTGCATAAGGGAACCATAATACACCACTTTGGCCCCTGCTTTGATAAGACTGGAGATTCCAGATGGGCTTGACTGGGCCCAATTAGCAGGTGTGTTTTACTGTTGGGTTAACTGCATTCCCTTTAGTATTGGGACATGATGGTCAAAGTTATTGGAAATGTTGGGTGTGATCTAAGCAAACATGGCATCCTACTCATGCAGGCAATATCTGCTAGTCCAAGAATGGCATACCATCATCGGGCTCTGGTGGGTGAGGTACTTAGGGCATCAACTTTTATTTTACTCGTGTAAATTTGAATTCTTCTGGGAGCCCCCAACAAGGCCCTTAGCTATCGATCAGATGATGAAGACAACATATCTGTTAAGACCCAGAACTAATGATACACCACTATCAGTGACATTGCTTTTTTTTCATTTTCCATTCAACCAAAGAGCAGGAATTTGGAAAATGTTACCTTTCTTCATCCAGAAAGAATTAGACTGTAAAGAGGCTATGATCTGGAGATCATTTAGTTGAAGCCTCATGCAAACGTACCAAACAAATTGCCAAAGCCACACCCATAGTGAGGAATATCTCACTGTAACCCCACATAAAACTCAACTCTTCATGTGTGAAGAGATGTGCTCCAAACTGAAACATGGAGTTGACAGCTGTCAAGCAAATATCTATGCAAATGGATGGGAATCTTGTTCCTGTTTGAGTTCTCATCCTTAAATTCATTCATACGGCCTCTTAAGTTCCATCGAGGAAGGCTACTTAAACCATCCAGTAGGGATTTACATTCCAGATCCACTGAGTTGTATTAAATGCCAAAGTATGGCCTCTCACAAACATCCTGCCATGGCTGCTCGATGTGCAAAAGACCACGAGAGCAAAGAATGTTCAGTTTCAAAGCCATGTGTACAAACTGCCAAGGAGAGCATCCTGCATACTCTTGAGCATGCCAGCGGTTAAAGGAAGAGTAATTGAAAAGGGAACTGGATATTTCCCTCCAAGAAGTCCAGCAAATGCATCCAACCAGTAAATCATCAGCAGGCTATTTACTGTTTGGGTGCATCCAGGTTTCTGGGTAGTGTACCATCAGGACACAAACAGATGACCATACCACCATTAGTGTTAGTTCCATGGCCGACTAATTAAAACACTTGCAAAAACCCACACAGAAGGACCAGTTAGCTGCCACTCTTATACCTCTGCCTCCAAATGCTATTAGTAACAAAGGGTGTTAAATTTAAGATGAAAAACCTGAAGTACCCCCTGTAATACAGGAGATCATGGATACTGAGGCAAATGAGGTACTAGATGATGCAGTCTTGGAACGAGAAAGAAATAGGACAGTGTCCATACTTCCCCACAAAAAATAAATCCAAAGCTGAATAATAAATTAGATGAACTAATGAGGCATAAGATGAACTAATGAGGCATATGGCAGAGAAGAAAAATGCATGGGATACATACAAATTAACACGCGACACGGACGCCTATGATAGATACAAGTTGATCTGTAACCAAGTTACAAAGGAGGTTAGGCAGGCGAAGGCAGATTACAAGAGATCCTTGGCAAGGGATGCGAAGAAAAACAGCAAAGAGTTCTTTACTTATGTAAACTCTAGAAGGAAGGGGATGAATCAGATTGGTCCACTTGAGATTGATGGGTCAACTGTTGATGACCCTGCTCGGGTAGCTAACAAACTAAATGAATATTTTGCATCGACATTCACACATGAGGAGTTATTCAGCGAGGGGAATGCCAGAGGTGTATTCAACTCTAGCAGTAAGCTAGAGAATCTTGTAATAACTGAGAGCAAAGTGGAGGAGAAATTGTTGAAGATAAACACAAGAAAGGCACCTGGGGTGGATGGGATCTATCCAGTTATATTAAAGGAGGCAGCAAAGGAGGTAAGCAAACCCTTAGCCATAATTATGAGAGCTTCCTTGGACTCAGGGGAGGTACCCATTGACTGGAGATGTGCAAATGTGACCCCAATTCACAAAGGGGGATCAAAGGCTGACACAAGTAATTATAGACCTGTGAGTTTAACTTCTGTTCCCGGAAAATTAATGGAGGCACTGGTGAAAGAAGCACTGCAGGATCATCTAGACAAGACTTCAGTTATAGCTAGGACACAGCATGGTTTTGTTAAGGGGAAGTCTTGCCTGACCAATTTGATTGGATACTATGATGCAGTCACAAAAGAACTGGATGCAGGGAATAACTTTGATATTATATACTTGGATCTTAGAAAGGCTTTTGATACTGTTGCACATGGAAGACTGCTGCACAAATTGGAGCAGTGTGGCATTGGAGGCAAGTTGCTGCTATGGATAAAGGGGTGGTTGAGGGGGAGAAGACAGAGAGTGGTAATCAATGGACACTGCTCATCGTGGACTAATGTTATTAGTGGAGTCCCTCAGGGTTCAGTATTGGGGCCTTTATTGTTTTCTGTATTTATAAATGATATTGATGATGGTATATCAGGCTTAATGTCCAAGTTTGCAGATGATACGAAGGTTGGCAGGGTTGTCAAGGACACTACTGACACTATGCTGCTGCAACAGGATTTGGAAAGGTTGAGCAGATGGGCTTCGAGGTGGCAAATGAAGTTTAACATTGACAAATGTAAAGTACTACATATGGGAAACAGCAACCCCAGAGCAACGTATCAACTCTGTGGTACTACACTGACAGTGGTAGTGAATGAAAGGGACCTGGGGGTGGTGGTGCAGGCAGATATGAAGTTCTCTGAGCAGTGCAGACGAGCTGCAAGAGTAGCTCATGGTGTATTGTCAATGATATATAGGAATTTTTCTAGCAGGGATAAGGAGGTGATTATTCCCTTGTATAAGGCAATGGTCAGGCCACACCTAGAGTACTGTATACAGGCCTGGAGGCTTCATTTCAGGAAGGATGTAGAGCTGCTGGAACGAGTACAGAGAAGGGCAACTAGATTGGTGAATGGGACAAAGGGGTTCTCTTACGAAGAAAGGCTTAAGTTTTGCAAATTACAGTGTCTGGAAACTAGGCACCAGCGGGGTGATCTGATAGAGGTGTACAAAGCCTTGAATGGTTTGAGCATGCTCAATGCTGATGGGATTCTTCCTCTAGCTCAGAAAAATCACCTGAGAGGGCATAAATTCAAATTGAGGAAAGACAGATGTAGGATAGATGTGCAGAAATTTGCCTTTAGCCAGCAGGTGGTTGGTGGGTGGAACAGACTTCCATCCCTTGTCGTGGAAGTTGATAGCCTAAATAAGTTTAAGGCTCAGCTGGACAGGTATTTCGAACGAACAGAGGGGTGAAGTGGAAGTGGTTATTTTTATTTATTTATGTTACTTTTTTTTTTTTTTTTTTTTTTTTGGCTGATGCTGCATAAGCTTGCTTTCTTGCATCAAATGCCTCTACTAATGCTAATGCTAATCTAAGCCATGAGCACTTTGGAAACCATTTGATGAATCCACAAAGTCCAAATAATGGGCAAATTCATACAATGGAATGTTGACAACGTCCCTTCAGAGACACAGGAGAATATGCTTTGTTTGCAGGAGACATCTAAAGGCAAATGAAGGCACAACCTTCAGCATTGAGGATGGACCTGCCCATGGCATTGCCATCCTAGGTGAGCAACCATACTTCTAAGTAATCTTACAACCACTATAGAGGCAGTTGCCAATTGGTGCTTTATAGAATTTCTAACAATTTGTTCAGTGTATTTTCCACCTGGGATCAGCATCTCCAAGGCAAACCACAATGATCTCATAGTGCAACTACCTGCTTCCTCTTCTCTTATTTAGGAGATCACAATGTAATACCCTTTGGTGTAGTGCAGACACTGATATATCAGGGGGTGTAAAATTAGAGCACATGCTTGAAAATAAGCTCTCCTAAATGTGGGACTGAGCACCTCCCCATATGACTACCTCTTTGTTTATTGCCATTGAATTCTCTATCTGAACCCAATGAGAGTAATCTTTTAGATAATCTCTGAGAGTAATCTCTTTTTCAAAAGAGATCACTTCCCTGTGATATCTCTTTTGACTGGAAAAAACCATGCTAGCTATCACATTATCAATGGTAGTGTGATAAAACTGACTGGAATGCCTTCAGACATCTGGAACAGTTGATAATAAAAAAATCATCCTACAGTCCTCATTGATGCAGTTACATGTATTACAGAAGGTATTTACAACACAGCAGCAGCAGTTGTAATTTAAAAAATGTTTTACACTATTTCCGAAATCTTGGTGGAATTGAGAATATGCAGCAACAAGAACAGCTCAAAACAAGCAGTGGAAATATTCTGACAATACCCCCACTACAGAAAATATAGCATCCTTCAAATGTGCATGTGTCAAAGCACTATGTCCAACATCAGAGCCAAAGAGAAACTTTGATTCGTTTTACTTCCTCCATAATCCAGGCTACTAGCTCAAAAGTCTGGAATAAGATTTGGAAAATATCCACCATTTTAAAGCACAATGGGTGGTTCAATTGCAGATTCAACTGCAGTTATTAGTACTCTAGAGGAAACATTTGCAAAAACTACAATAACATCGTTCCACCAGGGTTCTTGGCCCTAAAAAAAAAAGAAACTTTCTTTAGTGAATGTTTCGCTGTTTTTTCCTTTTAAAAATGATTGAAAGCTTGACTCTTTTCTTCAAAAGTGGTTTTATTCCTAAAAAAAGTGGCCACTCACTCTACAGATAGTGCTATTGGCCCAGATGGTGTTCATTATGAAATGATTATGCACTTTTCAGAAACCTAGATTACAAGCTCTTTCTGTATAACAGAATCTTTATTGAAGATCAGTTTCCGGATGCTAGTGCAAGGCAACTATTCTCGCCTTTGTTAAGCCAGGAAGGTACATAATTCCTACCAACTGTCGATCTATCACTGTCTGTGCAGAATCCTAGAGAGGGTGGTTAATGTTTGACTAATATTGTATTTATAATCAAATGATCTCCAGCATGCAGTGAGACTTCCAAAAAAACACGTCCACTCTGGAACATTTAATTAGACTGGAAACATCCATCTGGGATGCTTTCCTTAAACGAGAAAGAATACAAACATCTGTCTGTATTCTTTGATGTGGAAAAAGTGTATCATAACTTGGGGATTTAGCATTTTAAAAGACAAAAGCCTCGGTCTTAGATGGTACCTTCCATTTTATTAACTTTTTAGCCATTCAATATATCGAAGTTTGTAGGATCTACATTCTCTTGTCTCGTTTTTCTAGGAAGTACCGCAAGGATCAGTTTTAAACATTGGCACTTTTCAGTGTCATAGTAAATTCCATTTCGGACCACCTTATTTCTATTAGTTCTAAATAGAAGCTCTATGCTGATGGTTTTGCCCTTGTGTGTAGCAGAGTAGGTAGAATCACCACCCTCCCCTACACTGAGTGGGTTCAAGTCCCGTCAATGAGTTGAGAAATATTTATGTGCCTTTTTCACAATGTGGCTGAGTTGGTCTGTCTCAGGCGAGGGTAGCATGGTGTTTTCTCCCAGAATTTCTGGTTTTTCTTCCAGCAAACAGAAAATCGAACACAGAACAGATGCAATTTGCAGACAAATACGTATGTACAGAGCAATATGACCTTGGTCTCTGATGCTACTAAAAGCTAATGCTCCTACTACAATAAGCTCATGATTTTAGCATATTTTCTCAGCAACCTGGGGGTTACTGAACTGCAACAAGCCATTCATCACCTAATGCATTAAGGGCTTATGCCTCAAGCTGCAAAAGACTATATCTTAGTGCACTTGCATCATTAATACACAGCCAATTATAAATTAGCAAATATTTGCAATAGCAGCATCGTTTAAGTTACATCTCATATTGTGAATACCTTCACGACGAGTTGCCATGCCATTGCACTACTTCGAATAAGTAACGCTTCACCCGAAGGAGAAGACTCAATGGATACCACAACCCAGACTGCACCATTTCAGGGCTATTTGGCCCTTCTTCAGTGGGTGGGTAGGTACCCAAGTGATGCAATAATGACAAAACAGTTGTGAAGTATGCATAGTATACATACATAGTCTAACTCTTTTGCAGCTTGAGGCATAAGCCCTTATGCATTAGAGTCCTAACTTATATCATACACCGTCAGGCATCTCTCATATTGTGGAGATATATTTCACAACTGTTTTGTCATCATTACATCACTTGGGAGAATTTCATTACATCACTGAAATTCTCTCAAATAGCCCTGAAATGGTGCCGTCTGGGTGGTGGTGGTATCACTGAGAATAAGTAAGTCTTCTCCTTCGGGTGAAGCGTTACTTATTCGAAGTAGTGCGATGTCATGGCAACTCATCGTGAAGGTATTCACAATATGAGATGTAACTTAAACGATGCCGTTATTGCAAATATTTGCTAATTTATAATTCACTGTGTATTAATGATGCAAGTGCACTAAGATATACCATTGATCACCTTAACTCCTGGGCTCTGGCTAATACATTCACATTCTCGCTGCAAAAGACCATTTGTATACATTTTTGTCGGGAGCATAATCTTCATCTTGAACCAGAATTGATGCTTGGACAAAATGCTGTTTCACTAGTATTAAATTCAAAATTCTTCAGACTCTTATTGTGTCTTCAGAATCTTACTGTGCATCTACCTTTCACTTGTGTGAACTCAGCTCGATTACGGGTACCAAGTATATGATGCATCAGCCAGAAACTGCATACTTCGATGGCTACATCCATCGAAGTATGCAGTTATGCAGTATTGCAACTACTGGAGCATTTCGAAAATCTCTTGTCCAGAGTCTGTGTGTGGAAGCAAGTGAAGCACCGTTATTTCGACATACAGTTGTCTCTATAGTATGCTTTAAAACAAATTCCTGCCTGACACGTAGGCATCGCTTTTTTTTTTTTTTTTTTTTGAGCCATGATGGGAAAATTTGTACTACATCCATCAGACTATCAATTGTTCTTTCTGTATTCGTGTCAAATGGCTACTCGAAGATCTGCATATTATGGTATCACCTTCCACCTTGACATATTCACATTTCATCATGCGACTTTTCCCTTAAGAATCTACTCAACTGAAATTCTATCATTTGTCTATCTGCAAATGTATTCAGCACACTGAGCTCAACATTCTAACTTCTTGCCAGTTTACGCAGATGGCTTACAGTCTGTATCAGGTGTAGGATCTGCTGCTATCTTTCCAGACATTACTATATCCCAGCAGGTTCTCCCTGAATGCAGCATATACACTGCAGAGCTGCTGTGTGTGTGTATGTATGTATATATATATATATATATATACAGTATATATATATATATATATATATATATATATATATATATATATATAATTTTTTATTATTATTTTTTTTTTTGTTAGTTGTTGGCGCATCAGCTTCTATGGCCATATTGCACCTCCCAAAGTTTTTGCATTTTACTGTGATCCAAGCCCGAGGCGGGAATCGAACCCGCGACCTTAACGCCATTTGGCGACTTGAAGAGGGCGCCCTAGCCTCCTTCATCTTTAATATCCCGATCCCTATCCCCGGCGGGGGGGGAGACGGTCTTACTGTCTCCTCCCCTCCTTGCCATTCCCACTTTCCCTTCTGGTGGGGAATGGGCATGCCCCACTGTGACTTGGGGGTTGCCTTCTCTCTCGACTCCATACTTGTCTTTTCTCCCCCAGGCTTCACTCAACCCACCCACTCAACCCACACATATGCAAGCGAATTCCCTACACTTCAGAATTGATTTAATCATCTCCAAATTACGTTTTTCGCCCATACATTCGGCCTTTCAAAATTTAGCGTTATTCCTCATCGAATTTACCAAATATATATATATATATTTTTTTTTTTTTTTTTTAAGGTCCTAGCCGCCGAAATCTCAGGAAATTAAGCGGCAGGACCTGCCAGAGTAAATCTCAGTCTACTGGTGTTTCCTGGTCTGCCTCCACGGGGCGAAAGTGGGGCAACGTTGGGCTTCAGTAGGGGTCCAGCAGCTAAACGACCAGATGAACAACGGTACATGACACTACACATATACAATATCCATACACTTTTAAATCTCTGGCATTTCCCAGCGAACTGGTTCACCCACAATGAAAGCAACGCAGAGATGGGGGAAACCCCTGGTGCCGTTTGACCCTAAACACACTTTACCTTTGGGTTGCCAGGCAGGCACTTTACCTACCTGGCTAGCCCGGTCGGCACGAAGCTGTATATTATAAAGTTTTTGCTTTGGATCACATCAGAACTTGCCAATACCAATGGTGCGTTATATATTGCAATTCTTCAAGGGTATTACAGAGTTTATTAGTGTTAAGATATAATTCTCATCCAGTCCTCAAGTACAGCAGACGATCTCTCTCTCTCTCAACATGTCTGTCTGTCCTGAATCTCTAGCTACACTGGAATTAAGATAAATGATTTGGCCGATACTGCAGCCAAATCAAGAATTTCAACAAATAATTATGACCTGTCAGTCCCCAATACAGGAAAATAATACTTGTTGTTTGGTTTTTAGGAGCATTAGCAACTAAGGCCATATTGCTCCGGGATATGCGGTGGTCATTCCTTTCCGCATCCTCCGTATTTGGTGGTGATGGGCTCGAACCCCGGTCTAATCAAGAAGCGTGTGCTACGCACTGCTGCTCCTTCCCACCTGGCTACCGAGGCGCCTGAAAATAATACACAGCAAGCTATATTCCTAATGGCAAGAGTAATGGAATTTACAGACAGCAAAAAAAAATTATCAGATAAAGCCTGTTTAAAACATGCCAGTCTCTAGTCTGTGCAGCAGTCAAGCGAGAAAGTTATGGTTGACTCTGCATAGGACACAGTTATCTTACATACTTTCCTGTTGAGGGCAGATGACCCTCCAATGTGCGAGCCTTATAACACCATTTTAACTGTAAAACATATTTTAATTGATTGTTATAATTTTACTAGTGCACAAAATACGTGTTTGACTGCGTTTACTTATCTGATTGGGCCTTATACACTCAGATTTTATCAGACAATAAGCACATGTCGATTCTTTTCAGTATTTTACAAATACAGTAATGTCGTTAATCCGAACAAGCCAGCATTTATTATTATTTTTATGCTGGTGCCATAAAATAGTTGCAGTAAGCGCCAGTTATTGTGATGACGTGTGCGAATTGAATTTTAATTCTATTGAACGGCAATTCTAATAAGCGAAAATCAAAGGAATATTATCCTCAGGCTATAAAAATGAAGATATAAAGCACAAATTTACACCTTTTTTCCTAACAAATTAACAGAATTAAACGATACGCAAAAATCTGAAGACGCTATCCAAAAGGTTAGCAAAATAAAAAAATAAATTTATGCTTATGTACTTAGCTTAATTAATATACATACAGTACTAAGTAAACATAACACTTTTTAATGTGTTATTCAACACACCTTGTAATCTGATATTTCTGTGTACTGACACTTTTTTTTTTTTTTTTTTTTTTTTGGGGGTTGTAAAATCAAAACAGCAATGAAAGATATGTCAATCGAAAACAAAGAACACAGCATGCAGAAATTACAACTAACACGATACGCACAAATGAGATACGGAGTAAAAAGATTTTGAATAGTTTTATTTTACTTTACTGTAGTTTTCTTTCGCTTTTAAAAGGAAGCAGAAATTTTTTAATAATTGAATTGAAGATTGATTTTAAACAGACATTCAAAGGGTCTTAAATCAACCATAACAGACATTAAAAACAAGGGGGGGGGAAATTAAAGTTCACATTGAAACTTGATTCGGATGGTGCTAAAAGAAAAAAACTGAGAACAGCTAATGACCCTCGAAGATGCCATTTATTTGTCGTTCACACAGAGATGAAGTTTTGGAGAATCCATATATGGACCTTTTGTTGTGTGGAAAGGTGCTGGATTTTAACAAAAAATTAGGTGGTCCCTCAGATTTTAAAGCCAGTACTTTCATTTCTAAACTTTTTTTGTTGGTTAAAATTTATAAGCGGGTACCCCCTTCCAATTGATCATTGCTAGTAGCAGTGATTCACATGCCATAGTTCAAAAATCTGAACAAATCGTTAGTCCAAACTACCTCCAGTCCGAAGTAGTTCCGATTATCAACGCAATACTGAATATATAATATTTGAATTTATTTTTAGGTTGTCTATAATACCTTTTTATTAATTGAGCACAGAAACCCATGCAATTTACAGACAGTATATAGAGCAATATGGCCATAGTTAATGATGCTCCTAAATCCCTAATACAATAACTACTTTTATTTGATTTTATATGTTTTGATTCTGTAACCTTCCAGAAATGAAAAGTTAGGAAAACTTATTTTATCCTTTTTTATAGTGTGGGCCTGGTACACAGTCTGTTTGGCACCAAAAAAACAGAAATCAGTGAATCCAGTTTCCAGTCAGGGGCATGATTTTTAGTGTAAATTTAATTTAAAAATAACACAAAACTAGGGGTTAAGAATATAATAATGTTACACTAATCCAAACTTATTTGACAGCAGTAAAAAATGTTATTTTAAGTTCTCTACTATAAGCTACAGTTATTTTATAAAATTATTTTTTTATTGCTATAAATATATAGCTTATGGACTTATAAAAATACTTCCAATATTGTTCGCAATTTCATAAAAAAAAATGCGAACTAGCGTTTATATCATTCTTAGATTAGTACATTAATAATCTCAGAATGTGTTTTTTTTTTTTTTTTTTTTTTAAGCAATTTTGAAGGACAAGTAAAGAATAAATTTCGCCAACTTTTTATCAGATGAACACAATAACTGCACTACTAATTTTAAACGAAAGATAACAAAATCAATCATTCTTCGGTAACAAACTCCATTTAAGGCTCTCAAAAAGTGATAACCCAACTTTGGATAATATAAGCTGTCGGCAGTTAAGTTCAAATCAGTAAGCTCAGAGCTGTGCCAGGCCATTTTAGTACATTATGATTATTAGCCATATGGTGCAAGGAAGCCTGAAGCTTATGGTTCACAAGGCAAAAAAAAAAATTGAGTGAGTGAGAGAAAACAGTAGAAGGAAATCACCAAGAAAGAGAATAATGATGATATCCAGCTCAGGACCCTGGGTGTGCCAAGCACATACTCACCAGATGCGAGCCCCTAGATGAGGCAAGAATGAAAAATTGCACCCTCCTCTAAAATATTTAAAAAATTTTTAATTAAACAAAATATGACTTATTTAAAATACACATCTGGTACCTTTTTTTAATAAAAATAAAAGGATGACAAAAATAAAGTGTTTAAAGTGATTTTTATTCTCATAAGCAGTATTTATTATAAATATATAACAGATTTATTTATGCATCATTCATTTCAAAAGTAATAACAATATTATAATACAGGAACTCCCCGACTTACAGAAATTCGACTTTACGTAAGTTTTTACCGGCCGGTGCAAACTTAAAAAAAAAAACTTGGCAACGTATTTTGCATCCCGTAGGAATAAATGGAGGTATCGAGAGAATATCGTAAAGTGAACCCAATAACACTTTTTTTGTAATTTTTATTCTCATAAGCAGTATTTTGTCCTTAAGGTTGTCACAAACATTCGCTCAGATATGCCAGACAAGCTGTACTTGCTACCTGGGAGTCTAAAATGCTGATAGAACTGATATTCGGGATACACTCAAGTCAAGTGGACCCAGTCTCGGCAGAATCTGTGACAGCCGAATCCTCTGCTTGCACCTACAAGATGGTGGGACTGTTAGTAATCCTGGGTATAACCCCATGCACAAGCACACTGTGGGTGACCACCCATGTGTGAACCAAAGTAAGCAGGGGTCGAGGTGTGGTCCCTCTGTGTTACCAGGCAATAACAGGTGGTAGATGACTCTCATTAACTGGTGCAATACCACCACTTTGCTTATTGGAGGCTTGAAGTGGTGGAACCCATGTTTAGTCTCCAGAGCTAAGTTCCGGTCAACCCTTCCCCATCTCTTCCATCATGCAGTATGACTGATGACTTTCAGGTTATGGTAGACATCATGGCGAGATCCAATCTTCCTTACATTTGGAGGGTACAGCTCTAAAACGGTGTTCGCAGGCCAGCCGCTAGTTAATACATCGGACTGAACCTATTGGTGACTCTTTAGGAGGCTTCCGGATCAGCTATAGTGTATAATCTTGCTACCTCTACTCTGCCAGATAGTGACTGGAGGGAGTCCGAGTAGTGTGAATGCGGGGGGGAAGCATTGTCGAGGCCACTTATGTCAAGGATATGGGTATATTCTTACCATGTACACGTCATATCCAAAAATTTCATTACTTCATACAGCTTGTCCCACCCCCTTTTTCTTAGTATTGAATACACCATGAATTGTCAAACTAATAGAGTAAGCTTATCAGTGAAAAGATCTAAACCTCCCAAACACTTCCTATTTCATTTCACAAATATACCTGGTTTCAGTTCTAATCTCAATGATGTCCATTTCCACTTGCATTCTGCAAAACCCCATGTACTTTGTCTGACAGAATCTCAGTTAACAGTTGCTTCAGCTACTGCTCATCTCACTTGCCCAAATTATTCGCTTTATGATCCATTTCGCCTCAAAGATGGTACTTGTGGATATGTCCGTTCCGATATTCCCTGTCGGCGACTTAGTAATTTAGAATCTCCTCTTTTCGATCTTCTCTGGCTTAAAATATCTCTACCTCATTCTGTCAAATTCATATGTTGTCTCTACCGTTCTCCCAACTCCACTAATCACTTGGAGATCTTTGACTTCCTCTTTGCAACTTGACTTTCTTCAATCCAACTTTCCTAACAGTGAGGTAATTTTCCTTGGTGATTTTTATGTTCACAACTCCAGCTGGCTTCCGTTTTCTAGTCACACCTGGTCGACTCAGCTGGTCGAGATGCTGAGGCTTTTGCAATTACTAATGACCTTGCACAGATTGTTCATTTACCTACAAGAATACCGGACAATCCTAACCATACATCTCTCTGATGATGAAACGTCACTGCTCCTCATTTTGGTTCATCTTGAGTTCGTCAGCATTTTCTTCTTTCACTCTCGCTGCCTGCAAGTCAATAAGTTCTTCGTTAGATAATTCCTTCTCTTCTTTCTCTATTAACTGCTCCACTTCTTTGGCAACAACCTCCAACTGAAGTAACTCTGCAACCTTTACAATATTATTATTATTATTATCATCAGCTATAAGGTGCAAGGAAGCCCAGGGCTTGTGCTGCACCAGCCAAAATAAATTCCCAAGTTACCCTGAGAGAGAGAGAGAGAGAGAGAGAGAGAGAGAGAGAGAGAGAGAGAGAGAGAGAGAGAGAGAAGAATGGTTGATATCCAGCTCAGGCCCCTGGGTGTGCCAAACCCATACTCACCAGATATGAACATCTGTAACCTGTTCGTATGATTCGTCTTTTTCAAACCCTTCGAAGCCTTTTAAGTGCTATGGGCATATTTTCTTCCATGCACCATTTAAACAACTTTTAGTAATTTCCACCCAGCCCTTATTAATGATTAAGATTGCGTGGTAAATATTGTAATATTTCCAAAGTCTCAACGTAAAATTTTTCTCATCGCCCACTGTAGACAATGCCTAAGCAAATGTTGTGCGTAAATAGTATGCTTTTAAATTTGAAACAACACCCTGATCGTGTTTGGCGGTAGAAATAAGACTCGCGTTCGAATTGAAATCATCTATATGCGTAAGATGCCCAGGAGCATTATCTAATAGAAGCAAAATCTTGAAAGGAAAGTTGTTTTTACAATATTTTTCAACCTCAGAAATGAAGCAGCGTTTAAATCAATCATCAAAGAGATGTTATCCATGCTCGCTCTCTGGTTCGATCGGATATGCACAGGTAGAGTGGCTTTATTGATGCCTTAAATGCAGAAAGGATTTCCAGAATGGTACACAAGCAGTTGTTTTTATCTGTAATCTCCCGCTGCATTAGCCTCAAGCAAGAGTGTGGCCCTATCTTTTGATGCCTTGAAACCTGGCACTGTATTTTCCTCTTTGGCAATATATGTTCGATCCGGAATTTTTTTTTATCCAGTACAGAGTAGTCTCGTCAACGTTCAAAATTTGCTGCATTGAATAGTCGCCTTCATCAATAATTTTTTCCAACACCAAAATTTCTCTGCAGCTGCAGAATTGGCACTCGCGACTTCACCACATACTTCAACGTTGTGGAAACCGGCGCAATGCTTGAACCTATTGAACTACCTGTTGCTTGCCACAAACTTGTTTTGGTGTTCGTCGTACTTATCCATAATATCTTTATAAATACTTTGCTTTTGCTTGAATGGCCGCTGGACTCAGGGGCACTCGCTTCTGAATCTGATTTTCTATCCATATTATTAACAGTTGTTCCATCTTCGATCACAGGTAAAATCCTAATTTTACCTGTGATTGGCAAAGCTATCAGCTTTCTTGGAGCCATACCAGTAAACATACTCGAACTAATGAAATTTACTTCTTGCCAATGTTTTGTTTTTTTATCGCACTGCGAGAAAAGAGCATGGGAAATCTTAAATGATTTCTCGTGGTCAGGCTGCAACTCGTCAATTATTTCTGTACATTATGAAGTGTTCTGTCATTTTTTGCCCACAGAAATTCGTCGAACTAAAAACTGATAGAAGTCCAAACGCAAATATTTTCAAATTTCGATACGTATCGCTACACTACGCATCGAACACAACTTGGTCTTGCTTTTTCCACTCATCTATCGGCATCCATTTATGTAGAATTGCAAGGGCAGCCTTTTGTCTCTCCAAATCCTCAATTTCAGTTTTAAGGCATTTTAGTCTTGTAGTCCACATTTCCTTGATCTTTAAGTCCTCTAACTCCATTTCAGACTGTTTCGTGTGAGTTACATCCTTAAAGAGCCTTATGCGGCTTGCAAGCCGCAGGTTGTCGACCCCTGCCCTACAACAACACAGCTAAGCTAAAGCGACGCCAAAGGGACCTTCCACAACTTTCTTATTAGCAGTGGAATTTAACCGCCAACCCCCACACCAGCCATTGTCCCTTACCTTCCATTGTAATGGCAGACTTAGCGATATGGCACGTTCTTCACTGGTGCCTCTCGCTCAGGAATTATCGTTTAATCCTATTGGAGTATTGATTGTAGGGACTTTGCATGCAAGCAGAAAAGTACAGGCAACCCACGTATAACACGGTTCATCTACAACGCGGTTTCGCTCTAACACGATTGATAAATTGCAGCAATCCTCGCACAACACGTACTGTACTTATATAACACGGTTTCGCTCTAACACGGTTAGAGAGTTGCGGGAAACCTCGCATAATACGGCATTTTTGAGCTTTTGTGCTGGGAAAACCCTGCTATTATGTTTGCATTCGTTTGTGAATCCCCGCTGTTGACTCGCTAGTCGTTATTGTCTTCGTGATATTTTTCTAAAGCACCTTTCTGGAGGCCACTACCATAAAACAATTTGCACTTTCCATTTTATTGGGCTTTTCTGTTCATGCAATCTGATTATAAATGGGTAGTAAACTCGATCTACTTTCATTTGCTATAGCGATAGCTAGAATTCTGTGGGTTTTGACGTTATTAGTGAAATGTGTTTCCCGTTCCATGAAATATTCAATCATATAAAAAAACAAATGTTCAGAAATTCATTACTCCGTATCTCACTTGTTCGTACCGTGTTTGTTGCAACTTGTGTTTGTGTCGTGTTCTTTGTTATTAATTGCTTATCATTTTTGCTGTTTTAGAGCGGAAAAAATCTAGATTTCCAAGTTTTTTTTTTTGTTTTTTTTTTTTGAAGTATTGGATAACGCGCCAGGCCATCCAAAAGGTTTAAAACGTTGAAGTAATGTTCCTACCACATAATACAACTTCTTTAATTCAGCCATTAGATCAGAGGTTCCCAAACTTTCTTGGTTCACGGCGCCTTTAGTGTCCCAGTAATTTTTTCACGGCACCCCTAGGCCAAAAGAAATACCTAACACAGTGGTTTTCGACCTTTTAATATATACCTATATAATAATTTTATTCTTTATATAGAGATACTAAATAAAGATCAATTATAGATCACCACAAAATTAAAGATACGGTACAATGGATACCGTACACCTTTTTATAATGAAATAAATATACAAATTAAAAAAATATATTTAAATAATAACTTTAAGGATTAAACCCAAATTACACGGCACCCCAAGAATGTTGCAGCACCCTAGTGTGCCACGGCACTCCGGTTGAAAACCACTGCATTAGAACAAGACATATCTACCTTTAAAACTCATTCCATCAGAAAATCGTTACAGTGGATTTTGGAAAAAAATGATTCCGAATCTATTGAGTGATGGAGGAATGGAAACATTTCTCAATTGTGGACTGTGTCGGAATCATAGCTTTATCGCACAAAGAAGTAAAACCATCAACATTAAATGCGTGTTGGAAAAATGTATGGCCAGAGTCAGTTCATTCTGGAAATATCGTCGAACCGGCAGAAAACGGAATCGGTGCGATAGTAGGAACTTGCTAAGTAGGAGGGGAAGGTTTTGATGATATGACTACTGAAGACGTTCAAAAATTACTGGTACAAAAGAGGCTGGCGAAGCGGATTTGGTGAAATGGCATCGGAGGTAAATCAAATAAATTCAGAGGATGATAGCGCAGATGAATATTCTGAGGTTTCAACTTTTACCCTAAAAAGCATAAACTTAGCCTTGCAATTAGAATCTTATTTTTCGAATGCAGATACTTCAACTGAAAGGAGCACAAAGTTCAAAAGGGGGCTTCAAAAATGTTTAGCTCCATATCAAAAAAATTACAAATCTCTATCAAGCAAAAGCAAACAAACCCAGATTACTGATTTTTTGAAGAGAGCAGAAAGTACACGAAATATAGATGCTGCAGAAGAAAGTTCGAAGGTGAAGATTTTTTGCAACAGAAAACATTCTCGTGTGATTGTGCTTAGCAGCGAAGAAGAGGAAGAAAATTAAATGAACGTACATTATCTCATATATATATATATATATATATATATATATAAAACAGTTTGTAAGGTAAAACGTTTGTTCAGTTATTACTATTTAAGTTACTACTATTATAAAAGTAAAGTTAAAATATTAAGTTATTACTATTATGAAAATTAAGTTTCCGATAGTTACTTTGTATAAAAAAAAAATGGTGTATTTTCGTTAGCTTTTGGAATGTAACCCCCTTTTTTGTACTTGTTCTTAGTTCCGTATAACACGGTTTCGCGTTAAAGGAGATTTTGTAGGAACCAAACTACCGTGTCATACGAGGGTTACCTGTAAATTCAAAATGTTTAACATTAACGATTTGGTCGCTTTCCGATTTTTATAAAGAAGGCCATTGGACGGGTGGGGTATATCTCCTATCCCAAGGGGGAAAAATTAAATAAAGAAGATAATAAAAGAAAGAAAAACGGGAAAGAAAGAAAAAGCAGTATAACAAACATCGGTGACTGCAAAATAATACCTACACATGTTGCGGAGGCGCCTCCTTAGCCAGGTGGGCAGGAGCGGCAGTGTGTAGCACACGCTTCTTGATTAGACCGGGGTTCGAGCCCGTGACCACCAAATACGGAGGATGCGGAAAGATCAGGGAATGACCACCGCATATCCCCGGAGCAATATGGCCTTAGTTGCTAATGCTCCTGAAAACCAAACAACATGTTGCGGAAACAATTTGAATATAAAATAAGGATATTCCAGTACTAAGCCAAGTTAGTGAATAGAAAGTACATCAGCAACAAACGGAGAGAGAGAGTTGGTGGAAGGAGGGCGGAATAAATGGAGATAGTGTTGCAAAAGGAGTGCTCTTCTGAAATAGTGTAGGAAAAAATGCCACTTAATAAAAAAAAAATACAAAAGAATATGAATTTATAAAAAAAAAAAAAAAAAAAAAATGGCCAACAATGACCGGGGAGACACTGCATTTTGAACATTAAACGCATCAATGCATTGCAATCGACCCTCAAATGCAATAGAATTGAATAACGGTGGCCCTTATGCCGAAAAATTATAGGTCAGAGCACTTACAAGGTAATACCAAACCACTAAAAGAGAATAACTGTAAGATAAGAGTCCATCCAGAAGAAATTGAAGTAGAGGCTAATTACAGCAAGGATTTCTTTACTTATATAAACTCTAAAAGGAAGGGTCCAAACTGTGTGAAATATCACCATAAACGATGACGAAAACCAGTCACAGCAACGTGACCAATAAAATAAAATAAGTTCGACAATTGTGCTGAATCTCATCGGAAGGCCATACGGCCAACAATGGCTGGAGAGTCACTGTAGTAGTAGTAGTGGCATGTGATGCAAGAAGGCCTTCCGATGAGATTGGGCACAATGGTCGGACTTATTTTATTGGTCACGTTGCTGTGACTGGTTTTTGTCATCGTTTATGGTGATATTTCACACAGTTTGGACCCTTCCTTTTAGAGTTTATATAAGTAAAGAAATCCTTGCTGTAATTAGCCTCTACTTCAATTTCTTCTGGATGGACTCTTATCTAACAGTTATTCTCTTTTAGTGGTTTGGTATTATCTTGTAAGTGGCATTTTTTTTTTTTTTTTTTTTTTCCTACACTATTTCAGAAGAGCACTCCTTTTGCAACATTATCTCCATTTATTCCGCCCTCCCTCCACCAACTTAATACACGGCTTAAGTTCTGCAAATTGCAGTGGCTGGAGACTAGGCACCTGCGCGGTGATCTGATTGAGGTGTATAAGGCCTTGAATGGGTTGAGCACGCTGAATTCTGATGGGATCATTCCACTTGTTCAGATTACGAACCTAAGGGGGCATAAATTCAAATTAAGAAAAGACATGTAGAATAGATGTGCGGAAATTTGCCTTTAGCCAGCGGGTGGTTAATTGCTGGAACAAACTTCTATCTGTCGTTGTGGAAGTTGATAGGTTAAATAAATTTTAGGAGGAACTGGACAGGCATTTGGAGGGAATGGTGTGTGTGTGTTTTTTTTTTTGGGCTGATGCTGCATAAACTCATACACTTGCTTTCTTGCATCACATGCCACTACTACTACAGTGACTCTCCAGCCATTGTTGGCCGTATGGCCTTCCGATGGGATTGGGCACAATGGTCGGACTTATTTTATTGGTCACGTTGTGCTGTGACTGGTTTTCGTCATCGTTTATGGTGATATTTCACATAGTTTGGACCTGGTGCCATTAAGGGGACACCGCTAAATATAAATTAATTGGCATTTTTGTAAATTCATATTATTTGGGATTTTTATTATATATTTGAATTTTCATATTATTTTAGGTGCGCATTCCTCTTGGAATACTCTTTATCTCTAGGGGATTTACGAGGGGAGTTCAAAAAAAGTTTTGTATTCATCCAGAAGTAGTTCTGATAGAAAGTTGAAACAAACACCACTTGTTACACTTTTCCAAAATACACTGTAGTCACCAGAAAAAATGACACATTTTTGCTTCTCAATACGCTTTTGCAGGCCAGTTTTGTATAAGTCCTCTGACTGTCCTTCAAACCATGCCTCAGTAGCAGCGAAGTGTCAAAGTGTTTTCCACAAAGAAAGAACTTCGGGAAGGAAAGAGGAGGAAATCTGAATGTTAAAGGTCGGGTGGATAAGGAGGATACTACAATATTTCAGTTTTTCCTGGCGCATCAACATTTAATATGCATATTGTGCCCTTTCCTTCTTCTGATGAGGGCTCAAAAGTCTGGAACCCCATCTGGCAGACACTACTCATATGCAACTGTTGATGGATGATGTTTTCCACAAACCCTACACTAGTTTCGAGCTCTGCAGCTAGTTCTTTGATGCTAATACTGCGATCTTCCAGGGTTATGCATCAAATTTTGCGAAACTTTCTTCTGTTACAGCAGTTGCTAAGCGTACTGGGATTTCTTCATCATGCACTGATGTTCTTCCCAATTTGAATTGTTTATACCTATGTGCAATATCTGTAACCTGGGCAGTCTTCTCCATAATCAGCGACCATTTTTTTGTTGATTGTTTTGGGTGTTTTCTCTTGCAAAAAGAGGAACCAAATCACTGATCTGGATTCCACTTTATCCATTGTGACACTTCACTTCATTCAAGGCTGCAAAGAAAAAAAAAATTGCCAAATCGAAACCAAAATTTGTGGTTTGTATAGAGCTTTCAACATATCAAACAAAACGTCATCTTTCTATCACAGCAGGGTGAATACAATGTGGTTTGATTTTGCTGTGGTTTATTTTCAGTTCTCCATTTACTTGGCTTGCCATATGAATTATAGGTATACAGTATTCATACGCCTGGCATATTCTTATATTCAAATTATATATATTATTATTTGTTAGATTTATTTTATTATTAGCAATTTATTTATTTATTATTTTTTTTTTTTATGAAAACTCCTAACACGAAAGGTATCAGAACCTATAATACTCAGTGCCGTGAATGGGCGGTTGAAAGCTGAGAAGATACTTGCTGAGATTATTTAATTTCTGAAGATTGCAATATTTGTGAAATACTTGTGAAGGAAGGCTGTTCTAGAGAACAGGAGTAGAGAAAATAAGTTGAGGACAAACCACCCCAACAAACATGCTTCACATGTTTGTTGGGCTGGTTTTGATGCGAGTGGGGGGAAATCACAGATACCGGTTCAAAAGAACAGTTTCAACGGAAGTATCTATCGAAAATGCACGAGACAGTATGGAGAAACTATGTAAGAGGATGGGTCGTTAATTAACCTGACTGCTCTTTTCTGAATAGTCCTAGTAGTTTGGGAGAGCATTTGGGATATCACCCCAGATGTGGAAACAATATTCTAGTTTTTTAGAAGAAAAGTAATGTTGATAGTGAAAAAAACTTTTTTTTTTTTTATTATTATGCATCGTTTGTGATGTGCTTGTGCGAAGAGAGATTAGAAGTCAGGGTAATCTTCAATAAAGGTATTGTTTATACCATGATTAACCAACACCTTAAATAGAGCCAAATATAGAATTTCTCATAAATTCATCCTCTGAGAGCCAACTTGTTACATGCGGACCGATACGCATGGAGAAGACAAGTGTTTCATGCATATGCGAACGCACCGAAAAAAATTACCTGATTCATAACTTGTAAAAATTGTTAATGAATTCCGCAAATTCCTTTACTCTACGCTAAAAGTAATATATAAAAACAACATATTTCATCAACCATTAAATATATTCTAACGATGCGTAGCCTGCTACAAAACGTTCTAACTATCCACGCTAAGCTAAACTACAGTAGTAGTAAAGAGCAGTGGCATATGATACAAGAAAGCAAGCTTATAAAGCATCAGTCAGGGGGGAAAAAACACCCCTTCCCGCATCACCTGTTCATACCTTCCAATCATTTGTCTAGTTCTTCCTTGAATTTATTCAAACTTCCCTCTTCGAAAACAACAGATGGAAGTTTGTTCCAACAATAAACCACCTACTGACTGAAAGCAAACCTTCGCACATAAAATGTATTACAGCGTTTCCCAAACAGTGGTCCGCGAAACCTTCAGAAGGTATCAAGTAATATGTATTTATTTTCTTAAAAAATATGCTGATAGAATGAATGAATTTCGTTATAGAACATTATCTTCGATACGATTAGTATATATAATTGTATTTGATAGTATGAACTAGAGCAATAATGCTCAATACGTTCTACGTTGATATCAATATTTGTAAAAGAATAAGAGAAGTTTACCTCAAAATAAGAATAAAATTGAGTTGTTTCACACAACTTTGAATTTTATTTTCAGAAAATCCAGTGCGCGCGCGCGCGCGCGCGCACACACACACACACACACACACACACACACACACACACACACACACACACACACATGTACTGTATATGTAGGGGTTCGCGAACTTGTTCTGATTTTTGAACGGGTCCGTAAATCTCAGTAGTTTGGGAACTGTTGGTATATTATATAAACGAGCAAAAAGCAACTTTTATGCGTGAACCGAGAACATTTTTCGTTTCTGCAAAAACGCCACATTGTACCATTCCTACAAATTAGCCCGTGGAAACCAGCATAACATCCAGTACTTCAGCTACAATGTACAAAATACTATCTATATACTGTACTACGGTACAGTACATGTATATGGATCTCTTGGTCCAATTTTAATGAAATTTGGGGTGGCTCGACAAATATTTTTAAAAGATCCAAATATAAAATTTCACGATATATATATATAAGCAAAGTTAATTAAGTGAAAGAACTAACAGATGGAAATGTAAAGAGCACAAAGCGCCAAACAAGTAGGGAAGGATTGAAAGAAAGAAGTATTAGGGGTGGTAAACGGGGAAAGAAGATGAAAAAACCTAGGTGAGAAATATCCCACTTGAATGAATACAATAAAATAGCATGTATCAAATAAGGGGATGGAAAAATTTTGTATGTAAGAGAAATCTAAAGATGTGAGAATGAAAAGACCAGTGGAAAAAAAATAATAAAAAACATATTTGATGTATGCTATAAATAATTGATACATAAAGCAAGTAATTCATCGGGTGGACTACGCCCGATTATGTATCGAACTGCGTTTCTATGCCTACGTTATAGCTATGAAAGGAAACAGATAGAACGAAAGTAATATGCAAAAAAAAAAAAAAAAAAATATAAGGAGGGTAAAAGCAGCAAATTCTTCCATAAAGATATATATATTTCCGAGATTAACCACCTCGGAAAGGACGACAAAATAGTATAGTTAACTGCCTTGTTTCCTATTATCTTGACGCGTTCCGTTCTGTAAAATTTTTCATTTCGAGCCCTGGGTAAAATATTTCTTTTCTTAATTAATGTATCTTATACAGAGATTAAAAGAACAGGACAGAGTGTCATGATTTTTATCATTTGCTCTTACGAAAACAGTATCTGAAGGTCAAGAGGAAACGTCTTGTTTGTAGAGTATAATCTTTAAGGTGATACGTAATTTGCCAATACAGTAGGTGGTTTACGAGGTTCCCATCAAGAGTACTCAGTTAATGCACTTATCTCTAACTTATCTTATGTTTATGAAATTGAACTAATAAATGATAAAAAAAATAATAATAAAATAAAAATAAATTAGAAACAGGGATGCCAAGTAGCTAACACGTCTTTTACGCTATTTAAAAACTTATCGGTAAAAGAAATTCTGATATAATAAAGCTACGAAAACACTAAGAACTATTTCGTCATTTCTCTCCATCTACTTACAGTAATTGAAAAGGTCGTTTCCAAATCAAGTTCAGTCCGAAATCGATGAAAATTGAAGAGTTCATTTCGCCAGTACAGTACTGTACTAGTGCCCAGCTTTTAGGCCAATAGACTGCTAAAGGGATTTTGCTTACCCTATATTTTCATATATATTTAGTAATGAAAGTACAAAGAAAAGCTGAATAAAATAAAAATTATTTTAAAATTGAAAATACAGTATTATACTTTTTAGGTAGGAATATATCCCATCAATTTTTTAATTAAAAGCCGATCTCCTGGTAATTAATTATTATTAGCCATATGGTGCAAGGAAGCCTGAGGCTTATGATGCACCAGCCAAAAAAAAATTCCCGAGAGAGAGATAATAGATATGATATCCAGCTCAGAACCCCGGGTGTGCCAAGCCCGTACTCACCAGATGTGAGCCCCTGGTGAAAAATATTTTTAGTATAATAATATAATAAATATTATTATAATAATGCACAGCTTTTAGGCCAATAGACTGCTAAAGGGATTTTGCGTACCCTATATTTTCATATACAGGCTGGCCTCGATTAGCGCGATTCATTCGTCCCGCGAGCGCATCGTGCAAAACGGAAACACGTTAATCGAATATAATAATCAATAGGAAAAATTATAATTGGTCCTTGACCTTCTGGAATGTCCATAAAGAATTTTAAAAATACCTTTTTGAATAACTTTTTAACTGTATACAATGTAAAAGATAATGAAAATAATTATGGAATTAAATGTTTATTGCATAAAACAGCGGTTCCCAAATGCGCCGCGGAATACGGTATTTTAAATTTTCGAAACACAGCGATACTCGACATCTGTCGGACACCGCGCGAACTACTAGCTCGTGGTAGTTCACAGTTTCAGCATTTCTTATTAAGTTGTTTGGACCTAACTACTAAACGGAACTGTTAGGTATTTCTTTTGGTCTGGGTGCGCCTTGAAAAAATTACTGAGACACTAAGTAATTTTTTCACTAAGTTCTAAGTTCACTAATCGTGAACCGAGAAAGTTTGGGAACCTCTGACATAAAATACACAATGAAGAAATGACTGTTGCGGAAATATTTGAACAGTGTTGACTTTCTGTTTTCATCAATCAATTTCCGATAGCAGACAACAATCTTCTCTGGGCCCTGGCGAAATAAATATCGCAGAGAACCTCAAACCTTTTGTTTGAGGTTCTCTGCGATACGAAAGATTTCATCTAATTCTTTTACTGTTATCTCCCTAGCGGTAACATTTTCATCTGGCTCATTTAAAAATTTGAATTTTTATTCAAGTGTGCATTGACTTTATTAGCAGGAGACAAACAAAACCCCAGGGGTTCCCATCTGGTGAGTATGGGATTGGCAAACCCAGGGTCCTGAGTTGGATATCATCATTCTTCTCTTTGTTGGTGATTTCTTCCTCTCTCTCTTTCTCTCTCGCAGGGTAACTCGAATTTTTTTTTTTTTTGGCTGGTGCAGCATAAGCCTCAGGCTTCCTTGCACCATATGGCTAATAATAAGTAACACGTCTTCTTCCGATGGTTGATGGAACACACCGAGGCGGGCAGCAGGCAAACATTTGTTTATTGACCGTACGACTCGCGGTAAGCTTAACGCGCGATTCAAATCTTTTTCAACTATCGCATTAAAAAAAAACAAAAAAGATCGCGTTAACTGGAAATTTGCATCGTAAAGTGAAAAGTGGTATAATTTTTCAAATAGCGTTAACTGAAAATCGTGTTAATCGAACTCGCGTTATGCGAGGCCTGGCGGTATGTGTTATTTAGTAATGAGAGTACAAAGAAAAAAGCTGAATAAAATAAAAATTATTTTAAAATTGAAAATACAGTATTATACTTTTTAGGTAGGGAATATATCCCATCAATTCTTTAATTAAAAGCCATCTCCTGGTAATTGATTATTATTATTATTATTAGCCATATGGTGCAAGGAAGCCTGAGGCTTATGCTGCACCAGCCAAAAAGCTTGCATCATGTGCCTATGCTAATTTTCCAAATTGGAGAAGATAACTTCTTAAACCATGTGAAAGTAATAGTGCTGAAAAACTATAGCACATTACATATTTAGGTAACTACATTTGATCATATAGAACCAAAAAAAAAAAAACCATAAAAAGAAAGAAAACGGACGAACAAACCAAATTAAATAACAAAAACCTACCAGTACTTTCACCACGAAACAGCCCCCCCCCCCCAAAAGCCTTCACTAAGCTGTTGCAATGTTGCTGCCACGTTACTCAAAGAAATCCGTCCCCAAAGACAAAAGAAGATTCCCAAATACGAAATTAACTGAAGTCGCAAAATATAAAAAGATATTTAATTAAGTCTACACTATTATATCACGCGATAGATTTAAGTAATTTTATTATTAAAACGCTACAATTTGAACGGATTGAAATACCCCAATGCCGAACACTTAAAGAATTCTAGCTACATTTCGGAACTCACTATTTCCTTTCAGGAAATGCACGATAAAGTGATAATAAAAATAAAATACTGTAATTAAAAGAAGGAATGGGAGTATCACAAGCATGATTTCTTCAGGGAAGCGCTCACAAATGGAAATTTCACTGTGGAAATACGCTCAATAGGTTGTATTTCATAGTGAACCACTGAAAGGCAGCCAAGCATTCATTGGTGGCTCAGTACTACATAAAACAAACCAAGAAAAAACCAATCCGCAATAAACAGAATTGGAATACGGCCAGCCCTCTTTGGGCTGACAAGAAATTGTTCGTTTTTTTTTTCCCCCGTGTTGACTAATGCCAAATTGGCAAAACTAAATCCAATGCAAAATAAAATTTAAATTTTATACTAAAAAATAATCAAGCTTAATTAAATAAATAAAATAAACAGTAGGCATAATGATTAAATAAATGAGGCCTATTAAGTTAAAAAGGTAAATAAAGAAAACAAAGGGCGGGATCGAAGAGTATACTGATCAGGCGTGAAGCAGTGATGCAAGTGTAGCTCCTCCTATTCGTTGCATAATAATATGCTTACAGGCCGTTGTACCCGATTGGTGTGTGTTTTTTTTTAATATTAACCTAAAGGACACAGTAGTAGGATACAGTGTACACTCTGTTTCTGTAACCTATAATTTTAATTCCTTTTACATGTTAAAACACAGAAAGTGGAGCCATCATTGTATGAACGTGGAAACAGGCCAACATTGTGAAGAGTTATTAGCCATATGGTGCAAGGAATCCAGAGGCTTATGCTGCACCAGCCAAAAAAAAAAAAAAATTCTGAACTACCCCCAGAGAGAGAATATCCAGCTCAGGACCCTGGGTGTGCCAAGCCCATACTCACCAGGTGTGAGCCCCTGGGGTTAAGTTGGAGAATTTTCTACAGTTTTGTAGTAGTGATGAATACTATATTGATTCACTGATTATTGGTATGAGATATTCATAATTAATTATTATTTCTATACAAAAAAAAGACTTGTGAAAGACAGCTGAATAGTGAAATATAAACATAAGTAAATATTCAGAGAACATGGAAACAACGGTTATGGTAACCATGTGGGAATGTTGCAGATGGTGGTTATTTCCTTTCTCAGTTCACATTCATTTATTTTGGTCCCTACTTTTTTCTCCCTCCCCCCCTTTTTTTTCCTTCTTCTTATACTTTACCATATTACATTGAAGAAATAAATATAATTTACTTATGTTTTCACACATATATAATAATTTAAGAAGCATTTTTTTTAAGTATTTTTAATGGTTTTTTAATACAATGGCCACACATTGGCTAAAATCTAGCAGCCTAGAAGGAGATTAAGATGACAGTCATGTGTGCCAGTTGCAATAAACATTAATAAATACAGAATTTTATGTACACACTCTACTCTGGGTTCAGGTATGTAATAATAAAAGGTTTCAGTACAGTGAGACAGGTGCACTGGTCTCACTGTACTGAAACCTGCTATAATTATTTTATATATAGTAGTAAATATAAATTCTTTATTTATTAATGTTTATTGCAACTAGCAGTATGGGCTTGGCACACCCAGGGTCCTAAGCTGGATATCATCATTCTTCTCTTTCTTGGCGATTCCCTTCTACTTCTGTCTCTCTCTTGGGGTAATTCAGAAATTTTTTTTTTTTTTTTTTTTTTGGCTGGTGCAGCATAAACCTCGGGCTTCCTTGCACCTTATGGCTATTAATAATAATAATAATGACTGTCATCTTAATCTCTTTCTAGGCTGCATTTTAGTCAAGTCTGGCCATTATATTTTAAAATATTACTTATTGATCTTAACTCCATAAATCTACATCTGGTCACTTTGACTAACCTCAACTCTTGTTTTAGGTTCGACTTAATGAACCAAACTCCTTTTGACTTCGGTTTTAATTTTTATTTAATTCTTTTCCTTTATTTATTATTTTAGGCCTGGCATCCTATGAAAAGAATTCTGCTTCATTTAGCTAAAACACATAGAAAGTGGAGCCACTAATATATATATATATATATATATATATATATATATATATACAGAGACTAACCAGAGCCACTAATATGTATATACTGTATATATTATTATTATTTTTTTTTTTTGTATACTACACAAAGATACAAAGAATCTGGAATCAATGGAAAATTTTGGACAATTATCTGTGACTAAATTTTGACTGCCTTATTACTGAGTTTGTTTATTATCTTTAACAAAAGTAATTTAGCATTCTTTCATATATATATATATATATATATATATATATATATATATATATATATATATATATAATGAATATTAAATGTAACCCATTAAAGGTAATGTTTAAAAAGTTACATAGGATAAAAAGGTATTCAGTTGAAATGGTTTCAGTAAATGAAAGATTAATTAACCCCGGGGGCTCATATCTGGTGAGCATGGGCTTGGCATACCCAGGATCCAGAGCTGGATATCATCATTCTTCTTCTTGGTGATTCCCTTCTACTTTTGACTCTCTCTCTCTCAGGGTAACTTGGCAACTTTTTTTTTTTTTTTCCTGGTGCAGCATAAGCCTCAGGCTTCCTTGCACCATATGGCTATTATTAATAATAATAATAAAGTCAGGTATGACAGATGCACCTAAAAGCACAAAGCAGCATTGCAGGATGCAATAATCTCTCTTATAGCATAAGCACATTGCAAATATTGCTTCCTCTGCATCTAAAAAATCGGATTTTCTCTCAGTGTTACTTTTCTTGTAAACAACTAACTCTGTAAAAATCTGAAATATTCCTTATCGTGGAATATTATTCCCACATTTGGGGTGGCACCCTTATATATAAGTTCTATTAATATATTGAATAAAGTATGCATAAATGGATGTGAAAGTTACATAAAGTGCCAGTAACTAGAAGGGTGAGGATAGTTGAAAAATAATTGTGGTAAATATGTGAAATGTTAAATCCTTAAAAGTTATGATGAATTAAGAAAATTATGTGCTAAATTACCAAGCCAATAGAAGGTGGGAGAACTGTAAAGTAAAATTAGTACAACAAACTACCAATAAATTAAAAATAAAAGTAAAAAGTGGTACAGCTGTCATCAGATATGGGGGAACATATTTAGATAATGGTCAAATATAGGTAAGGTAAATGTGCTTGATCTGATGTCAGCTGAAACAAATATTGACACATGATGACAGCTGTACCACTTTCTACTTATTTTTGTTATTGGTATTTTGCTGTAGTAATTTTACTTTACAGTTCTCCCACCTTCTATTGGCTTAGTAATTCGGTCCATAATTTTCTTAATTCATCATAACTTTTAGGATATTAACATCCTTCCACATATCTACTACACTAATGTAGTAGATGTGTTCCCTCGTCATAGGCCTAATGACTCGAATGAGTACAATGAACAATTGTACAGAGAAATAGTGGGCTAATAAATCAGAATGTCTTATAATGGGGGATTTTAACTTCCCAGATATTGACTGGAACTTGTGGGTTGATCACTCACACACTAGTAAGACTTTTGTGGATTTATTGGATGATTGTTTTCTGCAGCAGCATGTTCGAGAGGCAACCAGAGAGAGTAATACTCTTGATCTGGTTATCAGCAGTGATCATTCGTGTTTTAAGAATTTGCAGATAAAGGAACCACTAGATGGCAGTGATCAGTGTACTGATGTGGGATTTACTTAAAGATTTAATTACCATCAGGGGTAAAGGAAAGGGTTTTTGCTTCTGTAAAGGTGAGTACAGTGGTCTCAGAAAGTTTAAATTCTGTACAGTGGGATCAACTGACGATGTTACCAACAGTAAGTTCAAATTGGGAAGCATTCAAGGAATTAATCTTGGATGCTACTAAAAGTTTCATACCTATTAAGAAATATTGTTCAAGGTTTAGGCTTAAATGGTTATCAAATGAACTAATGAGACTCGTGACAGAGAAGAAAAATGCATGGGATGCATATAAATTATCAAGCGACTCAGAAGCCTATGGAAGCGACTCAGATTACAGACTATAAGCTAGTCTGTAATCAGGTCACAAAGGAGGTTAGGCAGGCGAAGGCAGATTAAGAGAAATCTTTGGCAAAAGATGCTAAGAAAAACAGCAAGGATTTCTTTACTTATATAAACGCTAAAAGGAAGAGGATGAATCTGATTGGTCCACTTGATATCGATGGTTCAACTGTTGATGATCCTGCTCAGATAGCAAACAAACTGAATGAGTATTTTGCATCTACATTCATATATGAGGAGTTATTAAGGTTTGAAAATGGCAGAAGGTTATCAAATTGTAGCAGGGTGCTTAATGATTTTGTAATAACTGAGAGCAAAGTGGAGGAGAAATTGTTGAATTTAAACATAAGAAAGGCATCTGGGGTGGATAGGATCTATCCAGCTATATTAAAGGAGGCAACAAAGCAAACTGTTAGCCATAATTATGAGAGCATCCTTGGACTCAGGGGAGGTTCCCACAGACTGGAGATGTACAAATGTATCCCCAATTCACAAAGGGGATCGAAGGGTGACATGAGTAATTACAGACCAGTCAGTTTAACTTCTGTTCTGGGTAAAATAATGGAGTGACTGGTTAAAGATGCATTGCAGGATCATCTAGACAAGACTGCAGCAATAATTCAGGCACAGCATGGGTTTGTTAAGGGAAAGTCTTGTCTGACAAATCTGACAGGATATTATGATTTGGTTACAAAGGAACTGGATGCAAAAAATAATTTTGATATCATATATTTGGATTTCAGGAAAGCTTTTGACACTGTTGTGAATGGAAGACTATTGTACAAATTGGAGCAGAATGGTATTAAGGGTAAGTTGCAAAAATGGATAAAAGGATGGTTGAGTGGGAGAAGACAGAGGGTGGTAATCAATGGGTGCTGCTCTTCATGGACTAATTTATTAGTGGAGTCCCACAAGGTTCGGTGTTGGGTTCTCTGTTGTTTTGTATATTTATCAATGATATTGCTGAAGGTATATCAGGCTTAGTGTCGAAGTTTGCAGATGATACAAAGGTTGGCAGGGTTGTTAATTGCAGTGTGTTACTGCAACAGGATCTAGATAATTTGGGCAGATGGGCTAAGAAGTGGCAACTGAAGTTTAACCTTGACAAATGCAAAGTACTGCATATGGGTAGAAGTAACCCCTGAGAAACGTACCAAATGTGTGGTACTTCACTTAAGGTGGTAGAAAATGAAAAAGACCTGGGAGTAATTGTGCAGTCAGATATGAAGTTTTCTGACAATGCAGACAGGCTGCCAGGGCAGGTCATGGGGTTTTGTCAATGATATATAGGAATTTTGCTAGCAGGGAAAAGGAGGTGATTGTCCCTCTGTATATAAGGCAATGGTCAGGCCACGCCTTGAGTACTGCGTACAGGTCTGGAGGCCTCATTTTAGGTAGGATGTAGATTTGCTTCAGCGTGTACAGAGAAGGGCAACAAGATTGGTGAGGGGAATGAAGGGGTCCTCTTACCAAGAGAGGCTTAAGTTCTGAAAATTTCAGTGGCAAGCACTAGGCACCTGCGCGGTGATCTGATTGAGGTATATAAGGCCTTGAATGGGTTGAGCACGCTGAATTCTGATGGGATCCTTCCACTTGTTCAGATTACGAACCTAAGGGGGCATAAATTCAAATCAAGAAAAGACAGATGTAGAATAGATGTGTGGAAATTTGCCTTTAGCCAGCGGGTGGTTAATTGCTGGAACAAACTTCCATCTGTCATTGTGGAAGTTGATAGGCTAAATAAATTTAAGGAGGAACTGCACAGGCATTTGGAGGGAATGGTGTGTGGTTTTTTTTTTTTTTTTTTTTGCTGATGCTGCATAAGCTTATACACTTGCTTGCTTGCATCACATGCCACTACTACTACTTTTTCAACTGTCCTTACCCTTCTAGTTACTGGCACTTTGTATAACTTTCACATCCATTTATGCATACTTTATTCAATATATTAATACAAACTTTATATATATACGTGGGGGTTTTGAAAAGTTTTCAGCCTCAGAAAGAAAACATGGTGCCAGTGGCAAATGTCATTTTATTCAACATAGTTCCCTTCCAGGTTGATACACTTGGTGCAATGTTCCTGCAGCAATTCTATTCCATGGTAATAGAAGTCTTTGTCTTTATCTGCAAACCACCCCTCTACTGCTGATATAACATCTCTTGTATCCCTAAATGTAGTACCTTTTGAGGTGCATTTTGAGGTTGGGGAACAGATAATAGTCAGAGGGGGCAAGGTGCGCAGAATAAGGAGGATGTTCAATGATTTCATACCGCAAGTCATGAATTTTCTGGCATTGTCTTGGATGAAAAGGATGCGTTTTGACAACTTTCCCTGCCTCTTTTCCTTCAAAGCAGCATGCAATTTGTCCAGCATGACCACATAATGTTCAGTGTTCAAGGTGGTGCATTTTTCCAGGTATTTGCTGAGTATTATCCCCTCACAATCCCAAAATATCACACCCATCACTTTCCCTGCAGATTTCTGTCTGTGAAATTTTTTGGGTCATGGTGATCCATCATGGCACCACTGCATGGATTGATTTTTGGTCTCAGGATCATACAAGTACAATGGTGTTTCATCAACTGTCACTACTCGTTGAATAACATTGCTTGCACTACTTGAAAAATGGTCCAAAAGTGCCTTCGCACAGTCCCTTCTTTTCCTCCTGTCATCAGCTGTCAAGAGTTTTGGGAACCCACTTAGCAGACAGTTTTCTCATACACAATTCTTCATGCACAATGTAATGCACCCACTTCAAACTGATGCTTAGTGTCTGCTGCACATTGCAGACCAATCCTCCTCTCTGCAAGGATCAGATCGTCGACACTATTTACAATTTCCACAGTCACTACAGTCCTGGGTCTTCCTGGTCTTTTCTCATCTTCTGTGCTTGTTCTCCCCCTCCTGAAATCTGCCACCCACAATTTCACTGTGCTGTATGAAGGGCACTCCTTGACCATTTTGTTTCAATTCATCATAAAATTCTTTGGCTCCCATTTTCTTGGAGAAGAGGTACTTGATGATGGCTGTCTTCTCAACTTTGGAAAAATTCACACTTTGCATCACCATGGTCACTTCAGACCTGTAAAAAAAAAAAAAAATTACTACTATCAGTAATTTTTTTACTGATAGTAGTAATTTTTTACTAATTAATGACATTTATTAGAAATTAATGACATTTTGCACAACATGTTATGAGACATTGGGTAACAACACACAAAGGATTTTCATCTATTCAAATTTTTTCCTTGTCAGGCCGGAAACTTATTAAAACCCCATTTTTTAAGTATATATATACATATATACATATGTGTGTGTACAAAGGGTACTAGGAAAGTTTTGCAATACAGCTTTGTTTATTTAATTTTTTCAAAGTAATTTCCTCTACATTCAATACACCTCTCCATCCTCCGAAACCAATCTTTAAACCAGTTCTGCCAAGTTTCACTAGGCAGTAAAGCACACTCGTTGTCCCAAGCCCATAGAAGGTCCTCATCACTGGAAAACCGCCTCCCTTTTAGCTTCATTTTCACATGCGGGAACAGTGCAAAGTCGCAGGGAGCAAGGTCTGGTCTGTAGGGAGGGTGCTCGAGAAGTTTCAGTCCTGTCGTGGTCAAATATTCGGTGCAGGCTTTGGCGCGGTGAGCTGGAGCATTTTCGTGATGGAGGTACCAGGTGTCCATTCTTGACTTTGGCCGCAGGTTCTTCATAGATCCAATGACTTTAGGCAGGCATTGTTCAGTATACCACTTCGCTGTGACTGTCTTCTGCGTGTCCAAAACGACACGTTCCACAATTCCACTCGATTTGAAAAATACAGCTATCATTTTCTTCTTTACAGATCAGGATTTTCTGACAATTACGGGTGTGTCGTCATCATCAAAGACCCAAACTTTGTTTTGAGCCTTGGTCGGCAGATCGTAATAGTACAGCCAAGTCTCGTCACCTGTCACGATGTTGTTCACATACCGAGATTGTCCCTTATCAAACTTTTTTAACATCTCCCGGCACCAAGTCACACGTCGTGTCATCTGCTCTTCAGTCAGTTGATGCGGCACCCAGAGAGAACAAAGTTTCTTCACGTGCAAATGATCTTGCAGAATCGAACGAATTGCTGGTGCATTTAGGCCCAAAGTATCCTCTATCTGTTGGTAGGTCACTCGCCTGTTTTCGTCAAGCATTTTCCTCACAGCAGTAACGTTTTCCTCCGTAACTGACGTTCGTGGCCTTCCCAGCCTCTCAGAATCCTCCAGAGTGAAATTTCCCCTTTGGAATTCTCTATACCACCTGAATATCGTTGTACGATGTGGACAATCATCATCTAGTGCAAGAGTCATTCTTCTAAGCACTGGTCTATGGTTAAACCACGCACGAAATTATACCACAAAACTGTCCTTATCTCATTTCGTGATCACAATGCCATCGCAAGCACTTTACACTCTCACTACTAATGAATAACTGAGCCCATCGACTTGGCGCGGCGGCTACTATGCACGTATGAACATGTCTCAACATGCAGCAACAAGCAGCTTCCTGTGATTCATTGTTGCGTCATATTGCAAAACTTTCCTAGTTCCCTTTGTATATATATATATATATATATATATATATATATGGCATGTTGATTTAAGTCATAAAATTAAAATCAAGACTTATGCCCAGTACAAGCAACAAAACTAAATAAATTAATAATAGTAATAATAAAGCAGTGTGTCACAGTCTTTAATACAATCCTTGATTTCATAAACTGTAAAGATGCTATGACCTATATTTCATGCTGTTACTGAGAGATAAGCTTTGCTAATACAAATATTAGTATCTTTCTTACAACTCTAGCATCAAAATTTAGATAATTTGGATATTGGAGTTTTAAGAAAGATACAGATAAAAACTGAAACATACTTATGGCTTTCTTGTGGACAGTTCACTAGACTAAAACAGGGCACAAAAGGTGATATAGTTGTACACGTTGGCACTAATCATATTAAGAGTAGGAGACCGGCGGATTTACTTAACAAGTACAGGTCACTGTTGAAAAAAGCTGTGAATTAGGGTTGAATTTGAAGGTGTCTGCAATTCTGCCCAGACATGATAGGAGGGAGTATATGATGAGAGCCCTGTCGATCAATTCGGCCCTGGAAAGATTGTGCAAGGCTCAAGCGGTAGAATTTTTTTCAGCCTGGTCTGTACTTGTTAACAGGAGAGACTGCTTCTACAGGGATGGGATACACTTAAATAGAAAGGGTGCAAGAATGTTTGCTGCTGCTATCGAGGCAGTGTTAGGTGGGTTGGAAAACTGCTAGATTGGGGGGGGGATACAAGGACTGATAGATTAACAGTAGCCACTGGCAGAGGTGAAACTGATTCTTGCACTGCTTCTATTGGAATGAGCAGAAGCCTGGAAAATAAGATGCAGGATATTTCAGAGACTGCTGGGAATCATTGGGGTACAAATAAACACATGGGTTGTGTTAGGGTAGCTAAGAAAAAGAACAGGTGCATGTATACTTGAGTGTACACCAATGCTAGGAGTTTGGTAAATAAATTTGATGAATTTGAGGTATTGCTCAAAACATCAAAGGCAGATATTGTTGGGATTTCAGAGACATGGTGTCACACAGATATAAGGAATGCAGAACTGGAATTTGGGGAGTACAATGTCTACAGAAAGGATTGACAGGATAGGAAAGGAGGGGTTATGCTATTAGTTAAGAAATACAGTGAAACTTCCCTTTAACGGACAGCCATGGGGAACGAAAATCTGTCCGTTAGAGAGGTGTCCACTAACAAGAAGTCTGAGGGGGGGAAAAAAAAGAAAGAAAAATCGTTAAACGTTTAATATTAAATTAAATTATATACAGATTTTGCACAATATTTTTGTAAATAATATACATACAATTGTGCTATGCATATTATGACTTTATCTTAAGAAATATACATACAGTAATCACTTATTTTCTTCTGCACCTTCTTCCGGCTGATAATTTTGTTTTCAACATTTGTTTGGAGTGAAGAACCCATCGAAAGTCCTTCAGTATCTTCTTCAGCGGCGAAAAACATTTTTAAACGATTGATTTGTATGAGCGATTCTTCTATTTTCATCGGTGGTTCGTCGTTAATATGTTCTTCAACAGAATGACCCATTTCCATTTCTTCATCCTCATGTGGAACTTCTTGAAAAATATCGATGATAATGTTGTTGATATCTACAGCAGCATCTTCTGTAGTGAGGTTCGAGTCTATATCTTTGTAGCCAGGGTCACTTTGTAGCTGAAGTATCATACATTATCGATAGATGTTGAAGTTCTTGTTCTTCTTGGCAGGCGCCTCCGTAGCCAGGTGGGAAGGAGCAGCAGTGCGCAGCACACGCTTCTTGATTAGACCGGGGTTCGAGCCCGTCACCACCAAATACGGAGGATGCGGAAAGGTCAAGGAATGACCACCGCATATCCCGGAGCAATATGGCCTTAGTTGCTAATGCTCCTAAAAACCAACCAAAGCTTGTTCTTCTTGGTGCTCCACATTGCTGTTCACAACTTCAATTTTTGCGTTTGAGAAGCCAGACTTTACAAAATAGTTCACGACAGTTTGTTTTCTAATTGCGTTTACTGAAGAGGAAATCCATTGAATCGCATCTAGGATGGTTATATTTGGTTGGTTATTTGATTTTTAGGAGCATTAGCAACTAAGGCCATATTGCTCCGGGATGTGTGGTGGTCATTCCCTAACTTTTCCGCATCCTCCGTATTTGGTGTTGACGGGCTGGAACCCCGGTCTAATCAAGAAGCGTGTGCTACGCACTGCTGCTCCTTCCCACCTGGCTATGGAAACGCCTCGCATCTAGGATGCTGAGTTTATTTGCAAAGTCACTCGCACATGTTACATCGTTCGTGTTTGCAATGAGATGTCTTAAAACATGTTTTCTGTAGTGAAGTTTAAAATTTTTTATTATCCCTTGATCCAAGGGCTGACACTCTGCAGATGTGTTTGGTGGCAGAAAAACGATTTGAATGTTGGACAATTCAATGTGCGGGTGAGATGCAGCATTATCCATGAAAAGAATAATTTTTCTGTTAAAGTGACTTATCCATTCGCTCACGATATCTCGTGTCATCCACGCTTTTTTATTAGACTTCCAGTCAACATTCAAAAGATTCAACTTTATGCCCTTGAAACAACGAGAATTTTGTGGTTTTCCTATAACAAGAGGTTGTTCAAAGTCTCCCAGCATATTTGTACACAATAGTATAGTCAAACGTTCCTTAGAAATTTTTTCGCCCTGACACTTTTCGTTTTTTAGACTCATTGTTTTTTCAGGAAGAGCTGTAAAAAACACCCCTGTTTCATCACAGTTGTAAATATCCTTAGCCTCAAAATCACGACATAAATCTTCCAATTTGACGGTCCACTCTGTTACAACCCTAGTATCAACAGATCCACCTTCACCACTTACGGTTTTCCAAGATATTTTATGCCGAGTTTTGAACTTGTCTAGCCATGCCACAGAAGCTTTGAACTCATTTACTCCCATAGAATTCGCAACCTCCAAAGCCTTTTCCCTAATAATAGGCCCATTAATGGGAATTTTTTTAGCACGTGAGCCGGCAAAACCACTCATACGTAACATTGTCAATTTGAAGTCCAACAGTTTTCGGGAATGATTTTTGAACATTTCCTGATCATTTCCGTGTTGCCAAAATTGTTTGAGCAGTTCATTTTTTTTTCTTTTGGATTTCGCTTACCTGCGTCTTCCCGATTTTGCAGTGAGATTGAGAACACTATTCTTTTTTGCCGATCATACGCATTAATGAGTTCGACTTTATCTTTTAAAGTTAAATGGTTACGAGAAGACATTGTGCACTTCACACGACACCGAACAAAACTGAAACTGAAAAGATGAAAGGCCGACCATATTCTCCCCCCCCCCGCACACACCGAATTCATCAGAAATTTCACACGTGCCTTAAAATTCTTGAAAAAGGGTTTAGAACCGCGACCTAAACCTTGATAAAATTCAGAGAATCGGAAAAAGAAAAACACACGATTGAAGCAATACGTGGAAGAAAAGTTCATAGAAAAAGAGCCGTGAGCTCGCCCGCTGTCCCGTTATGGGGAGATCAAATTAAGTGCTAATCTAAACGAAACAGTCCAGATTGCCTGTCCGTGTCCGCTAGACAGAAGCTGAAAACACGTTAAAACCAATGGAGGTGAGTTGGGGAATTTGAAAATATCCGTTGTAGAGAGGTGTCCGTTAGGAGAAGTTTCACTGTACATAAAATCCAAGGAAGTGAAGCCAGTCGACATTGCTGGACAGTGCAGTGTCGAGTCAGTTTGGTGTGACATAAGCATTGGGAGATCAAAATTGAGAGTAGGAGTGTGCTATAGACCTAATGACTCTGATGAGTATAATAAGAAACTGTACAGGGAAATAGTGGGCCAGTAAATCAGAGTCTTATAATGGGGGATTTTAATTTCCCAGATATTGACTGCAATTTGGGGGCTGGTCACTCACACACTAGCAAGGCTTTTGTGGATTTATTGGATGATTGTTTTCTACATCAGCATGTTCGGGAGGCAACTAGAGTGAGTAATACTCTTGATTTGATTATCAGTAGTGATTCTTCATACATTAAGAATCTGCAGATAAATGAACCACTAGGTGGCAGTAATCACAGTGTGCTGAAGTGGGATTTACTCAAAGAGGTAACTACCATTAGGGGTAAAGGAAAGGGTTATTGCTTTCGTAAAGGCGACTATGATGGACTGAGACAGTATTTAAATTCTATACAGTGGGACCAACTGATGATGTTACCAACAGCAAATTCAAAATGGGAAGCATTCAAAGAACGTATCTTGGAAGCTACTAGGCTTTACATACCAATATTGTTCAAGGTTGAGGCCTAAATGGATGTCAGATGAACTAATGAGACATATGGCAGAGAAGAAAAATGCATGGGATACATACAAATTAACACGTGACACAGAAGCCTATGATAGATACAAGTTGATCTGTAACCAAGTTACAAAGGAGGTTAGGCAGGCGAAGGCAGATTACGAGATATCTTTGGCAAGCGATGCAAAGAGTTCTTTACTTATTTAAACTCTAGAAGGAAGGGGATGAATCAGATTTGTCGATGTCGATGATATCGATGGGTCAACTGTTGATGATCCTTCTCAGGTAGCTAACAAATTAAATGAATATTTTGCATCGACATTCACACATGAGGAGTTATTCAGCAAGGGGAATGCCAGAGGTGTATTGAACTCTGGCAGTAAGCCAGAGAATCTTGTAATCTCTGAGAGTCAAGTGGAGGAGAAATTGTTGAAGATAAACACAAGAAAGGCACCTGGGGTGGATGGGATCTATCCAGTTATATTAAAGGAGGCAGCAGAGGAAGTAAGCAAACCCTTAGCCATAATTATGAGAGCTTCCTTGGACTCAGGGGAGGTACCCATGGTCTGGAGATGTGCAAATGTGACCCCAATTCAACAAGACTTCAGTTATAGCTCTGACACAGCATGGTTTTGTTAAGGGGGAAGTCTTGCCTGACCAATTTGATTGGATACTATGATGCAGTCACAAAAGAACTGGATGCAGGGAATAACTTTGATATTATATACTTGGATCTTAGAAAGGCTTTTGATACTGTTGCACATGGAAGACTGCTGCACAAATTGGAGCAGTGTGGCAGTGAAGGCAAATTGCTGCTATGGATAAAGGGGTGGTTGAGGGGGAGAAGACAGAGTGGTAATCAATGGACACTGCTCATCGTGGACTAATGTTATTAGTGGAGTCCCTCAGGGTTCAGTATTGGGTCCATTATTGTTTTCTGTATTTATAAATGATATAGATGATGGTATATCAAGCTTAATGTCCAAGTTTGCAGACGATACGAAGGTTGGCAGGGTTGTCAAGGACACTACTGACACTTTGCTGCTGCAACAGGATCTGGAAAGTTTGAGCAGATGGGCTGAGAGGTGGCAAATGAAGTTTAACATTGACAAATGTAAAGTACTACATATGGGAAACAGCAATCCCAGAGCAACGTATCAACTCTGTGGTACTACACTGACAGTGATAGAGAATGAAAAGGACCTGGGGGTGGTTGTGTAGGCAGATATGAAGTTCTCTGAGCAGTGCAGACGGGCTGCAAGTGTAGCTCTTGGCATATTGTCAATGATATATAGGAATTTTTCTACCAGGGATAAGGAGGTGATTATTCCCTTGTATAAGGCAATGGTCAGACCACACCTAGAGTACTGTATACAGGCCTGGAGGCCTCATTTCAAGAAGGATGTAGAGCTGCTGGAACGAGTACAGAGAAGGGCAACAAGAGTAGTGAATGGAACAAAGGGGTGCTCTTACGAAGAAAGGCTTAAGTTTTGCAAATTACAGTGTCTGGAGACTAGGCACCAGCGAGGTGATCTGATAGAGGTGTATAAAGCCTTGAATGGTTTGAGCATGCTCAATGCTAATGGGATTCTCCCTCTTGCTCAGAATAATCACCTGAGAGGGCATAAATTCAAATTGAGGAAAGACAGATGTAGGATAGACGTGCGGAAATTTGCCTTTAGTCAGTGGGTGGTTGGTTGGTGGAACAGACTTCCATCCCTTGTCGTGGAAGTTGATAGCCTAAATAAGTTTAAGGCTCAGCTGGACAGGTATTTCGAACAAACAGAGGGGTGAAGTGGTTATTTTTTTTATTTATTTTTTTTTTTTTGGCTGATTCTGCATAAGCTTTATTTCTTGCATCAAATGCCTCTACTAATGCTAAAACAAGTGGGAGCTGTCATCTAGAAATATCTAGATTTAAATTATTTAACTATTCGATAATTCCGATTAATATCAATACATTATTCGTATTAATTAATGTAATAAGCTATGAATTAGCTATTAACAGTAGGTTTTTTTTTTTTTTTTTTAACTTAACATTTCATTAAATATTTCCCAGTTGTGTCAATTATTACGATAAATTACCTTAAATTTACTTTCGGAAATCAGTGGAAAATCGCACCCCAGCTTTGTTACAAAAGAAATACTTCTTTCTGTCCTCTATGTCAGTAGACAACTACAGACATTGACAAATGTAAAGTTCGTGCCCATTCTACAACTAACGTGTAGAATGGGCACGAACAGAATACCATCCACACTCCTTTGGAGACAACGACCCACCCAATGGAGCATCCAACGGACCGCGCCTAGGAAAACGTGGGCCAAGCAAGTGGAAGATGACTTGAAGAGCCGACATCTCGACCTTAACCAGGCCAGGACTGAAGCCATGGATCGTAAGGTATGGAAGAACATCACAGAGCAAGTCCGAAACCCTGCGGCACCTACAGCAGCATACTGGTTGCGTGGCCAACCGCCTCCCCCAGCTGCCAGCTAAGGACCAAAGAAGAAGAAGACAACTACACAAATAATTATAATAACGATAAAGGCAATGTAAATTGTACTTGCTATACTCCATTAACACTAATCAAATACAGTAACGGCTTTATTAGCATTGGGCATGCGTGCTAGTACTCTCTGGGTTTTGATGGCTACATTAGTTCCATGTTCATACAATGATGGTGCTGGGAGTAATTGAGCAAGTGTGCAAAAGGGGTACCAATTTCGGTTAGTGTGTTCATTTAATTTTTTTCTTGAATACCTCTTGAACAGTGATATAAAATAACAACTTTTTTTTAAATTTTTATTATTATTTATTTTATTAGACTGCATTTTGTTTGGTAACCTGACCAATTTGAGAAAACAATTTGCAAAATGTTAAATTGAGCACGCTACCCTGACGTTGCTAGCCTGTACATCACATCCTTGCTTCAGTCGGTTTAAAAATGGCATTTTCTCTAACCAGTGGTGTAGCCAGCGTTAGCAGGTACATTGTACCCCTGATGCCGAAATCTGCTATTGTGGTTATTTTTTAGAAAGCAAATTGCAGCTTTTTTTTTTTTTTTATGAATTGCTATTGGCATTTTTTTGTGGATGTACCTGCTGACAAAAGTCCTGGCTATGCCACAGTGAATGGGTGAGAGGAGATACGATTGCCTATACTTCATCATGCCACACCTCTGCACTGCCAATCAAAGTGTATACCACGTTCTAAAGATTAACTGGCCTATATATTATATTTCTGCCAGCTCTACTCACTTGCAGAATGCCATTCACTCTATTGTAAAATTAGTGCAAAGCAGTGGGTGGAGCTAGATTTGACCATCGTTTACTGTCGCAAAGGTCAATGGGCAAGTCATTTTTTTTTTAAGTTTAACCTTTAGTTTTGTTTAAATATGCACAGAAAGGGTGACAGTGTCATTAATTGTAACATGTAGATAGCAAGCTTCAAGTTTGTGTCCAGCGTGTATTTATGCGCTCATTCATGGCAGACCATCTGCAAGTGTGCGTGCATGCATATAGGAAGGTCATATATATGAAGTCGGCAACTTTGTATATACAATCAAAGCTCTTTTTATCATCCTATGTGGTTGGTCCTAGTCAATTTCTCATTAACCTAATGCTATTTATACATTCAGCATAATGACATTCAAAATAAAAATTTTCTATAACGACCATAAATTTCTACCTCTTAACCTGAAATTTAATTTTCTACTACAATATTCACATTTATAAATGGCAGAACCTTCAAAGATATTGAAGTAATTGCAGCCTGACCAGGAAAAATTATTCATTAAGATTTCCCACACTCTTTCCTTGCAGTGCGGACTCAGTGGTGAGCTGCGAATTGTTTTGCCGACATTTTATTCTTTTTTTTTTACAACTAGAGAAATATAATGGATAAATTTTTTTCATAAAATTTTAATATTGTGAATAAAAAATAGCATGCAATATTTCCTATACCACAAATAACAAACAAAAAGCCACATGTGTACGCTGTACTCACGAAACATGTTTAATTTTATGTGAAAACATCTTTGACGAAAATAGAAACCGTTTTAATTTGAACAGCTGGAACCAAAGTTATGAACGAGTTAACGTTTTATGCACACACCCACTACTTACTCTACTGAATCAACCTTGGTGACTGAGTTAGCGTAATTTAGGAAGTGATGTCATTTGTGTAATAACAGTCTCACATTTTCATTACCAATCGATTTTACGTTTTGTCCGGAAAATTTAGTAGTGGCCACCAAAGATGTTTTTACATCAAAAGCTATCACAAAACATTCTAGAAAAGGTACACAAATCGCAGTACGTGAAAAAAAATTATTACTTATTATTAGCCATATGGTGCAAGGAAGCCTGAGGCTTATGCTGCACCAGCCAAAAAAAATTTCCTAAGTTACCAGACAGAGAGAGAAGTAGAAAGGAATCACCAGGAAAGAGAAGAATGATCCAGCTCCAGGACCCTGGGTTTGCCAAGCCCATACTCACCAGATGTGAGCCCCCTGGGGTTTATGCAGATATTTAAGAAAATTTATTCTAAAAAATGGCATATAGAATTTTTGCTTCTTTATTAATATTTGTTGTCGATCTTCTGCTTTGCTCGATAGCTGAGTGATGATAATGGAGGAAAGATTTGACATAACGATCCGGATCAAATTGAAGCAATGGTTTCCATTTAAATTTATGGTGATTATATGTGCGATGTGTTTAATTGTCAAAGATCTTTTTATTTTACAATATTTTTCATTATGCTGAAAGCTCACTCAGCTTCAGCACTGCTAATCGCAATGTTTTCAAGGATATGTCTGGCTTTTTGATGTGAAAACATCTTTGGTGGCACCTACTAAATTGTTTGGACTGAAGTAAAACAGATTGGTAACGAAATTGCAAGATGGAAATGACAAATTTAATTAAAGACTACATGGAAAGTTCATTAAATCAAATGATGCTAACAAGTAAGTAGCGGGTGTGAGCATAAAATGTTACATTGTTCATAACTTGGGTTCTAGCTGTTCGATTTTAAAAATTTTTGATTTTTGTTAAATTTTCATCAAAGATGTTTTCATATAAAATAAAACATTGCTCATGGTTTCAGGGTACACATGAGGACTTTTTTAATTGAAAAGGGGATTTTACTCTAGTTTAAAGATAATCTGTCTTTAACAAGATCTCCAAAATTATTAATTTTTATTTCATATTTTATTAGAAAACTTAAATTTCTTATTTGTTTGATCTCTACAGATCAAATATTCAAGAATATTCAAAAAAACAGATCTATTTTTCACCTCTACAAATCAATCAACCATGAAGAACATGGTTGGTTGATCTGTACTGACGTTAAAGTTATGGGCATGTTACTTGAACAGCAATCTGGCTACACAAAAATGTATTATTTGTGTGCATGGGACAGTCGGGCAAGGAGTAAGCACTGGGAAGTCAAGGTCTGGCCAAAGAGGATCAATGAATGTAATTCATAAACCACTAGTATACTCTAAAACTGTCCTCCTTCCATCCTTGTACATCAGACTGGGTTTCAAGCAGTTTGTGAAAGCTTTATCTTAGGAGGGTCCCTGCTTCAACTGCCTTTGTACTAACTTCCAATTGATCATCCAAGAGAAGTTAAAAGGTATTTTTGTTGGACTTAAAATTCACCAACTGATGAAGGAACTATGACTAAAAGAGAAAAACAGGAATGGATTAGCTCCAGGTCTGTTGTTGAGAACTTATTAGGGAACCAAAAGGATCCAAACTACAAGAATATAGTTTAAAATATGTTGGAAAGCTTCAAAAAGCTGGGCTGCAACATGAGTGTCATGATACGTTTTTTACACTCCCACATTGATTACTTTCCAGAAAATCTAGGAAGTGTTAGTGAAAAGTAGCATGAGAGGTTTCACCAGGATATTAAAGACATGGAAATGAGGTACCAGGGGAAGTAGAATGTTAATCCCACTTAAGTGGATGCTTAAGTGGGACTGTAAACTAGAAGGATCTGCAAGGAAATCAAAGAAATGAAAATTTGAGCCATCATAAATTGGTTTTTAAAATGAGAGGAGTTTTAATGGACTTTTTACCACATTGCCCTTTTCAATAGTGTTTTGAACATTTATTTAAATATAAAAGTCTGATAAAAAATAGCATTTTGTTATAATTTCAGTGCACAAATTCTGCCAAAATTAATAAAAATGAGTGAAAATCAAATTTTCTTTTGTGATTTTTGAAGTAACCTGACTTGATGGAAACAAACAAACAAAGTCAATTTTGAAATCAGCATTAAAAATGATTTGTTTCTGAGAAAACGTTTTTTTTTTTTTTTTTTCAAAATGCAGAGTAGTGTATTTGTCTACTACTTCCCTGAATTTATTCAAAATACATTTCCACAACAACAACAGATGAAAGTTTGTTCCCACAATCAACCACCTGTTGGTCAAAGGCAAACTTTTGCACATCTATCCTACTACCACCCTTCCTCAATTTGAATTTGTTTTGTCGTGTATAATCTGAGGAAGAATGCTATCAGCACTGTGCTTGCTCAACCATCTCAATCAGATCACCTCAGTGGTGCAAAGTCTGTAGACACCAATTTGTAGAACTGAAGTCTTTCTTGGTACGACCACCCTTTTGTTTCCTTCGCTAATTTCATTGCCCTTCTCTGCACCCATTCCAGCAGATCTACATCCTTCCTAAAATGAAGCCTCCAGACCTGTATGCATTACTCAAGGTGCAGCTAACAATTCCCTTGTACAATATGATAATCCCTTTTAGCAAAGTTTAGGTATATCATTGACAAAACCCCAATGAGCTCTCCTGGCAGCCTATCTGCACTACTCATAGAATTTCATATCTGACTGCACTGTTACCTAGATTGTTTTCATTTTCCACTATTCTGAGTGCAGGGCTGGCCTTAGACTTTGCAGAGCCCATAGTGTAAGCCCAATATTTAACATACACTCTGCTGAACACAGTTTGAATATCGTAATAGCCAAAAATCATAATTTTTATGAGTGACCAGGAGTCTAAACACAATGAAGGACTGAATTAAAAATTTGTCAATATTTTTATTTCGTTTATTTTTTTCGTTTGTATATTTTTGCATATTGTTAATCTTTGGTGTAACTATAGTTATAGTAATTGCACTGCCCTTGCACAAATAAAAATTACAATGATATTTTGCAGGCTTTCTTTGCAGAGAATTCTTCAATTATGTTGCTATAATACATCTTACAAGCATGGCTATTTTATATTGATAAAATAGCCGAGTTGATAAGACATGCTTGTAGCATGCAAGTTTTAATCAACTTAAGTTTCGAAAATCTTCTTTCATCAGGCGTAATAGTTACAGGTAGAATTAGGACTATTCTCTAAGCAACGAATGTAATTGGAAAGTCTGTATATCTCTAATTAATCGAAAAAAAACTAAAGTTCCCAGTGGATCTTTATGGAGCTGTGTTGAAATGATTGAATTTAATGTGTCCAATTCTTTGGCAAGCATGAAACCATCAAGATTCCAATGTTTATCACTTAAAATCTTTTCCATATATATAAACTATTTTCATGTAATTTGGCCTTTTTGAATTCATGGCAGCTATATAGGAAGCTAAATGTTTTCTGGTGTTTTTAGTTTTCAAAGTGGCTGTCCATAGATGCAATTGCTTTGCAAACAATCTTTGGCAGATTGTTGGGGTGGCTCTGAGCTGGGCAGGTGGAATCCTCTAGCCGCAGAGATCCCAGAATGAAGGAAATGAGATGAGATCACTTAATTTCAATTTATTTATTTTACTTAAAAGTTGGAAGTATTTCATTTAAGTTTTACTGTTACCATTTTATAATTAATTTCTTATAGGTTTAAGACTGTGAAACTTTTAAAGTTTGACAACGTTCAAGCATCTGTTATGTGCTGCATAACAGATGCTTGAGAGCTTTAAAATCCCCCATTGTACATTACAGTACGTGGGATGTTAAACGGTTTAATACCAAAATTGTTCAGTAGTCTAAAGTGCCCCTTGGGCTTATTAGACTATTGAATAATTTGGACAAATTATAAATCACATGGAGCCTGTTCTTTTCTTTTGACAATACTTCTCTTTAACTGCATTAGTCTTTTGGTTTAATTGATTCTATATTTTTTGATATTTTACATTAGTTGAATAATGGAATTCAACCAGACTTTGGATGTTAGTGATCCAGATCTTTTCAAAATCATCCAGAAAGAGAAAGACAGACAAGTCAGATGTGTGGAGATGATTGCCTCAGAAAACTTCACTACTACAGCTGTTCTTCATGCTTTGAGTACATGTTTACACAATAAGTATTCAGAAGGATATCCAGGAGTGAGGTAATGATTAAGTTAATAATTACTATATAAAACTTAATAATGCTTTGCATAGTAATTTTTATATTTGTTTCTCCTTTACAGTGCATCCTTTCAAGCTGTTACTTTGTGGGTTTTTTTTTTTTTTTTGTTGTTAGTTGTTGGTGCATCAGCTTCTGTAGCCATAATGCACCTCCCAAAGTTTTTGTATTTTACTCTGATCCAAGCCCGAGATGGGTTTGGGTTGCTGGGCAGGCACTTTACCCACCTGGCTAGCCCAGTCGGCTCTTTGTGTTTTAGCTAATTATGTGTTACATGCAGCACTTTGATATGAGTTAATGATTTCTGCACCTAAGTGATCTTTAAATTAAGTATTCTTTTCCTTCTGCTTAGACCTTTTTTTTGTGAAGAATGTGCATCTCCCTAAAAGTTGCATCTGAGGTGGTCTTATTTTTTGTTCCAAGCTTGGCTCCATCTACAATTTTTAATTATAGACAGTCTTAAATATGATAGTAATACAGTAACAAGATAACTTCTTGGTTGCAACTCCTCAGAGTATTCCTGAATATTTAAACAGTATTTAATTTCAGAGTAAGATATATGACAATAATAATAATAAGCATACTTAGATATAACGAACAGAGAAATATCTGTAGCAGATATTTCACTGTTTTAATTTGGTATTACCAGTTGAAATCAGCCTCTGGTGATTTCAACTGGTAATACCAAATTATATATTATTTTCTTTTTTTAAGACCATTACTGTTCCATGGTATTTAAATCAGTTTGAGGTCTGACTTATTGCTTAATTTTAAATTTTATTAATGTATGACCTCAAAGAAAGGTTTTTTAAATTTATTTTTCCTGTAAATGACTTTTACTGTGAACAGATACTAATAAAAGCATGCAAGAGTATAAATTTGAGCCAGTCTTGCTTTGGTACAATCACATCATCCATCTAGTCTGGAAGAAGCAAAAGAGTTCAAAGGCATTGCTCCAAACTCTCTTTGTGCATGGATTATTTGTCTAAGTTTTTATCTAAAGATGAGAATAAGGATCAATTTCAGAGTATCATGTCAACTTTTTTTTCAGTTGACTTACAGATACAGCTATATTATATAACATATAACCATTTTTAACATTGGTTATAAGTACAAAATATAAATCAGTAATGAATACAAATTTTTTTTTTTTTTTTTTTTTTTTTTTTCAGTATGAACATACTTCAAGAATGGCAACTACCATTATAATCAAGTTTATCTAGGGTCTAGGAAAATTCACCAGAAATATAATTCACCGAATATCAATTCACTGATAAATGAAGTAGAATAAGTTACACAGTAATAATGCTTAATTTTTACTCTAGAGTCTTTATGTACAATTCACTGAATAGATAAAAAAAAAATAAATTTTATTGAAATATTATAAAAGTTATATGAATAGTCTTCACATTAAAAATACAAGGTAGTATTTTAAAAGTCAAGTCTTTTGATATGGGCCACAGTTTTATGGAATTTTTATTGTTAAGAACTGCATAAAATGGAAAAACTAAACCTATATCTGTTATAACTATTTCTGCAAAAGTAAAAAAAAAAAATCATTTTACCCTTCAGTAGTTGGGGGAATAACTATTGTCCTCCAGTTTCAAATTCATTTTTAAGTTAGTATGTTTTTTTTTTTGACCCTTTGTAATTTCATAATAGGTGTTCTTATTGATCTATTCAGAGACATAAACTTGTTTTAAGTTTATGAAAAGGACAGCCATAAATAAGTCATCTAATGTTCAACGTTGATAGATTATTTGTAATGAGAATTGATGGTGATTATACTAGTAATCAGTAGATTATTTATAGAAGGTTCATAATCATCATCAGCCATTTTCAATCCACTGCAGGATGAAGGCCTCTCCAGCAACTTTCCAGTTCCTTCTGTTTTGAGCACTGGCCATCCATTTACTACTCAAAAACTCATGAATTTCATCTATCCATCTCTGCCTTTGTCCTCCAGGTTTTCTTCTAGCTCCTCTTGGGTACCATTCTGTTATTTTCTTAGTCCATCTGTCATCATGTCTTCGAGCTATGTGTCCTGCCCAAGACCATTTTAGTTCTTTAGTTTTGATAAGAATGTCCTTTACTTGAGTTTGCTGCCTAATCCATGTGTTTCTCTTCTTATCTAACAGTCTGATTCCCAATATAATTCGTTCCATTCTTCGCTGTGTAGTTCTTAGCTTCTCTTCCATTCTTTTGGTGAGTGCCCAAGTTTCACTTCCATAAGTCATGGTGGGGAGTATACATTGATTCATTATTTTACGTTTCAGACAAACTGGGATATTGCTCTTCAGTATGTGACTATATTTCCTGAATGCTATCCATCCAAAATTTTATTCTTCTCTTGACTTCCAGCCATTTATCATTATTACAGCTAATAACTTGTCCCAGATAAGTATATGACTCCACCTTTTCAATTACTGCTCCTTCAATCATTATTTCCCTTTCCCTGGCATACTTGTTCATCATTACTTTTGTTTTAGCCATATTCATCTTTAGTCCAAAATTCTTACTAACTGTGCATAACTGATTAAGATTTTCCTCTAATTCTTTGGGATCGTGGCTTATGACCATAATGTCATCTGCAAATCGTAAATGGTTTAGGTACTCTCCGTTCACATTGACTCCTTTCTGCGACCAGTCTAATCTTCTGAAAGCTTCCTCAAGGGCAGCAGTAAACAGCTTCGGAGATATTGTGTCTCCTTGTCGAACTCCTTTCTCAATTTTAAATTTGCTACTGTCTTTGTCTAGTCTAATAAAGGATGTAGCACTCTCATATATTTTCTTCAAAATCATAATATATGGAGTATCTATGCCTTGTCTTTCCAGTGCCCGAAACATTGCCTTATGCTGTATGGAGTCAAATGCCTTTTCATAATCCACAAATGCCAGGCATAATGGTGTTTTATATTCATTTGCTTTCTCCATTAGCTGTGATATTACATGAAGGTGATCCATAGTTGAGAATCCTGTCCTAAAGCCAGCTTGCTCTTTCGGTTGATTCTCATCAAGTATTCTTTCTAATCTGTTAGTAATGACCCTTGTGAACAACTTGTAGATATGGGATAACAAGCTAATTGGTCTATAATTTCCAATTTCTGATTTATCTCCTTTCTTATGCAGCAAAACTATGATTGCATTATTCCACTGCTTAGGCATCACACCTTTTCTAATGCACTTTGTGAAGAGCCTTGCCAGTTTTTGTGTTATGTCTCTTCCTCCCAATTTTAACAACTCTACAGTAACTTCATCTTCCCCCGGGGCTTTCCGATTCTTCATTTTCTTCAATGCATGTTCTACCTCATCAGGAAGAATATCGGGTATGTCGTATGTGTTGCTACTTTGCAATCCATCTTCCCCACTGCTGGTATCATTCCCTCACTCCTTGTATAATTCTCTATAGTAGTCTTCTGCTATTTGAATTATGCCTTCTCTGCTGTTTATAAGTACACCATCGCTATTTTTCAGTTTCAGTATCATTTGTCTTTCTGTATTACTGCTCATGGCTGCTGATTTAAATCCTTTGTTTTCCCTTAATGCTTGTTCTACTTTTCTTGTGTTATATCTTATGTCCTCTCTGAGTCTCTTTCTAATGGCTTTGCATAACTCAGTATACTCAATTTTCTCCCTGTCAGTGTTTTTCTTGCTCTTCATTTGTCGTCTTTGGTTCATCATGACAAGTGTTTCTTGACTAATTTTTTCTTCTTTGGATTTCTGTTTCCCTATAGGTTTCTTAATAGAAGGTTCATAATAGAATAATCTAATTTTCTATACTGATAGAATATTTATTCGTAGTTCATATGATTTTGATAGTATAAACCACAGCTATGGCACTCAATACATTCTACATTGATTTTGATATTTGTAGAAGACCAAGAGAAATTTACCTCAATATGATAATCTCCAGAAATTAAAATGAATATAACATTAACACAAAACAATTACAGTAAAAAACAAATTGCAAACAATTAAAAAATCAATTTGAACACGATTAAAAATTTTATTTAAAAAATTTAAAAAGTTTAAATTTTGAAAAGTGATTTTCCTTCCTTACATTAAACTTTTTCAATTGACTTAATTTTTTGTTATGCTCAATTGATTTTTTTAATTATTCTCAATTTATTTATATTTCATTTTTAAAACCAATATAACATTTTGCGTTAATGTTATATTCGTTTTAATTACTGGAGAGTATCATGCGGAAGTGTTCTACATATCATATTGAGGTAAATTCTCTTATGCTTCTACAACTAGCATTTCATATGCGATCAGAGTAAAGATATTGGTTTCTATGATATGTGTACTATATATTTTGAAGAAATATTTATTTTGAGAAATAATATTTAATTACATTAAATTTATAGAATATTTAATTTTTACTGTAATAAATATATGCATTGTAACAATTGTGCTTCACTCAGTGAATTGATGTTCTGTCTAGTTTCAGGGAGCTGGTATTTGGTGAACTGTTTTCAGTGAATTTTCCAGATACCATTTATCTACAAATTTCCTTACAATATAGTTTATCTGATGCTTTTGCGTACCTGATATTTGTTTAAATGCTAAACACAAAACGTAATTTCTCTTAATTCATAGTATATCAAAATGAAAGCAAAAAATACCGTATGAACTAGAGAATATCATTAGGCAAAATACATGGGAGGATCTGATTTCATTTACAGATTTAAAAAAAAAAAAACAGAAAAATTTAAAAACATGGCACCTATCATATGCCACATTTGCAAGGTTTTTAATTTTCTTGAATAGACCACTCATCAGAAGAAATGCTATACAGCCACTCCCCAGTTTACGTAATACTCGACTTACGGAAATTTGACTTTGCGTAAGTTTTTGCCAGCCGGTGAAACTTAAAAATCATGGAAACGTATTTTGCATCCCGTAGGAATAAATGGAGGTATCGTGAAAATATCGTAATGTGAACTGAACCCAATAACACATTGTGGTGTGTTTTTTTTTTTTTGGTAATTCATTCTAAGGCTGCAGAAGTGGAAATTTTCACTATATGGGGTGTTTCAAAAGTGATGGTCAATAATTTAAAGGTGAACTGTACAGACTACAATATGCAAAAAAAGCCTAGTAAACATGGGTCCTTTAAGCAAATGGTTTTCGAGATATTGCACATTTCTAGGTGGGATCCACCACTGACTTGTTTGTTTAGGTTAGGTTATGCTCATTCTCTTTGTTTCCCCTCTCTCACTGCTCTGAGACATAGCAGGCATAGTATTAGTAATGGCCGCATGGTGCAAGAAAGCCTATGGCTTATGCTGCACCAGCCAAAAAAAAAAAAAAAAAAAAAAAAAAAACAAATAAAACAATGATAAAAAAATAATAATAAATAAATAATAATAATTAATAAAAGAAAAGGAAATTTAACCTATCATCCTATGCGCTTCCCTGACCCGAAAGTACTATCCAGATGACCTTTGAATTTCCCCAAACTGTCAGCCTTTACGACCCATGTAGGCAACTTATTCCAGTAATTTATAACTCGCTGGCTAAAATAAAACTTCCTGCAGTCCAATCTGAACATTTCCCCCCATAACTTAAATTTGTCCCCTAGTTCTAGCATCATTTATAATCTTAAATTTTGTCCTCATTCATTTTACTGATGCCTCTCAGAGCCTTAAACACCTCAATCACATCTCCTCTAAGGTGTTTCACTAGCGTTCCTACTGGCGAAGAACGACACCGCCCAGGCAGACCTTGATGATCTCATTAAGCAACTGCCACCCCCTTTCCTATTATTAGGGGATTTCAATGGGCATAATCCGCTGTGGGGTAGTTCTGACATCAACAGAAGAGGTCGGATTATCGAGCAATTGCTTGAAAACAATGATCTGGCCCTTCTAAATGTGGGATTTAACACCTTTTTCCACACGGCTACCTGTACATTTACTGCCATTGATCTTTCCATCTTCTCCCCTTCCCTCCTGCCTCTGAGTAATTGGGAAGTTGAAGAAAACCTTTACGGTAGTGATCACTTCCCCGTGTTATCCACCATTTCAAATGGGAGACAATGTCACCAGTTGAGGATACCACGTTGGAAGATCGATCACGCCGACTGGAATGCCTTTCGTCATCCAGCAACGTTCAATACCACTACAGTCGGTCAGGAGCCAATTAATGAGGCAGTAAAACACATCACAGTAAGTATAGTCCAGGCAGCAGCAGTTGCAATTTCAAGGACATCGTCCCGCTTTCCACGTTTTCCAACACCATTGTGGAATGGAGAATGCACAGCAGCTAGAAAGATTCAAAACAAAGCATGGGGAATTTTTCGTCGTTACCCCACCACAGACAATTTAATAGCCTTCAAATGTGCACATGCCAAAGCATGGTACATTAGACGTCAGAGCCAAAAGGAATCTTGGATCAAATTTTCATCTTCCCTTACAATCCCAAAGCCATCTGGGACAAAGTTCGGAAAATGAAGGGCAAATACAACTCACACCCTTCATCGATCCTGGAACATAATGGATGTACAATTGCAGATCTAACTGCAATTGCAAATACTCTCGGGGAGACATTCGCTAAAGTGTCTTCAGAAACATCGTACCCCCCAGAGTTCCTCGCGATCAAACAAAGATCAGAAAAACATCACCTGAAGCTGTCCCCTAACAATCGTGAGGAATATAATCAGCCTTTTACACAGTGGGAGCTGAAAGCAGCACTCTCACTATCCAAGGCGAGTGCTGTTGGGCCAGACGACATCCATTATGAGATGATTAAACACCTTTCATCGGAATCCATGGATCGTTTGCTCCGTCTCTATAACTAGAATATATGTTGAAGAGACATTTCCGGACTTATGGCATATGGCAATTGTCCTTCCCTTTCTGAAACCAGGAAAGGATCCAAAAATACCAAAAAATTACCGTCCTATCGCTCTGACGAGCTGCTTGTGCAAGATCCTGGAAAGAATGGTCAATGCTCGTCTTTTGTGGTATTTAGAAACTAACGCCCTTCTTTCCAGGATACAGTGTGGCTTCCGAAGGAACAGGTCAACACTTGACCACTTAATCCGCTTGGAAACATCTATACGTGATGCTTTCCTGAAATGTGAGCACCAGGTGTCGGTTTTCTTTGATGTGGAAAAAGCGTATGACACGGCTTGGAGATATGGAATTTTAAAAGATATATATATATAACTTTGGTCTTAGAGGACACATTGCCCTCTTTATTAAAAACTTCCTTACAGACCGGTTTTTCCAAGTTCGTGTAGGATCCACCCTCTCCCGGCCATTCTGCCAAGAAGAGGGAGTTAACTCTATAACTGCACAACTTCCTCCAATCGTAAACAGTGCCCTCTTTGTAGATGACTTTAGCATCTTTTTGCAGTCATGCAATATGAGGGTCATTGAAAGACAATTGCAGCATGCCATAGACCACGTCAACTCTTGGGCAGTGACTAATGGTTTTAGGTTCTCGCCACAGAAGACAGTCTGCATACACTTTTGTCGCAAACGGAACCTTCATCCTGAACCAGAACTTAAACTCGGACAAGACATCATTCCAGTAGCACCCGAGACAAAATTCTTGGGGCTCCTTTTCGACAAGAAGTTGACATTTTTACCTTATATCCGTCAACTGCGGACGAAGTGCACAAGAGGATTGAATCTCCTACGCTCTATTTCCTCCAGTAAATGGGGAGCAGACCACTCCACTTTGCTCAGCCTCTATCGTGCACATGTCCGATCTAAACTAGACTATGGGTGCCAAGTGTATGCATCGGCTAGAAACAGCGTACTTAGATGGCTGGACCCAGTTCACCACCAAGCCATCCGTATTGCTACTGGAGCATTTAGAACATCCCCTGTCCAGAGTTTTATATGTTGAAGCAACTGAACCACCACTGTCATTTCAACGAAAGCAGTTGTCTTTAAAATATACGTTTAAATTAAAATCCCTGCCAGACAACCCTACGTAGACATCAGTTTTCAAGCCACGATGGGAAAACCTATATAACACTCGTCAGACTGCCAACCGGCCTTTTGGTATCAGTGTCCAAGAGCTGCTCAGAGAGCTCGACATCATGGTAGAAAATGTTGCCCAGTCACCAAGGCAACCACTTCCACCCTGGCATGCTTGCTTACCATCATGCGACTTCTCCCTTAAAAATTGGAGTAAGTCCATAACTCCATCTTCTGTCTACTACCAACTCTATGCTGCCCACCGGGCCGAATATTCAGACTTCTTGCCTGTCTTCACTGATGGCTCGAAGTCAGAGTTGTCTGTTGGATCTGCTGCTATCTTTCCAGGTCTTTCTTTATCTGGAAAGATTCCCCAAGAATGCAGCATATATACAGCTGAGTTGTATGCTATAGAGTTAGCCTTGGACCACATTAAAACCCATAGGTATCAAAGGTGTATGGTGTACACTGACTCTCTAAGTACATTGCAGGCTTTATCGAGTATGAGGTATAATCCTCATCCATTTGTGACCCGGATTCAGCAGACGTTGCATTCCTTGTTTGAGTGTTCATTCGACATTCGTTTCTGCTGGATTCCAAGCCACATTGGGATCGTGGGAAATTAACTGGCAGATGCTGCAGCCAGGTCACCAGAACCCCACAACATTTATTGCCTGTTAGTCTCCTATACAGACTACAGGCAGCTAATACACACTAAATTACTGTCCCAATGGCAACAATCATGGCATGAGCAAGTCACAAACAAGCTCTATCAGATAAAGCCTGTAATCCGACATTGGCAGTCTAGTCTGTGCAGGAATTGCAGAGAGGAAGTTGTTTTAGCTCGTCTCCGCATAGGACACAGTCATCTTACACATGCATTTCTGCTGAGGGCAGATGACAGTCCTATGTGTGAGAACTGTGACACCTATTTAAGTATACGTCACATTTTAACCGAGTGTCCACGTTTTAGACACGAACGTAATTTTTATTTTACCGCTTTTAGTCATCTGGCTGAGCCTCATACACTCAGTCAGATTTTATCAGACAATGACCTTGTGTCTGCTGTTTTTAGCTTTTTAAAATCAGTAAGTCTTTTTACACGTATTTAAAATGGAATTGCTATTTTTTATTGATATATTTTTTACTCTTATACCTTTTTATATCTGTGCTATATCTCAACATGGTGGCCTAACTAATTAGGTCACTGAATGTTTTAACTTTTTATATATGACCTGGATTTGGCACATTATAGCCTCAGTTGCTGATGTGCCAATAAAACCTAAATCAAATCAAATCAAACCTCTAAGGTGTCTAGCCTCCAAACTCTGCAACCCACATATTCGAAGTCTTTGTTCATAAGGACACCCTTTTACTGATCTCACCAGGAGAGTTAACCGTCTTTGCACCCTTTCAAGAAGCTCGATGTCTTTCTTTAGGTGCGGTCTCCATACCTGAACACAGTATTCCAAGTGTGGTCTAATAAAAGCTTTATATAATGGGATTATCACGTCCCTATCTCTACTGGCAAAAGTTCGATAGATCATCGATAGGACACTATGGGCCTTCCTTGCAACCTGTCTACAATGCTCAGAGAATTTGATGTCTGACCGTATCGTAACACCCAAGTCGCTTTCCTCCAGTACTGGGTTTAGTTGAACTCCACCAAGTGAATAAGTTATTTTGGGATTACTGTTTCCCAGGTGTTAATACCTTACACTTTGTTGGATTAAAGCATAGCTGTCATTTTTCTGACCATTCCTGAAGTCTATCTAGGTCTCTCTGAAGAAGCTCAGCTTGACAGTGATCATTAACTACTCTACCAATTTTAACATCATCTGCAAATTTAGACATCACGCCCCCCTATCCCTTCATCAATGTCGTTTATGAAAATTAAATACTAGTACTTGTCAAAGGATAGTCAATATGGAAAGAGGTTACAGCAACAAAGAATATGCAGACATGCACTTCATGTATGTTAAAGCCAACGGCAGTGCACTCGAGGCTGCACGTTTGTACCAAGAAGCATTTCCCTGCCGAAGGTAGTCCAACAGGCACACATTCATCAGGGTACATCAATGCCTTAGAGAACATTGGTGCTTTGCACATGGAGTATGAGCAGGTAGGCCCAGAAGCATAATACCCAATGTTGAGGAAAGGATGTTAGAAAGAACATCCTGTAACATCTGTAAAATCCTGTGGTGTTGAAACCAAAAATTAAAAATGCATCATCTTGTGTTTAATAAAACCGCCCTTAGCAAAGGATTCACACCTTTTTGCTAAACTAGTGCTCCCATAGTCAGTGGCGGACATGTGCATTATCTTGAACGGTTCATTTGCAGCCCGATGTTCACAGAGACTTTTTTGCTTATTTTAGTTTGTACTTTTCACCTTTAAATTATTTCACCATTTTTGAAACACCCTGTATAACTAAGCTACTTATCTCTCTAAAAGGTCATTTTCATAATGGAAATTGCACTACACTTTCATTGTTATCATATGTTGCATTATAGGAATCAATTTTGAACACCTTTGTGATATTTTTCTAAAACACATTTCTGGAGGTTGCTACCATAAAACAATAAAAACAATTTGCACTTTCCAGCTTATTGGGTTTTTCTGTTAGCACAATATATTATAAACAGGTAGTAAACTCGATCCTATTGCATTTGCGATAATACCGATAACTGGAATTCTCTGGGTTTTTATGTTACGGTATTATGGTGAAATGAGTTCCCCTTCAATCATATAAAAAACAGATTTTCAGAATCTTCTCTTCATTTCGTTCCTAATTATTTATTACAATAGGGAAAGGGACCAATGGAAAATGGAAATGCTGGCAGTGCTGGGAAACAAAACAAAATGATTTAGAAATGAAGATGATTAATTAAGAAGTATGAAGCACGAAAAAGTTTGTCATCTATTGCATAGAATTAGGTCTCACTGCTTCAACAGTGAATAGTATTAAGGGACAGTGCACATGTAATTTAAGGATCAACGCATTTAAGATCAACAATTATCACAAAACAACATTCAGGTACTATATTGAAGATGGAAAAGATATTAATAATATGGATGGAGAATCAGATTCAGAAACAAGTGCCCCTGAGTCCAATGGCCATTCAAGCAAAAGCAAGAAGTATTTATGAAGATATTAAGGATAAGTACGGCGAACCCCAAGCCAAGTTTGTGACAAGCAATGGATGGTTTAATAGCACCAGTGCCTGTTCTGCAGCTGCAGAACTGGCACTGCCGCTATTAAACCATCACAATTCACCAGTGCCGATTATGCAGCTGCAGAGAAATTGTGATGTGTTGGAAAAACTCATCTAGAAGACTCAATTTCAGTGTACATTTCTTCAACCTCTTCATCATCATGGCTCGATGTTGGTGCATAAATCATTATAACCTTTAGCTTGTACCTCTTAGAAATACTGAGTATTAGTCACCTTTGGTGATGTACTTTTGAATTCCAAAATGTTGTTTTATATTTTTATGGCAGAAAGCTAACTCCACCTTTTTATTACAATTATTGTGTAATAAAATATTGCTAATGCTTTTGCTTTTGTCATATGCAAACTTGTTCATGATCTCTTCTTTGTTTGATCTTCCATCCAAACAGATAGACATCCCATCTCTCCCAGTTCTTTGTCTTGATCTGGATTTTGTTATGCTTTGAGTTTTTCCTGCTATAAAAGTTGCTTTTATATTTTTCTGCATTCTTTCTAATTGTTTTTAGCATTGGTCTCATTTAAGCCTGTAGCATGGAAAGTATCACATGTTCTTTCATTCCGCTCAAAGCATTTCACAATTTCGTATTTTTTGAAAATATTTTCTTTTTCTCTCTGAATCTGCAGTATCTTTACCAGCATGCTTCCTTTCACACTTTTTTCAAGTATGTTACTCATATTTAGTGAATAAATCACAATTACAGTATGAAAAGAACAAAATTGAGGAGGCAGCGCATATGTAGCAATTGAGTAAACAACACAGTTGCATTCAGCTGGGGTGATTCTGCCACATTCAACTGCCATTTCTTGTAAACGCAAAGGTGAATCGTGCATAAGCGAATTCAGTTCATGTTATTTGCGACATTGTACCCCTATTTATAAATCATGTATGATCGAATTCGTGTGTGTAAACATGTTATAAGAGGACTGACTGTATATGTTATTATTTTTTTTTTAAATGCTTTGAAATAAACTAAATTTGGTTGTGCTGAGAACAGTTACATTCATTTCACTGATTGTGTACACAGTATAGGAACATGGAAGAATACTAAATTTGTTGCTTTAATTAATGGATTTTTATTTATTATTATTTTTGTGGTGAATATGCACCAGGCTTCCTCCAATACTCATTTAAGAATTATTTTAATGTACTGAAAACATTCCTGTTTATTTAATATAGGGTTTGAAAGCTGTCTTCCACATGCTGATAACATTAATGCAGGCAATATAAATGTTAGAATGATTACTGTGTGAATGTAAAATAAAAATTATTGAAGGCTGTAACACTTCGGCCATAATGTATGGTAATTGTGACCTCCCCTCCTCCCCATCCTTCTTACTTTCTTTATTTCTTAATTTATCTATTTTTATTTACTCTATTCAGTCTTTTACTGTTGGATATGTTGTTTGTATTATTATTATTTGGTCTATACTCCAAGAATGGCAACTGTTCAATATATTTTTTATATCAAATTCATGCTGAGCAGTGTTACAACTTTTATACCTCCTACTTTAATATTTCTGAAGTGAATATTATGGTATTTTTAGAGTGAAAATTTTAGTTAAATGAAATTATTGTTTTAGTAGATTGACTGCCATAATTTGTTAAATCATTATTTCAGCACTCTCTTTGCATTTTTCTCTTATTTTAGATACTATGGTGGTAACCAGTTTATTGATGAAGTGGAACGACTTTGTCAGAAGAGAGCACTAGACACCTTTGATTTGGATCATGAACAGTGGGGTGTAAATGTGCAACCATATTCTGGATCCCCTGCAAATTTTGCAGTGTATACAGCACTTGTTGAACCTCATGGAAGAATTATGGGTTTAGATTTACCAGATGGCGGCCATTTGACCCATGGATATATGACAGATAAGAAGAAAATATCAGCCACTTCAATTTTCTTTGAGTCAATGCCTTATAAGGTTAATCCGGAAACAGGACTAATAGACTATGATAAGCTAAAAGAAAATGCTTCCCTATTCAAACCTAAACTTATCATTGCAGGTTAGTTCAGTAAGAATATTTCAGAAATAGAAATGCTATTGCATATAACATCATATAATAAAATTAATCTGACAATTTAAATAATTTGTTTACAGATAATAAATTATGTGGGGGAAACAAAGCAGCGTCTGGGGGAGCACACAAAGGTGATAAGGAATGCGGACTGTGGAAAATCCACCGTGGCCGAACACTTTTGGGAGAAGCAGCATCATATCTCCCCGGATGAAGCAGTTATTGACCGGGCGCATAGGTTTTGGGACCGCAAGTGGCTCGAGAGCTTGCAGATTAGTTCCATTGAGAACAATACTAATAGAGACAGAGGTATGCGTATCCATCCCCTCTTTGAGGCAGTGATCCTTAGAGGGAACGGACGTTTCCACCTGACGTGCTCCTGAGCAACTTCCGGTTCTGACATGCACGAGAACAGTGCACGTGTCATCAAATCACGTGACATGTGCCGTGAACCTGCGGGTATTTAAAGTTGCACTGTAAAGTAAAAAAGCGTACTGTTGAGAAAGAAGGCTGAGCCTTTGAAAGCTTCAGATATTTTATCGCTTTTAACCTGGTGTATTTTATGATATTTTAATTGATTGTTTTATATTCACTGTAAATAGTAATTTATTGTAGGCTTAATTATAAAGTTATCAAAATTTTGGCTTTTGTTTTATTTCATCATTTCAACATACGGTTGGTGAAAAATACTATAAAATTATATTATAGATAATAAATTATTGTTTATTTTGGATTTTAATATTTGGTATCAGGTTCTCCTAACCCTTTGCAGGCCAAAATTATTTTAGCTAATTCTGGCCAGCAAAGTCTTTCATATTCTAAAAAAAAAATAAGACTACTCTGAATGTGATAGTCAAATTATATTTGGATTTACAGAGCTAATATATAAAAATATAAAACTGCATGGTAATACATTTTATAAACTCTTTAGGCAATTTAAATGTTAATTAGTTATATGCTTTAATATATAGTATTTCTTGAAACATTCAAAGTCCAGATTTTCTGGAGCCTGTCTCACAGTATCAAGCAGTTTCTGGATTTCTCTAACTAGCTGAACAAGCAACTTTTTGCTTTTTCTTTTTTTTTTGAAACTGTTTTGCAATTGAGACTTGTAAATGCCAGAAAAACAACTTCCTCCACCACTTCACTGATTTTTGACTGAATGAATAACTAGCATGGTCAGCTCTATCTACAACAACTACATTTTTTTTTTTTTTTGTGTATTCACAAATATAGACTGGATTTTCAAATGGAAAGGTTGCTTTACTCCCTTTACTTTTCCTGTTATTGTTGCTTCAGTTTTGGTATTGCAGAAAGCATAAGTTCAGTTCTTTTTGTCTTTCCATTCTAACACTTCATCTTCTTTTTTGAAAGCCAGTGATCCCGTGCTTTTCATTTCTTTGTGTTCTTTGTCTTTGATGGTAATCCTTTTGTGTTTTCCATAACAACTCTTAGGTTTACATTTATTTTGTGAAGTTCTTCTGCTAGTTGAATACTAGCATAAAATTGAGCAGTTAATTAATTAAAAATAGGGGGCTAAAGTGGTGTGAAGTACTGGCCTATATTAACTGAAGAGATAACTGTACACTGTTGGATATGAGTTAATTATAGGAACTATTGAAGGGATTTTACCCTGGAAGTTACAAATGCATTTGTTCCAGTGGTGAAGCTCTGCAAAAGAAAAATTCCCAAGTAGATGACAAGTGAAGTTAAGGGTTCAACTGAGCAAAAGAAAAAAAGCAAGGGATACCTACAGACTGTAGTGAGATTCTGATGATATGAGTATTTGTGTATGTAGCAAAGCCACTGTGGTATAAGACAGTTTTATACCACTGGTGGTATAATAACTAGAAATGAAAGCTAAAAGCAGAAGTAGCTGTTGATTTGAATAGGTACTTTTCAATGATCTTTATAATTAAAAAACTGTTTGAACCAATGGGGGAATAGTGATAAGGATTCAGACTTGTAATTAAGTGATATTATCAGTCTCAGGGAAGAGGCTGTAGGAAAAATTGCAAAGCTGTGTTAAGGTTGTGCATGATATACATGAGTATATTAAAAATGTCATCAGTATTAATGAGATCATCAGTATACTCTTGGACAATCTCCCTGGACTGATGAAGTGTTAATGTGTTCTCAATACACAAAAGGGATGCAAAAGACATGATGGGCAACTGTAAATCAGCCAGTTTGACTTCAGTGTGGGAAAGCTCATGGAGACTGTGATTAAAGATATAAAACAGGACCATCTAGATAGGAGCAGTATCTGCTGTGAACAAATGAACACAAATTTCATGAACTTAATGGATTACAGCATGGTTCATGAAGGGGAAGTCTTTTCTGCTGATCATTCTAGTTAATTATGACAAAATTATAACAGTTGGGTATAATAAACACCTTTGACATTACTTACCTTGACTTCATCAAAGCTTTTGATATGGTTTCCCATGAAAGGCTGTTATATAAACTGGAGTAAATTGAGATTACCATAGGCTTCTTCATCACTCAAGGGTTAGCTAAAAGATAGGAGGTAAAGACTAGTTGTAAATGGATGTTCCTCAGATCAGAACAGCAAGTGGGGTTTGTCAGGATTCAGTATTGAGGCCATTCACTTTCCTCATCTTCCTTAATGACATTATGAAGGAGAGAGCAGGTTGAGTTGTTTTGCTGGTGATTTAAAGTTAGGAAGGGTGGCTAACAACCAGAAGTAAAAATGACTTAGATTAGTTTCACAAATTGTCTGAGAAATGATAACTACAGTTTAATACTTTGAAATGTAAGGGTCTGCACCTGGGGATAGGAAACCAAGATTTACTTATGATCTCGGGTAGCATTTCCCAAACTTTTTTTATTTACAGAACACTTCATCTCACAACATATTCACGGAACACTTACGAAACACAAGTTTAGCGGGAGCCAAAGAACTATTTGCTAATATTTTATTTCATACAATGGCGCCTCCGTAGCCAGGTGGGAAGGAGCACCAGTGCATAGCACATGCTTCTTGATTAGACCGGGGTACGAGCCCGTCACCACCAAATACGGAGTATGCGGAAAGGTCAGGGAATGACCACCGCACCGGAGCAATATGGCCTTAGTTGCTAATGCTCCTAAAAACCAAAATAACAACAACATAACAACATTTCATACAATGCACTATGTATCCTCACTTAAAAAGAAAATTATACAAGGAAGTGAGTTTATTTATGATGTCGGTTTGCTTCCTCCTCTCCTTCAACCCATGTACTCCAGGCTAAATTGCATACAAATGGCATACTAGATCCACATTGCTACTTTTCTGTAGGGGTCATTGTTGTTGTTTGTTTGTTATTTGGTTTTTAGGAGCATTAGCAACTAAGGCCATATTGCTCTGGGATATGCGGTGGTCATTCCCTGACCTTTCCGCATTCTCCGTATTTGGTGGTCATGGGCTTGAACCCTAGTCTAATCAAGAAGCGTGTGCTATGCACTGCTGCTCCTGCCCACCTGGCTACTGAGGCACCGTAGGGATCATTACCTCTATGCAAAGCCCGCCAAAATTAATGTTTGATGGTCTATTTGATTATTAGTCTATGCCAGTGTGTGTGTGTGTGTGTGTGTGTGTGTGTGTATATATATATATTAATTAATTAATTAATTCGGTTATTAATATAACTGAAAAAATAATTGTTAAATATTATAATGATACAAAAGTGTGATAAGCTACAAATATGCAAAATTTATTTTATTTTTTTTAATTATTAATTATGATTTTTCGCGGAACACTTGTTCACATCTTACAGAACAGTTTGAGAAACGCTAATCTAATGAAAACTGTCATTAGTGGTTACAGAAGTTTTCCGTAAGTGTAAAAAAGTGGCCAGAAAGGCACATGGTATTCTGTCTGTGATATATAGGACTTCACAAGTAGGATATAGGATGTTATTGTTTCTTTATATAAGATGACGATTAGACTGCAATTAGAATATTGTGTTCAAATCTTTAGGCACATTTGAAGAAAGACACACAGCTTTTGGAAAGAGTTCAGATTGGGTCGACCAGATTGGTAAGGGTTCTAATCAATGCTTGTGTGAAAAATGGTGCAGATTGAAAAGTTTGGAAACTAGACATCTTAGAGGTATCTGATAAAGATATATAAGACTCTGAAGGGGAATCAGTAGAATGAATGAGAGATATGTTTTTAGTGTTAAAAAAAAACAGAACCTGAGGCCACAAATACAAAGTTTTGGAGAATAACAGAGGGCTGGATCTCATGAAGTTTACTTTGGGCAATGTGTTGTGGACCATTGGAATGAACTGTATGCTATCTGCTATGATAGCCAAGGCAAAGTTTGGTAAAATTCAAATTGCAATTTTGGTAGCCAAGTTTTGGTGACATATGGATGGACTTGTAGATAGGTACATTAGCAGAGCTTTTTTGGATGTATTGGATGATTTTTTTTTTTTTTATCGTGTGTTACAGAGGCAACAAGAAAAAGCAATATTCTTGATCTGATTACCAGCAGTGACTCTTCATGCATCAAGGTGGCAGTGATCATAATACATTGTTGTGGAATTTACTTAAATATATAACTATTTGCAAGGTGAAAGGGAAGGAATATTGCTTTCATAAACAACAATGGCCTTAGTTTTTAAATTCTTTTCTGTGGGACCAGCAAATGACTTTATCAACTGCAAATTTTAAATGGGAAGCATTCAAGAAAACGGAAGCTATGAGTACTAAGCTTCTTATACTACCTCTTGGATAGTATAAAATGGATGTCAGACAAACTGATGAGACTAGTGGAAGAGAATTCAAAGATTATATATTATCAGGTGGCACAGAAGCAATGTGGAATTTAATCAAGATGTAACTATTGTCAAAGGCTTTTGCTTTTATAAAGGTGACTACAGTAGTCTTGGACAATTAAATTCTGTGCAGTGGGACCAACTGATGAAGTAACCAATAACAAAATTCTAAATGGGCAGCATTCAGATATATAATTGTAGCAGCTACTAGGCTTTTAATACCAACTGAGAGATACTGTTCAATGCTTAGAAATAAATAGAAATCTGATGAGGCTTGTGGCAGAGAAGAAATATGTATCAAATGCATATAAATTATCAGGTGCCCAGGCACCTACAGTAGAACTGGTCTACAGTCAAGTCAGAAAGTTAAGCAAGCTAATGCAGATTATGAGAAGCAAGGTTTGGCAAGCTAAGGCAGATTATGAGAAGTCTCTGGAAAAGAATGAAAAGAGAAGCAGCAGAAACTTATTTACTTAAGTAAACACTAGATGAAAGGGAAGGGAATCACATTGGTCATACTCAGAATGCTAACAAACTGAATAGGTATTTTGCCTCTACCTTCTTTACACAGGAGGAATTTTAAGGATGGGGAGACAGAAGTATATCAAAATCTAATAGGGAGCCAAGTGATTCTGTGATAACTGAGAGGGAAGTAGAAGAGAAATTGTTGAAGCTAAAAGTAACAAGGCACCTGGGGTGGATGAGATCTCCCCAGTTATATTAAGGGAGGCAGTAAGGGAGGTAAACAAACTTTTAGCTAATTATGAAAGCATTTTTGGATTCAGAGGAGGTCCCTACGGACTGGAGATGTGCAAATGTATCCCCAGTTCACAAAGGGAGATCAGAGGGTAACATGAGTAATTACAGACCTGTTAACTTCATTTATGTTCCAGGGAAAATAATGGAGTCACTGGTTAAAGAAGTAATGCAGGACCATCCCGGCAGGAAGGTAGTTAAACTGCAGTTTCAGCATGGATATGTTAGAGGCAGCCTTCTCTGACCAATGTGATTGGATACTGTGATGCAGAAACAAAGGAACTGAATGTAAAGAATGATTTTGACTTGTGCACTGTTTGTCTTGGACTGATGTTATTAGTGGAGTCCCCCCGGGTTCAACTCCTTGAGGTGGGTACCTATACGTGGTGAAGGGACCTCCCAGTGATGATGCTGGTCCTACAGATTAGCATCACTGGGATCCAGCTCCCACAGCCTAGGTTCCAGGCTAACATCAGTGGAATCCAGCATGTTTGCCATGAGCTGCGACCCATGAAAATTCAGAAAGGGGTATCCTGGTGGTTGAGGGGCCCAGCTTCAACATATCACTTTTACCCCTGCTGCAACAAGACGGGTGGTCCTGGATGGATGGCCCAGCTAGGATCAATCACCTAGTGGCTTCACCTGCAAGGGTTGACTGTGTCAATTCCATACCCCTACCCTTGTGGTCCGAGGGACAGAATTCAGGCTGGTGCTAGTGTGGTGTCTGGATAGCCTTGGCATCCCACTCCTGAGCACATTTATTGCTTTTCAGGTGGTGTTACTTTGGGATCTGTGGAGGGCAGGGAGCCGGGGCAGTGAACCAAAACAAAAAACAGTATGAATCCTGATAAACTTATTTATCAGGAGGGCCCCAACCTGGTCCTGATCTGCAAATATGGATGGAGAGACAGATAGCACAATTGCTGCAAAGAGACAGTGAACGTAAATACCATCAGGGCCTGTCCCAAGGTTTTTAATCATCCACTCCATCAGCAAAAAAGCTATTGGGAAAATGTTGCCATTTTTTATACGGAAAGATTTACAGGGGTTAGCAGGTTCCCCTAAATAAAACCTGGCGGTTTAAGTAGACCTGGTGGTGTATAGTATACTACTATATAGGTGTATAGTATACTACTATACACCTGCATTAAGTTGTTTGGATGAATGAGAGTGATATCACGTACATATGTGCTCTATCGTAGTTTATCACATAGTTTCAGTGTGAGAGTATATCACCATACAGATATTGCAAGTTGCTTTACCCTGTTATATATGCTTTTAAAAATTATCTGATAATTGAACTAATTATTCTTTCTCCATGGTTCCCTTGCCTTTTGGAGTGTGGTGCCATGAATATTTGTTGGCCAGTCTTTTTTTTTTTTTTTTCCCCCACAACATGGCCTTGCAGGGCAGTAATTTTATTCTGTTTGTAATGGTCTTGTGCCAGCCATCATTTTATATTATGATTGGGGTTAATTTTTTTAACCCTCTCTACATTTTAAAATACATTTCTTCCTCTAAATTGGTGAAAGCGTTTAGCAGTATAAGAATTTTGGAGGAATGGGGTAAAGAGAAACAAGTTAGCTTTAATGCAGTGTTAAATGGATCAGTAAATTAAATTGCTCATTTTTCTTTATATAGTAAAATATATGAAATTTAATGGCTGCTTTAATTTTTAGGTATTAGCTGTTATCCTCGTGATTTGAACTATAAGAAATTTAGAGAAATAGCAGATGAAAACAATGCTTATCTTATGGCAGATATGGCCCATGTTAGTGGTTTAGTTGCTGCTAAACTTGCACCAAATCCTTTTGAATATTGCGATATTGTTTCAACTACTACTCATAAAACACTAAGGGGACCAAGAGCTGGAATGATATTCTACAGAAAAGGTAATTCTGATTTTGTTTCTAATTGTTAGAAAAGATGGATATATTCTACAGAAAAGGTAATTCTGATTTTGTTTCTAATTGTTAGAAAAGATAGTGTAAAGAAATATTTAGAGATCATTTAAATATCTTTCACACAAATATTTTGGCTTGTCATCTAAATATCCCCATTCCTTCATAACCTTTGCTTTATAAAGCCCAAAAGTCATTAACAATGGAGTGTATTGGGCAAAGCTAGGACATCAGCAAAGGAAAGCCAGTAAATTGGAAAAGATATTTATCAGTATAAGAAAGGGGAAGAATTGAGTGAAAAGAAACAAGTTAGAATCCACCAAGAAGAACAGAAATTGATAGAATTATTCTGGATGAGAATATAAAAAATAGTAACAGAAATAGAAAAATAAATGAATGTTTTAATGCCAGTAAATTTGCTATATGTAGGAGACTTTAAATATAGATTTTATTTTAAAAAATTGTATTCCACTCTTAAAATTAATAAAGAAGCATGAAAACAAAACATGATCAAAAACTTATCGTATACCACATTGAAGAGAGGTTACTATTTTATCACACAGGAATTGAAATAGTTTGAGAAAATAATGCTACTCTGCATTATCTTTTTCTGTTTTATCTGAAAATACTATCTCTTCTGTTCTTCTGTGAAAAGAGCTTGGTCTTAAACTCATTTTAAAAATGACCTTCTTTCCAGCATGCAGTGTGGCTTTCCAGGAAAAAAAAACCAGGTCCATTTAATTAGACTGGAAGTGTCCATCTAGGATGCTTTCCTAAAACAAGAACATCTGCTGTCAGTGTTTTTTGATATGGAAAAAGCATATGATACAACTTTTGGATTGTGGTTTTGAAAAGACCTATATAACCTTGGTCTTAAAGGTCACCTCCCAGTTTTATTAAAAACTTTTGTGCATGTTTCCCATGCACTGTGACCCGTGGAAATTCGAGAAGGGGAATACTGGTGGTTGAGGAGCCCAGCTTCAACACACCACTTTGGCTCCTGCTTCAACAAGATCGGTGGTACTAGATGGCTCAGCCAGGATCAATCACCTAGTGGGTTCACCTGGAAGCGTAAACTGATAATTCCATGCCCCTACCCTTATAGACCGAGGGACAGGATTCAGGTTGGTTGCAGTGCAGGTATGGTGTCTGGGTAGCCCAGTAGTAGTAGTAGTAATGCCATATGATGCAAGAAAGCAAGTGTTATGAGCTTATGTAGCATCAGCCAAAAAAACAAAAGAAAACAGAAAAAAATTTACAAATAAATTCCCTCTAAATGCTTGTCCAGTTCCTCCTTAAATTTATTTAACCTATCAACTTCCACAATGACAGATGGAAATTTGTTCCAGCAATTAACCACCAACTGGCTAAAGGCAACTTTTTGCACATCTATTCTACATCTGTCTTTTTCTCAATTTGAATTTATGCCCCCTTAGGTTCGTAATCTGAATAAGTGGAAGAATTCCATCAGAATTCAGCGTGCTCAATCCATTTAAGGCCTTATATACCTCAATCAGATCACCTCGCAGATGCCAAGTCTCCAGCTGCTACAATTTACAGAACTTAAGCCTCTCTTGGTAAGAGGATCCCTTCATTTCTCTCACCAATCTTGTTGCCCTTCTCTGTACACACTAAAGCAAATTTACATCCTTCCTAAAATGAAGCCTCCAGACCTGTATGTGCAGTATTCAAGGCATGGCCTGACCATTGTCTTATACAGAGGGACAATCACCTCCTTTTCCCTGCTAGCAAAATTCCTATATATCATTGACAAAACCCCATGACCTGCCCTGGCAGCCTGTCTGCATTGCTCAGAATACTTCATATCTGACTGCACAATTACTCCCGAGTCTTTCATTTTCTACCACCTTAAGTGTAGTACCACACAGTTGGTACATTTCTCTGGGGTTACTTCTACCCATATGCAGTACTTTCATTTGTCAATGTTAAATTTCAGTTGCCACTTCTCAGCTCATCTGCCCAAATTTTCTAGATCCTGTTGCAGTAGCACACTTCCATTACTGTCATTAACAACCCAGCAAACCTTTGTATCATCTGCAAACTTCGACACTAAGCCTGAAATACCTTCATCAATATCATTGATAAATATACAAAACAACAGTGGACCCAACACCGAACCCTGTGGGACTCCACTAATAACATTAGTCCACGAAGAGCAGCACCCATTGATTACCACCCTCCGTCTTCTCCCACTCAACCATTCTTTTAGCCATTGTAGCAACTTAAGCTTAATATCATTCTGCTCCAATTTGTACAGTAGTCTTCCATGTGCAACAGTGTCAGAAGCTTTGCTGAAATCCAAGTATATGATATCAAAATTATTTTTTGCACCCAGTTCCTTTGTAACCACATCATAACATCCAATCACATTTGTCAGACAAGACATTCCCTTAACAAACCCATGCTGTGTCTGTATTATTGCTGCAGTCTTGTCTAGATGATCCTGCAATGCATCTTTAACCAGTGACTCCATTATTTTACCCAGAATAGAAGTTAAACTAAATGGTCTGTAATTACTCTTGTCACCCTTTGATCCCCTTTGTGAATTGGGGATACATTTGCACATCTCCAGTCTGTTGGACCTCCCTTGAGTCCAAGGATGCTCTCATAATTATGGCTAAGGGTTTGCTTACTTCCTCTGCAGCCTCCTTAAATATAACTGGATGGATCCCATCCACACGAAGTGCCTTTCTTATGTTTAACTTCAACAATTTCTCCTCCACTTTGCTCTCAGTTACTACAAAATCATTAAGCACCCTGCTACAATTTGATAACCTTCTACCATTTTCAAACCTTAATAACTCATGTGTGAATGTAGATGCAAAATACTCATTCAGTTTGTTTGCTATCTGAGCAGCATCATCAACAGTCGAACCATTGATATCAAGTGGACCAATCAGATTCATTCCCTTCCTTTTAGAATTTATATAAGTAAAGAAATCCTTACTGTTTTTCTTTACATCCTTTGCCAAAAATTTCTCGTAATCTGCCTTTGCCTGCCTAACCTCCTCTGTGACTTGATTACAGACTAGCTTATATCTGCCATTGGCCTCTGCGTTGCCTGATAAGTTATATGCATCCCATGCATTTTTCTTCTCTGCCGTGAGTCTCATTAGTTCATTTGACAACCATTTAGGCCTAAACCTTGAACAATATTTCTTAATAGGTATGAAACTTTTAGTAGCTTCCACGATTAATTCCTTGAATGCTTTCCACTTAGAATTTGCTGTTGGTAACATCATCAGTTGATCCCACTGTACAGAATTTAAAAACTGTTTGAGACCACTGTAGTCACCTTTATGGAAGAAAAAACCCTTTCCCCTTTACCCCTGATGGTAATTATATCTTTAAGTAAATCCCTCATCAGTACACTGTGATCACTACCATCTAGTGGTTCCTTTATCTGCAAATTCTTTATATACGAATGATCACTGCTGATAACCAGATCAAGAGTATTACCCTCTCTGGTTGCCTCTCGAACATGCTGCTGTAGAAAACAGTCATCCAATAAATCCAAAACCAAACCACAAGTTCCAGTCAATATCTGTGAAGTTAAAATCCCCCATTATAAGACATTCTGATTTACTAACCCACTCTATTTGTCTGTACAATTGTTCATTGTACTCATTCAAGTCATTAGGCCTATAACACACTCCTACTCTTATTTTTGCTTTTGCAGTGCTTATGTCACACCAAACTGACTCAACAGTGCACTGTCCATCTATATCAACTGGATGCACTTCTTTTGATTTTGTTTTTCTTAATTAACAGCATATCACCTCCTCACTTCCTATCCTGTCTGTACACATTGCACTCCCCAAATTCCAATTCTGCATTCCTAATATCTGTGTGGCACCATGTCTCTGATATCCCAACAATATCTGCCTTTGATGTCTTGAGCAACACTTCAAATTCATCTAATTTATTTACTATACTTCTAGCATTGGTATATATGCACCTATTCTTATTCTTAGTTACCCTAACACATCCCACATACCCATCTGTTTCACGATGACTGCCATCAGTCCTTAAAACCCCCAGCATCCCTTGCTCCAGGCTGCTGCTTATTCTAATAGAAGTAGTGCAAGAATCACCTTTACCTCTGCCTGCGGCTACTTTTAACCTTTTAGTCTGAGAATCTCACCCCCCCAAGCTAGCAGTTTTCCGACCCACCTAACACTGCCTTGATAGCATCAGCAAATATCCTTGCACCCTTTTTATTTAACTGTATCCCATCCCTGTAGAAGCAGTCTCTCCTGTTAACAAGCATAGACCATGCTGAAAAAAATTCTACCCCTTGAACCTTGCACATTCCCTCCAGGGCCAAATTGATTGACAAGGCTCTCATCATGTACTCCCTCCTATCGTGTCTGGGCAGAATTGCAGACACTTTCAAATTTAACCCTAACTCATGACTTTTTTGCAAAATTGACCTGTACTTGTTAAGTAAATATGCAGATCTCCTTCTCTTAATGTTGGTGCCAACATGTACAACAATATCACCCTTTGTGCCCTTAAAAGATGCTATATGCTTCACAACGTCATCAACTTTTGTCTCTGGCAGACATACCCTGGTCCCATTCCATCTATCCTTTTTACACAATATATTTCCCGTCTCCCTTACAATAGTCACCAACAATAGCTCCTGTGGGGCCAATGCATTCTGCCTTGGAGATTGCCACTGTGTTGCCTGATGCCCAGGAGTGAGCTCTGGCATTGAGTTGGGCAGCTGTGAGCTTGACGGGCCCCTCATTAATTTCTTCGAGAGCATCTACCCTACACCTCAAATTCTCAGACTCCCATTAGAATGCCTCTGCACCTGGCACACACAAAGACATCCTCCTTGGCTAGATCATGTTCTGTTCCAGAGTTCGGTAAACATTTCACAAGTTTCACATTTTTTTATGGTGTGATGCATTGGAGAATTGCCCCCCTCAGTTCTCTCCCCCCCTCCACAAGTCGCAGCACTCTTGCCACTTTGTGCCCTGTGCTTTACTGCTCTAGTCTGGGGCATGATATTTTAAATTAATGAGATCAATAAATTTAATTAATTGTCAATACTATGCTATCTAATAGAATCCTAAATGCAGTGATGCGCATTACGCTATATATTTTTACGTTAGAGCTACCTAGTTACCAATGGTTTTACATATATTAAGTAGTAATCTACAAAAATCCTTATCTAAAATAAAAATAAACAGTGTAACTAGAACTGTAAGGCTATTTATAAAGTACAATATAAAATAACAATTAGGTAAATAAAATGGCAAACGCTTATCGGTTTTTTGGAGCCTGTAATTCACAGCTGTAATGTCCCACCCCTGACTGCATTTATTGCTTGCTGGGTAATGGATATCCCATTTGGACTGTGTGGTAGGTGGGAAATCCAGGCACTGAACCAAAAACAAAACCATTATGAATCCTGATAGTCTAAATTTTTCTCCTGGGGCCCCTTCATGGTTCCTACCAGAAGTCATTGACATGAGTGCAGAAACCACTCCTTCAGCAAAGGGGTCCAGAACAGAAACGATATCAGGTCCAACACCTTAGATACTTGATAATTCATTCCACCAGAGAGAAGCCTATAGGGAAAAGTCGCCTTTCTTTATTCAGAAGGGTTTAGAAGGGCTGGCAGGTTCCTCAAAATCTCTAAAATGGCTGTGTTCTGGGGATATCCTCATAGAAACAAAGTGTGATAAACACTCCGAACACAGCTCCTCCATGCCAACTATTGGAGGAATGCCAATAAGAGTAACACCCCCACAAGACACTGGAATCATCCCCAGGTTGATCTCTGAATGGGATCTTCTTGAAGTGTCTGAAGAGGAGATATGTTCAGAACTAAAATTGCAAGGAGTGACAGCTAAAAAGCAAATTCTCATATGCAGGGATAGGAATCTAGTTCTGACTGGAAACATCATTCTTACTTTTAATACCCCAACATCACCTAATGAGGTTAAAGCTGGTTATCTCAACTGCACAATACGTCCATATGTTCCAAACCTGTTAAGATGCTTCATGTGCCAGAAATATGGACATTCACAAATGGCCTACTGTGGTACTCTTGTTGCACTCACTGTGGTTCAAAGGACCATGAAATCAGATCATGCTTCAAATTCTTAACTGCCAAATTCAGCACCTTGCCTTCTAGAGCATGCCATAGGTGGAAGAAATAAATAAATTTTTTGTTTATGCTCCGGCACGACAACCAAGTCACTAGAGTTTACAATAAATTGTCAATACAAATATTTATCGTATTTAGTAGTCGCATGCTAGAACCCCGGTCCACTCAAGGAACGTGTGCTATGCACTCTCGCTCCTGACCACTGGGCTACGTCAGGCGGAAAAGAAAATACAACAACTAAAGGCAGAGCTTAACATCTCATACCAGGAGGCCAGAAAAGCAGTTAAACTGGTAAATAGCATAAGGTAGCATATGCGAAAAGGTTGCCAAGAAATGTTCAATTGGAACTCAAACAAAAATGACCATACCACTGAAAGTCATTTATGTTCATTGCTTGCTATTTACTGAGCTCAGAAAAACCAGCATGCCCTTGAGGTTGTCACAGACATTCTCTCAGATATACCAAAAAAGCTGTACTTGATACCTGGGAGTCTAAAACACTGATGGAACTGATATTCGGGTGACACTCAAGTCAAGTCAAGTGGACCCAATTTCTGCGAAGTCCAGACAGTCTGTGACAGCAAAATCCTCTGCTTGCACAAGCACACTGTGGGTGACCACCCAAGTGTGAACCAAAGTAAGCAGGGGTCAAGGTGTGGTGTCCACACCACATGGAGGAATGTCGCCCCTCTGTGTTACCAGGCAATACTTGGTGGTAGATGACTCATCAGCCAGTGCAATACCACCACTTTGCTTATTGGAGGCTTGAAGTGGTGGAACCCATGTTTAGTCTCCAGAGCTACGTTCTGGTCAACCCTACCCCATCTCTTCCATCATGCAGTATGACTGATGACTTTTGAGGTTATGATGGACATTGTGGCGAGATCCAATCTTCCTTATATTTTGAGCATACTGCTCTAAAATGGTGTTCGCAGGCTGGCTTCTATTTAGTACACCGGACTGAACCTATTGGTAACTCTTTAGGAGGTTTCCGAATCAGCTAGTGTATAATCTTGCTACCTCTGCTCTGCCAGATAGTGACTGGAGGGAGTCCGAGTAGGAGGGGGGGGGGGGGCATTGTCAAGGCAACATTATGTCAAGGATTTGGGTATATTCTTACCATGTGTACGACATATCCAAAAATTTCATTACTTCATACAAGTCTTCCCCACCCCAATTTTTCTTGCTATTGAATACACCATTAATTGTCAAACTAATAGAGTAAGTTTATCTTCGAAAAGATCTAAACCTCCTAGTTCATTTTACAAATATATGTGGTCTCAATTCTAATCTCAGCGACGTCCATTTCCACTTGCAATCTGCCAACCCTATGTTCCAGGAAAATTAATGGAGGCACTGGTCAAAGAAGCACTGCAGGATCATTTAGACAAGACTTCAGTTATAGCTCAGACACAGCATGGTTTTGTTAAGGGGAAGTCTTGCCTGACCAACTTGATTGGATACTATGATGCAGTCACAAAAGAACTGGATGCAGGGAATAACTTTGATATTATATACTTGGATCTTAGAAAGGCTTTTGATACTGTTGCACATGGAAGACTGCTACACAAATTGGAGCAGTGTGACATTGGAGGCAAATTGCTGCTATGGATAAAGGGGTGGTTGAGGGGGAGAAGACAGAGAGTGGTAATCAATGGACACTGCTCATCGTGGACTAATGTTATTAGTGGAGTCCCTCAGGGCTCAGTGTTGGGTCCATTATTGTTTTCTGTATTTATAAATGATATTGATGATGGTATATCAAGCTTAATGTCCAAGTTTGCAGATGATACAAAGGTTGGCAGGGTTGTCAAGGACTCTACTGACACTATGCTGCTGCAACAGGATCTGGAAAGGTTGAGCAGATGGGCTGAGAGGTGGCAAATGAAGTTTAACATTGACAAATGTAAAGTACTACACATGGGAAACAGCAACCCCAGAGCAACGTATCAACTCTGTGGTACTACACTGACAGTGGTAGAGAATGAAAGGGACTTGGGGGTGATTGTGCAGGCAGATATGAAGTTCTCTGAGCAGTGCAAATGGGCTGCAAGAGTAGCTCATGGAGTATTGTCAATGATATACAGGAATTTTTCCAGCAGGGATAAGGAGGTGATTATTCCATTGTATAAGCAATGGTCAGGCCACACCTAGAGTACTGTATACAGGTCTGGAGGCCTCATTTCAAGAAGGATGTAGAGCTGCTGGAACGAGTACAGAGAAGGGCAACAAGATTAGTGAATGGAACAAAGGGGTGCTCTTACAAAGAAAGGCTTAAGTTTTGCAAATTACAGTGTCTGGAGACTAGGCACCAGCGAGGTGATCTGATAGAGGTGTATAAAGCCTTGAATGGTTTAAGCATGCTCAATGCTGATGGGATTCTTCCTCTAGCTCAGAAAAATCACCTGAGAGGGCATAAATTCAAATTGAGGAAAGACAGATGTAGGACAGACGTGCGGAAATTTGCCTTTAGCCAGCGGGTGGTTGGTTGGTGGAACAGACTGCCATCTCTTGTGGTGGAGGTTGATAGCCTAAATAAGTTTAAGGCTCAGCTGGACAGGTATTTTGAACGAACAGAGGGGTGAAGTGGAAGTGGGTTTTTTTTTTTTTTTTTGGCTGATGCTGCATAAGCTTGCTTTCTTGCATCAAATGCCTCTACTAATGCTAATGCTAACTTTTTCTGACAGAATCTCAGTTATCGGTTGATTCAACTACTGATCATCTCAGTTGCCCAAATTATTCGCTGTATGATTAATTTCGCTTCAAAGGTGGTACTTGTGCATATGTCTGTTCTGATATTCCCTGTCAGAGACTTGGTAATTTGGAATCTCCTCTTTTCGATCTTCTCTGGCTTAAATCTCTCTCCCTCATTGTGTCAAATTCATCTGTCTCCACCGTTCTCCCAACTCCACAAATCACTTGGAGCTCTTTGATTTCCTCTCTTTGCAACTTGACTTTCTCCAGTTCAACTTTCCTAACAGTGAGGCAATTTTCCTTGGTGATTTTAATGTTCACAACTCCAGCTGGCTTTCTAGTCACACCGACCCAGCTGGTTGAGATGCTGAGGCTTTTGCAATTACTAATGACCTAACACAGATTGTTCATTTACCTACAAGAATACCGGACAATCCTAACCATACAGCTAACACGCTTGATCTTTTTCTCACAAACAACCCTTCTAAGTACATGATTGAAGTGAGTGGTCCTTTAGGCACCTCAGTTCACAATTTGGTGATTGTCTCTTCTCCAATGGAACCTTTATCTCATGTCTATTCCCAACCTCGTGTTTGGCATTACAACAATGCAAAATGGGATGACCCGCGAGATTTCTTTTCTTTTCCTTGGTCGAATTACTGTTTTAGCATTAGTAGAGGCATTTGATGCAAGAAAGCAAGCTTATGCAGCATCAGCCAAAAAAAAAAAAAAAAAACCCACTTCCACTTCACCCCTCTGTTCGTCCAAAATACCTGTCCAGCTGAGCCTTAAACTTATTTAGGCCATCAACTTCCACGACAAGGGATGGAAGTCTGTTCCACCAACCAACCACCCGTTGGCTAAAGGCAAATTTCCGCACGTCTATCCTACATCTGTCTTTCCTCAATTTGAATTTATGCCCTCTCAGGTGATTATTCTGAGCGAGAGGAAGAATCCCATCCACATTGAGCATGCTCAAACCATTCAAGGCTTTATACACCTCTATCAGATCACCTCGCTGGTGCCTAGTCTCCAGACACTGTAATTTGCAAAACTTAAGCCTTTCTTCGTAAGAGCACCCCTTTGTTCCATTCACTAATCTTGTTGCCCTTCTCTGTACTCGTTCCAGCAGCTCTACATCCTTCTTGAAATGAGGCCTCCAGACCTGTATACAGTACTCTAGGTGTGGCCTGACCATTGCCTTATACAAGGGAATAATCACCTCCTTATCCCTGCTAGAAAAATTCCTATATATCATTGACAATACACCATGAGCTACTCTTGCAGCCCATCTGCACTGCTCAGAGAACTTCATATCTGCCTGCACAACCCCCCAGGTCCCTTTCATTCTCTACCATTGTCAGTGTAGTACCACAGAGTTGATACGTTGCTCTGGGGTTGCTGTTTCCCATGTGTAGTACTTTACATTTGTCAATGTTAAACTTCATTTGCCACCTCTCGACCCATCTGCTCAACCTTTCCAGATCCTGTTGCAGCAGCATAGTGTCAGTAGTGTCCTTGACAACCCTGCCTACCTTTGTATCGTCTGCAAACTTCGACATTAAGCTTGATATACCATCATCAATATCATTTATAAATACAGAAAACAATAATGGACCCAACACTGAGCCCTGAGGGACTCCACTAATAACATTAGTCCACGACGAGCAGTGTCCATTGATTACCACTCTGTCTTCTCCCCCTCAGCCACCCCTTTATCCACAGCAGCAATTTGCCTCCAATGTCACACTGCTCAATTTGTGCAGCAGTCTTCCATGTGCAACAGTATCAAAACTGTTTCAGAACTACTGATGTCCACATTTGCTCAGATCGTGTCAATGAAATTATTCTTGTAGGAATGGAATCCTTCATTCCACACTCCACCTTAAAATCTTCTCCTTTATCTAAACCTTGGTTTTCCAATAAATAAGCAAAGCCTGTTCAAGAGAAGAATATTGCTTATCGTAAATTGGCTTGTTTCCAATTCTTCAGTTTCATTTTCAGCCTACAGCAGAGCTCACAACAATTGTAATGCAGTTATTAATCAGTCCAAACTAGATTTTGAACAGGCTAAGAGTAGAAAACTTGTTTCTTGTCCTAATGGTGGCCGAGCATTCTGGTCTCTTTCCAAAGCTATTGGCCGCAACTTTTGCCCATCTCTGCTCCCACCTCTGTCAAAACCAGATGGTTCTGTTGTCACTTCGGCCAAAGATAAAGATGACCTGCTGGCATCCCATTTTTCTTTCAACTCATGTATTAATGATCTTGGTAAAACACCTCCCACCATTCCCAACATGCTCCATTCAATACCTCCTGTAGCCTTCCATCAAAAGGATGTCAGAAGGATTTTGATGAATCTTGATGCTAAGAAAGCTCTAGGTTCTGATGGTATTTCTCCACTTGTTCTCAAAACCTGTGCTCCTGAACTTACTCCTTTTCTTTGCTGCTTTTTTTCACTTTCTTATTCGAAAAGTGTTTTTCCTTTTGCTTGGAAATTTGCTCATATCCAGCGAGTTCCTAAAAAGGGTGACAAATTCCTCCCATCCAGTTATCATCCCATTGCAATTACTTCTACTCTTTCTAAAGTAATGGAGAATTCAATTAACTGCCAACTCTTAAACTACCTAGCATCTGATCAACGATCGCCAATATGGATTCCATCAGTGTCGATCCACTGGTGATATTCTGGCTTACGTCACCCATTTATGAACAAATTCAATGGAAAATTTCAGTGAAACAAAAGCAGTCGCTCTAGACATCTCAAAGGCTTTCGATCGTGTTTGGCATAATGCTCTTCTAAACAAGCTTCCATCTTTTGGTTTGCCAACTGTTTTTTGTAATTGGTTATCCAGTTTTCTCTCTGATCGCTCACTGAGAGTGATGGTAGATGGCTCTGTCTTCTAACTTCTCCACTAATGCTGGTGTCCCCCAAGGTTCAGTTCTTTCCCCCACTCTTTTCCTCTTGTATATGAATGACCTTCTTCCATTGACTGGAAATCCTATCCACAGTTTTTGTGATGATAGCACATTGCATTCCACTTTCCATTTTGAGAAACCTTGCCCTGCTCAATTAGCTTCAACTTTTCGAATATACGCTACCAATTACACCTAATTCTGTTTTTACACGATAGATACGTTCCTGAAAAATACATGTAAAAAAAAAATTGTGTAAAAAAAGACATTGTATTTATGGAAGAAAAGAAGATTGGTTCCGGATCTAAAAAATCAGTAAAAATAATTTAAAAAAAAAACACATAAAAATATTCGTTTAAGCTTATTACAGTAAACCCCCGCTTTTTGCGTATTCGCGATCGCCGATTTAATATAAAATGAAACCTAAAAAAATGTTAATTTTAAAGCGCCGTGAATATTTTCCGCCATAAAAGACGTGTGTGGCTAAATTATCTTTCCCAGTCAAAACAGCGCTCAGTGGGTGGGGGGGAGAGGGGTGGCAAAATCGCGAGCGTGGATGTTTCTCGCTAATCCTTGTTCAGTATGTGTTACGCGTTTGTAATGGAAGGTTTCGTCATTTGCTATTAATTTATATGTTTATAAATTGAATAAATTTATAAATTTATATGCGTACAAAAATGATAAATCTACAGTATAAAACAGACTTTTTCGAGTGTGTTAACGGAAGAAAGTGACTTTGTTGTGGACAAGTTCTTTCTAACCCCTACAAAAATATGGCTACGAATAAAAAGAGAAATGTGAAAATATCAAAGAAGGTGATGACATTAGCGAATAAAATTGAGTTATTAGACAAAATTTCTAATGGTGAAAGTGTCTCCTCAGTGGCAAAACCATTATAAAATCAATGAGTCAACGGTACGATCAATCAAGAAATCGGAAGAAAAAATCCGCCGTAGTGTCCATGAAAACGCGCTAATTGTTTCAAAAATTTGCTCTGTAACTCATGATTAAAAATTAGAAAAAATGGAAAAAGCTTTAAATCTGTGGATAGAAGACCGAACTCAAAATAAAATTCCGTTAAGTTCACTCATCATTCGCGAAAAGGCAAAACTCCTTTATCAACACTTTAGCGAAACTGGTGATAGCACTGGCGGGATGTTTTTTTTGCTAGCAAGCAAAAGTGCTGGTTTGAAAGGTTTGTTTGAAATTTCTAATAAATATTACAATTTAATATTAAATTGTTTCTTATTTTCATTTCGATGCCATATGCTTGCATTTCACTATGTTCCGTCTATGTACATAGTCATATTATGAAAGTACATATAATACATACATAGACAAAATTTTAGACTAGTTTTTCTTATATATTTCATACTTTGGAACGGAACCCCTTTATTACTATGGGAGCCATAACTCAGTATTCGCGTTTTCGGTATTTGCGACATTTCTCAGGAACGTAACCTCCACGAATAGCGGGGGTTTACTGTATTTTATTTCAACAAAATACACAGGTAATAATATGTAATGAAAATATATTAAAGTAAATTTGTATGCATATGAAATGAAAAAATTCTTCGTGAACAAAAAAAAAAAAAACTGTTTTACACAAGATTTTATTCATTTTCACTTTCTGATAATAAATGGTGCATACGTTTGCGTACAACTGGAATATCATTGCTATCACTAGAAATGTTGTGGATATCGTCTTCTTCCTCTATTAATGAAATTCTTTCTGTGATCTCTTGAGCAAAATCAGCACGAGTCTCCTCTGGTGCTGATGTTTCACCGGTTTTAATAACGAATTCAGTTATTAATCGTTGTGTTCGTGTTTTCGTTAGGCCGTTATATAATTCTCTGTAAGAGGCTGTCAACAACTTCCCAGCGCGTTCCTCATTAGGGTCATATTTGACAAAATGATTACCTAATTTTCTGGCCAGTCCCAGACCTTCTTTTATTAAATCTGCATTTAGAACAGGATCATTTTCTTCATTATTACTATGTTCTGTGGGATAAGGAGTCCCAAGGACAACCTCTAATATTTCATCTTCGCTTAGGGCTTTGTCGGTTAACAATTCATCAATATCTTCAAACGATAAATCAATTAATACGACCTTCTCCACCAGTTTTGTGTGCCATTGTAATGATGTTGGGAAATTCGGTCGTATTAGGGATGATGGGATCTTTGCTTTTTACGCATTGTGGCCAAACCGCTTTCCAGCACGCATTTAAAGTTGCTGGTTTTAATTCAGTTAATGCTAATCCAACTTGATTGATACAATCCATAAGTGAGAATTTCTTCCACACATCAATGACTGTTAGTGTTTCATCATTCAGTTTGTCCAAAATGTGTTGGAATGTTCGTTTTTATGTAGTATGTTTTAATTGTTGCAATTTTTACCTTGGTCTAGCGGTTGTATCAAAGATGTAGTATTATGTGGCAGAAATAAAATTTGTACGTTTGGGTATTCCAAGACAGGATGGCCGGGTGCATTGTCAAGAATCAGAAGAACTTTAAATTCGAGACCTTTCAAATTCATATAACGTCTGACTTCTGGGAAGAAACACTCGTTGAACCATTCTGTAAAGATAGCTTGTTTAGAAGACCTTTATGCCAAACACGATCGAAAGCCTTTGAGGTGTCAAGGGCAACTACTTGTGTTTCCCCGAACCTTTCCATTGAATTAGTCCATAAATGGGTAACATAAGCCAGAATATCACCAGTGGATCGACACTGACGGAATCCATACTGGCAATCGTTGATCAGACGGAAGGTTTCTAGGTAGTTTAAGAGTCGGCGGTTAATTGATTTCTCCATTACTTTAGAAAGAGTAGAAGTAATTGCAATGGGACTATAATTGGATGGGAGGGATTTGTCACCCTTTTTAGGAACTGGCTGGATATGAGCAAATTTACAAGCAGAAGGTAAAACACCTTTGGAATAAGTAAGTGAAAAAAGCAGCAAAGAATAGGAGTAAGTTCAGGAGCACAGGTTTTGAGTGGAGAAATACCATCGGGACCTGGAGCTTTCTTAGCATCAAGATTTGTCAAAATTCTTCTGACTTCCTTTTGACAGAAGACCACAGGAGGCATTGAATGGAGCATGGTGGGAGGTGTTTTACGCCGACCGGGCTAGCCGGGTGGGTAAAGTGCCTGCCTGGCAACCCAAAGGTTGCGGGTTCAAATCCCGCCTCGGGCTTGGATCAAAGTACTGAAGAAACCTTGGGAGGTGCATCATGGCCACAGAAGCCGATGCACCAACAACTACCAAAAAAAAAAAAAAAGGCGTTTTACCAAGATCATTAATACATGAGTTGGAAGAAAAATGGGATGCTAGCAGGTCAGCTTTATCCTTGGCTGAAGTGGCAACAGAACCATCTGGTTTGGACAGAGGTGAGAGCAGAGAGGGGCAAAAGTTGTGGCCAATAGCTTTGGCAAGAGACCAGAATGCTCGGCTACCATTAGGGCAAGAAGCAGTAATGATGCAAGAAAGCAAGCTTATGCAGCATCAGCCAAAAAAACCACTTCCATTTCACCCCTCCGTTCGTTCAAAATACCTGTCCAGCTGAGCCTTAAATTTATTTAGGCTATCAACTTCCACAACAAGGGATGGAAGTCTGTTCCACCAACCAACTACCCACTGGCTAAAGGCAAATTTCTGCACATCTATCCTACATTTGTCTTTCCTCAATTTGAATTTATGCCCTCTCAGGTGATTATTCTGAGCAAGAGGAAGAATTCTTGGGTTTGATTATCATCATGAGTCATGTACAAAGGGTACTAGGAAAGTTTTGCAATACAGCTTTGTTTATTTAATTTTTTCAAAGTAATTTCCTCTACATTCAATAAACCTCTCCATCCTCCGAAACCAATCTTTAAACCAGTTCTGCCAAGTTTCACTAGGGAGTAAAGCACACTCGTTGTCCCAAGCCCGTAGAAGGTCCTCATCACTGGAAAACCGCCTCCCTTTTAGCTTCATTTTCACATGCGGGAACAGTGCAAAGTCGCAGGGAGCAAGGTCTGGCCTGTAGGGAGGGTGCTCGAGAAGTTTCAGTCCTGTCGTGGTCAAATATTCGGTGCAGGCTTTGGCGCGGTGAGCTGGAGCATTATCGTGATGGAGGTACCAGGTGTCCATTCTTGACTTTGGCCGCAGGTTCTTCATAGATCCAATGACTTTAGGCAGGCATTGTTCAGTATACCACTTAGCTGTGACTGTCTTCTGCGTGTCCAAAAAGACACGTTCCACAATTCCACTCGATTTGAAAAATACAGCTATCATTTTCTTCTTTACAGATCGGGATTTTCTGACAATTACGGGTGTGTCGTCATCATCAAAGACCCAAACTTTGTTTTGAGCCTTGGTCGGCAGATCGTAATAGTACAGCCAAGTCTCGTCACCTGTCACGATGTTGTTCACATACCGAGATTGTCCCTTATCAAACGTTTTTAACATCTCCCGGCACCAAGTCACACGTCGTGTCATCTGCTCTTCAGTCAGTTGATGCGGCACCCAGAGAGAACAAAGTTTCTTCACGTGCAAATGATCTTGCAGAATCGAACGAATTGCTGGTGCATTTAGGCCCAAAGTATCCTCTATCTGTTGGTAGGTCACTCGCCTGTTTTCGTCAAGCATTTTCCTCACAGCAGTAACGTTTTCCTCCGTAACTGACGTTCGTGGCCTTCCCAGCCTCTCAGAATCCTCCAGAGTGAAATTTCCCCTTTGGAATTCTCTATACCACCTGAATATCGTTGTACGATGTGGACAATCATCATCTAGTGCAAGAGTCATTTCTTCTAAGCACTGGTCTATGGTTAAACCACGCACGAAATTATACCGCAAAACTGTCCTTATCTCATTTCATGACCACGATGCCATCGCAAGCACTTTACACTCTCACTACTAATGAATAACTGAGCCCATCGACTTGTCGCGGCGGCTACTATGCACATATGAACATGTCTCAACATGCAGCAACAAGCAGCTTCCTGTGATTCATTGTTGCGTCATATTGCAAAACTTTCCTAGTACCCTTTGTATCTGTCACTGTAAATAAGTTGTGGGATTTCCAGGAAATCTAGCTGGGACTTACTTTAAATCCTTACTTTTTTGCTCTTTATTCCAATTGCATCCTAAAATAGAATCTGATAATTTTTTGTATATATTAATTCTTAAATTATTTAGTTAATTCTATTAATTATATTGTTTGACATATTTATATAGTATGATTATTTTTAGGTGTTCGTTCTGTAAATAAAGCAAAACAAACAGAGATATTTTACGATCTTGAACAAAAAATTAATCAAGCAGTATTTCCTGGCTTGCAAGGAGGACCACATAATAATACAATTGCAGGTAAGAGGCTTTTTTGTTTGTTTAATATAATTATCTTTTATTTTTATTTATTCACAGAATTAGACATTTAAAATTCCCAAAATTCTTACTAATTCTTCATTTTATTGCTAAATATTTAATATTATTGAAATTGTCACATAACACTTTGAACCAAAAATCTACAAATTGCTGTGAGGGGGGGGGGTAGAATTTTGATTTGAAAACATCTTTCAAACAGAAAAAATATAAATCCAGAAACAAGACATTGTTACTTTTGCCATTAACAGATTTTTAAAAATTATCAAATTTTTATTTTTGACAAAAGTTGAATTAATATTGTCACCACTACTGTGGTATACTTCTTGAACACTGTGGTCAATTTTTTTCATGTAAAATACTATAAGTATGCTTTTTTCACGTAAGTGGACACTCAAATAGTATGCAATATTGTTTTGATGGCTTCAGTTTGCTTTCAAATTTAAAAAATTCAAATATCTGCATGTCAACTGCAGATTGACTGCAAACATTCATTCCTTCTGTAGTTGACATGCATTTCAGTCTGGCTCCATTAAAAAAAAAATAACATGACACATTGTAAAGGTCCAGAAAATAAGCTCCTATGGCACCTGGATCAACGGCAATTCTGTTGGTCTAAGAACCCCAAAACTCTGAGCACTTGAAAATAACCATGCCAAGGCACCTTGGTAAATCCACCTTGCTAAGTACATAGTAGAGAGACAGGAAATTCACTTGTTTTACTCTCAATAATGTACTCATCAGTACCACAGGATCCACCAATTAATTTTCTTTATGATCTGTATTAGAAAATATGTAATTCAGTGAATCAGATTACTTTTTGGTATAAAATTAATAAAACAGCCAATAAATATTATAAGCTGTTTTATTTCTTATTAATAGTAGTAAATGATGCAAGAAAGCAAGCTTATACAGCATTGGCCAGAAGGGGGAAAAACACTTCCCACATCACTTGTCCAACCCCTCTAATATATCTAGATCTTCCATAAATTCATTCAAATTACCCACTTCCACAACATCAAATGGAAGTTTGATCCAACAAGCAACTACCTGCTGGCTGAAAGCAAAAGGGAGCTAAATGATTTTGTGATAACTGAGAGGCAAGTGGAAGAGATTGTTGACGTTTAATATAAAAAGGCACCTGGGGTGGATGAGATAAGGGAGCTTGTCTGACCAATCTGATTTAGATACTGTGATGCAGTAATAAAGGAACTCGATGCAAAAATAATTTTGATATCATCTATTTAGATTTGAGCAAAACTTTGAATTCTATTGCACATAAAAGACTCCTATACAAATTGGAGCAGTCTATCATTAAATTACTATGGTAAATTACTGCGCTGGATAAAGGGATGTTTTTGTGGAAGATAGAGTGGTTATCAATGGGCACTGCTCTTCGTGGACTAATGTATTATTAATGGAGTCCCCAGGGTTCAGTGATAGGGCCATTGTTGTTTTCTATATTTATTAATGATATTGATGAAGGCATATCAGGCTTATGTCTATGTTTGCAGATGATATAAAGGTTGGTAGGGTGGTTGATGACAATCAGGGTAAGCTACTGCAAAAAGAACCAAAAAAAATTAAGCAAATAGGCTTAGAAAAATTTAACAAGTGCTCGGTGCTGCACATGGGCAGCAGTAATCCCAGGTTATTGTACCAACTGTGTGGTACTATACTCAGAGTAGGGGAAAATGAAAAAAAATCTGATGGGTAATTGTGCAGCTGAATATGAGGTTCTCTGCACAGTACAGACAGGCTGCTAGCAAATAGCAGCATCTTGAGACTAGGCACCTGCAAGGTGATTTGACTGAGATATTTAAGGCTTTGAATGGATTGAGCAAGCTCAAGGCTGGTGACATTCTTGCTCAGGCTACATACATGAGTGAGCATAAATGGTTGTAGGATAGATATGTGGAGATATGCCTTCTTGATGGATGGTTGATTGTTGGAACAAAGTTCTGTCTTTTTGTTGTGGAAGTCAAATAAATTCAAGGAAGAACTAGATAAATTATTGGAGAGTATGAACAGGTGATGTGGGAAGGGTGTTTTTTTTTTTAATACAAGCTTGCTTTTTTGGATCATGTGCCACTAATAATAATAATAATAATAAAGAAAAAAAAAATTGCAAAAGTTGCTTCATTATACTAACCTCCCCCAAAGTCAAGGTGATGGCCGAGACAGCGTGGTGCCATCCGGTGTTGCTCCCACAATTATCACCCACCACTGGATGCCAAAGGTTCATCTCAATAGCTAGATAAAAATGAGAAGTAGAAATATTTAACATACTTCACAGAGTGTGGCACAGGATAAAGTCACATTCAGGCCTTAGGCAGAGAGGTCGGATGCCTTGGAGATATCCAAATCATCTGTGGATGCCTTTTGTTGGACCCCATGGGGTCATCCAACAAAAAGATTATTAACAAAAAAGTTAGAAGTCCTCAATCTCTTTCTAGAAACAGAATTAACAATTACTCCAACAGAATTCTTCTCTGATCACTTAGAAAGGTTACTAATGCTGCTTAGCATGCACAGCCAAGTAGCTAATGTGCCAATTTTAATAACACTCAAGCATCCCTCCTCTTCTATTTAAATAAACCTCCAAGGTATCCAGCAAAAGGATACTAACAATAAAATTTCAATAGAAGTCCTCAGTCTTTTTTCAGAAAAAGACATGGAAAAGCCCATCTTTTCCCCACCACCCAAAAAAAAATAGTTGCACAAAACATCAAACACCAAAAACAATCTGTCAATTCAACAAGAACTAAATCATGAATAATTCATATAGTTAAAATGCTATGATTTCTTCACCAACATAGCTGACCTGCACAATCTTAAAAATTAGTTTGAACCAACATATCCCTGCCTTCCCTAGGGCCTGCATGCCCAGTGGCATATTGGTGCAAATGAGAGTTGACTGATATGTCTGAGACCTCAAGACACTCTGAAACTTCACAGATATCTTTAGACATTAAAAATAAAGTAAAGTGAAGTAAGATCAGGACTACTATGCCTGTGTGTGGGGGGGGGTCCCAAGAAATCCCTGCTCAGCCAATGCTGCTGGACACACCTTATAAAGCAGTAGTGCTATGAATATTACAGATTACACATTATTCTACTTGAGTTTTATTCTACCCAACATATTACTGACCTAAACAATCTTATAATTCTTAGCTGCACTCTGCTTCAGCTTTCACCGCTATATTGTATCCTAGGAGACCTAAACATACATCACAACCTTATGGGTCAGTAATTTCACAGATGTGATTCGGAAATCTCATTTTTTGATTATAATACTGATGGAAAAATAAGTCTAAGACTCTGGCTGACAAGGTGTTTGAAATGCTTCTTTGATGGAGCATAGTGTGAAATTTAGAAGAGAATTGGAGGTTCTTACAGTGCCTTATAAGGAAACCTATAGGCATTTCAAAGAATGTTGAAGTAAGGATCCATAATGAACTTTTTATTTTTTAGATAATTGTAACTGTACCTTCTTCCTTTATATTTCATGTCAGTCACCTACCCAAAAAGATTTTTTGGTACGATCTCTCTTGTTCACCCTCCTGTCGCCACTACTCTTATCTTTTTAAAAATATCATTGTCAGTGAGGCTTTTTTTTATATATATATTTTTTTCTTTTTTTAAACTATTTCTATAAAACATAGCATGTTTATATTTATTTTTGTTATGATTAACGTGGTAATAAGAATTAACATGTAATATATTAACATATATTACATGTTAATTCTAATTGATCTTTTCACCTTGATTTTCTTAGAACTTTGACCATTAACATTCATAGTCCTGATATTTTGTTGATTTTTTAGGAATATATTCCTAGTGAATAACAAGGGTCTACTGTAGTTGATAAATGATGTGGTAAATAGTTCTTTGGTCTCAACTTTCATTTTCTTGGTAATGTCTCAGTTATTCATGGGCCTCATTATTTTCAGATGCAGAATTCATTTATTTATTTATGTAGATATTCTATAAATCGTTTGTTAGTAATGTTTTAAAAAAATATATTTACACTACTTTCAGCAATAGCAACAGCTTTGAAGCAGGCTAAAACTCCTGAATTCAAATTATATCAAAAACAAGTGATTGCAAATGCTAAAACCTTAGCCCATGGTCTACAAGCTAAAGGATATACATGTGTATCAGGTTTGTTTGGTTTTAAACTTCTTTTATGTTTTCTTCTCTTTTGTGGTACTTTACAATAGTTAAACAATGTGTCTCTATCAATAAAAAAATAAAATAAAAATACATGTATTAACTGAGTAGCAGGTGTGAAAAAATTCCTCTTTGCATGCAAAATTTTGAAATATCAGCAAAAAAAAAAAATTTTTAATTGTTCATTTTTTGATGCTAGACATTACTGAACAGACAACTTGTATAATCGAGACCCATAATATTCCCTCGCTTCAAAGGCAACCAACATGTCTACTATAGAGTTTTGAGGCATTAGGATTTCCATAATGTTTTTTTATACAATGTTTTTGATGCTACCTGTAATTTCAATCTTTTCCAAATACAATTGTGAAATCCATGTTCTGTAATAAAAACATTTTTAATTAATTTTTGAAAATTAAAACTCACTGTAGACCTAAAGCAAATGCAAGGAGAGCAAATGCAAATTTAAAAACTGCACCCTTCAACCTATGCATTCATTTGAGGAGAGTTAAACATGAAGTGCACATGTAAACAGTTTGCTCCAGATGATATCAATGTCACAAAGCCAGATAGAGCATTAATGATTGTAGGAAAGTGCATGGCAGTAAAGTGAAATTACTGTCAATATCTCTTCCTGATATATGTCAATCAATGGATATAATTAGGTGTAACTTAATCATGAATTTTTTTGTTTAACCTAATCATGAATTACAATAATTAACAGACATTTCTGAAATTTAATTTGGGCAATTCGAAGAAAAAATTTTCAACAACAAATATTAGGAGTTTCAGCTGTGTTGATGGAGTAGATGGAAGTGCAAATTGCTCTTCGCTGTGTGACTAACACAGAGTTAACATCATATATATGCAAGCAAGTTTAGTTGAAGTAAACTAAAGGTAATAAATTATGCTAAGTGGAAGGTTATTTTTGTAACAAAACTTGTGAGAGTAATTTAGCTCAATTAGTGGATGTATATTAAATCACAGGAGCTGATTGGTATAAATTGTATACCGCTTGCTTGCAATTTTCCTGATTTTTTTTTTATTTATTTATTTATATATATACAGATCCAATAATTTTCTGTGGGTACAATCCTCAGCAATAATTTTATTTTAAATAATAACTAAAGCCTTCTGTTACTAAGCATCACCTGTCAAAGCAAATGGATATAGATTACACTAGTTTACAAATTTAAGTTTGTTCACTGGGGTTTGAATTTCAATAGGTCCTACTGCCGAAAAATGTTTGATTTCAAATATGACTTAGATTTTTTTCTATCACATCCAGATACATCACAATTTAAGAAATAAAAAAGTATTGTTTTTTACAAAAGTATAACTTTATTGTATTTAGTAATGACAAGTTGATAGGATTATATTTTCATATATCAAAAAATATGTAAATACTAACAAATATTAATCAAAATTCTGAAACTTTCATTATTTGTTCTTTGTTTGAAAAGAACATTTAATCATTTTTCTTTTATGTACAGTGCCAAGTTTCTCTCTTTTTTTTAAACACCAGCAGTAGTCGGCCATCATGCTTGTATTCCACCTTCCCTGGTACCTCTGCTCCATTTCCTTTGTCCTGATGGAATCTCTCCCCTTGTTCTTTGCTCATCTGTGCAAGATTTTCGGGGGAAAAATCAAGATGGGCATGCAAAAAGTGAATTTTGATGCTCATATTGCAACCTAAATTGTGAAGCTTTTCAAGCATATTTTGAACAATTTTCTCATAATCCTGTGATTTGATTTCCTAGAAAGTTTTCCATTACACTTTTAAAAGCAATCCAGGCATCCCTTTCAACGTCAGTCATAGTAGTTTCAAACTGACTGTCTAAAACCAATTTTTTAATTTGGGGAACAATAAAGATGCCCTTCTTAAGTGTTGCATTAGATAAACCAGGAAATTTACTACAAAGGTACTTAAAGCAGTTGCCATCCTTATTCAATGCTTTAACAAATTGCTTCATTGCGCCTAACTTGATATGCAGTGGAGGTAAAAGTATTTTATCTGGCTTCACCAAACTTTCATGCACAATATGTTTTGATCCCAGTGTAAGATTGTGCCTCGGAGGCCACTGCTTCTTTGTCTTTAGCTCTGCTATCCCATTCACAAATAAAGCATGGCATTTTAGTGTACCCACCCTGTTGCCCCAACAACATACATATCACTTAAGTCTCCACATAGTTGCTATTTGTGATCTTGATATTTAATTTTCTCAAGAAGCAACTTTAGATTGTTATGTTTCTTTTAAGTAGACTGAATGAGCAACTGGAACAGATGTGTACTTATCTCCATTTTACAAGAGAACATCTTTTAAACTAGTCTTAGAAGAGTCTATAAATAGTCTCCATTCACTAGGAACATATGATGGAGCTCCTAAGGCACTTATTAAACCAGTGATATCACTGCAATATACGAGAGGACCTTGTGAAAATACTGTATAAACTCCCTTTCATGATTTCTCTACGCAGAAAATGATGTACCTGGAGCAAGTAAGTTCTTCGCTTGAAGTCTGGATCCCAGAATTTCAGCAGCATACTTGGGAAGACCTAAGTCCCTTACTAAATCGTTTTCAATTCGACTTGCATGAATTGCTGTGACGCTAAAATATTTTCTGGTTGATAACATTCCTCTTCACTAACCTCTTTAGCTTCTGCTTCAGTGAAAGAAGATATGGATGCCAAAGTTTCTGGTGGAGGTTTTACAGGCGAATCAGGTCCATGCTGAACTGGTCTTATGGCCGATGGTAGATCTGGGTATTTGATGTCCTTTTTATTTTTTGAAGTGTAACCTTTAACATCATATACACAAAAGTAACATTTGGCATGGCTTACTGGCTCGTTCCACACCATAGGAATAGCAAATGGCAAGCACACCATTTTTCCTTGACTCCATTTTCTAAGATGTTTGACACATGGATACTATGATGCAGTCACAAAAGAACTGGATGCAGGGAATAACTTTGATATTATATACTTGGATCTTAGAAAGGCTTTTGATACTGTTGCACATGGAAGACTGCTGCACAAATTGGAACAGTGTGGCATTGGAGGAAAATTGCTGCTATGGATAAAGGGGTGGTTGAGGGGGAGAAGACAGAGTGGTAATCAATGGACACTGCTCATCGTGGACTAATGTTATTAGTGGAGTCCCTCAGGGTTCAGTGTTGGGTCCATTATTGTTTTCTGTATTTATAAATGATATTGATGATGGTATATCAAGCTTAATGTCCAAGTTTGTAGACGATACAAAGGTTGGCAGGGTTGCCAAGGACACTACTGACACTATGCTGATGCAACAGGATCTGGAAAGGTTGAGCAGATGGGCTGAGAGGTGGCAAATGAAGTTTAACATTGACAAATGTAAAGTACTACATATGGGAAACAGCAACCCCAGAGCAACATATCAACTCTGTGGTACTACACTGACAGTGGTAGAGAATGAAAAGGACCTGGGGGTAATTGTGCAGGCAGATGTGAAATTCTCTGAGCAGTGCAGATGGGCTGCAAGAGTAGCTCATGGTGTCTTGTCAATGATATACAGGAATTTTTCTAGGAGGGATAAGGAGGTGATTATTCTCTTGTATAAGGCAATGGTCAGGCCACACCTAGAATACTGTATACAGGTCTGGAGGCCTCATATCAAGAAGAATGTAGAGCTGCTGGAATGAGTACAGAGAAGGGCAACAAGATTAGTGAATGGAACAAAAGGGTACTCTTACAAAGAAAGGCTTAAGTTTTGCAAATTACAGTGTCTGGAGACTATGCACCAGCGAAGTGATCTGATAGAGGTGTATAAAGCCTTGAATGGTTTGAGCATGCTCAATTCTGATGGGATTCTTCCTCTTGCTCAGAATAATCACCTGACAGGGCATAAATTCAAATTGAGGAAAACAGATGTAGGATAGATGTGCGGAAATTTGCCTTTAGCCAGCGGATAGTTGGTTGGTGGAACAGACTTCCATCCCTTGTCGTGGAAGTTGATAGCCTAAATAAATTTAAGGCTCAGCTGGACAGGTATTTCGAATGAATGGAGGGGTGAAGGGGAAGTAGGGTTTTTTTTTTTTTGGCTGATGCTGCATAAACTTGCTTTCTTGCATCATATGCCTCTACTAATGCTAACATGTATGGCATACTTTGTGGTGCCCACGATTTATCCTGATTGCCTAGTTTTATGTCAAAGTATGCATAATACAATTTTTTTTTACAAAATCTGTAATATTTTGCCTCTGCTTTACAGGAACAAAACAAACACATATGTAACAAAATATGTTGGGACTGTTTATACGCTTTCTGGTTCCCATAATAAAAGAAAACTAACACACAATGAGAGCTCACAATGGTTTTTACTGTGATCGCATAAGGGATGTGGCACTTGTATAGGCTTTGTGGTTGAGTGGACTGTACAAACAAGTGAGTGCATGCTCAGACAAGTTTAACCTGAACTAACACAGGAGTCTCCCAGACTCCACTCGGAAAATAAAATTCTAGGAATCACAGATGGGCCGGAAGAGCAGGGTGTGGGCCATCTACCTTCCTGGGTCAAAGTCGGCTACCTTGCAGTGTGTGTGTAGTTACGGGTTAAACATGCACAATCTGTTGTATTTGAGGCAAATATTTGATAATGATTATGAATATAGGGGTATAAAACTTGTAAACCATTGCAGAAACTATAGTTATGTACACATTTGCATATAATACCTAGGTAATATTTTGTTAATGAATTGTGAAAAATCTTTGTGATAGAAATAAACGAACTTCGGTTTAGTAATCAGTAAACATGCATAAATAACTGCCACATACTTTTATTCAAATCCCAGATACACTGTAAACCAGTGTAATTTATTTCATAATTAATCTAATTTGCATATTGTAAAATAAGTCTGACTTATTTTAAATATGGTAGTTGTATTTATATATAAATATACTGATTATATAATATCGGTGTAGATACACCATAGTTTACCCATAAATTTAACTACATACATAATGTAAAGACATCGTTTAATTTTATCTCATTACCTGGCATCTGCAATACCTGGTATCTCATTGTAAAGGTAGCCACAATGAGATAAAATTAAACGATTCGGTTACACTACATATATAGTTAGTTTTATGGGTAAACTATGGAGTATCTACACTGATATTATAATGTTAATTTAAACCCAGTTCATATTATGCCTTGTGCATTTAGTCTTTAAATATATATAATATTTTTATACAGTATATTTGTGTGTATAATCTTAATTAAGAAAATGCTAAAAGAAACTTCACAAGAAGTGCTTACAAGTTGTTAGGAGGGACAGTACATGGTTTCCATTCATCACCATCATCAGCCATTTTCAATCCACTGCAGAATGAAGCAACTTTCCAGTTCCTTCTGTTTTGTGCAATGGCATCTCTGCCGTTGTCTTCCAGGTTTCTTCTAGCTCCTCTTGGGTACCATTCTGTTACTTTCTTAGTCCATCTGTCATCATATCTTCCAGCTATGTGTCCTGCCCAAGACCATTTTAGTTCTTTAGTTTTGATAAGAATGTCCTTTACATGAATTTGCTGCCTAATCCATGTGTTTCTCTTCTTATCTAACAGTCTGATTCCCAATATAATTCATTCCATTCTTTGCTGTGTAGTTCTCAGCTTCTCTTCCATTCTTTTGGTGAGTGCCCAAGTTTCACTTCCGTAAGTCATCATGGGGAGTATACATTGGCTCATTATTTTACATTTCAGACAAACTGGGATATTGCCCTTCAGTATGTGACTATATTTCTTGAATGCTATCCATCAAATTTATTCTTCTCTTGACTTCCAGCCATTTATCATTATTACAGCTAATAACTTGTCCCAGATAAGTATTTGACTCCATATTTTCAATTACTGCTCCTTCAATCATTATGTCCCTTTCTGTGGCATACTTGTTCATCATTACTTTTAGTCCAAAATCCTTACTAACTGTGCATAACTGATTAAGATTTTCCTCTATTTCTTTGGGATCGAGGCTTATGACCACAGTGTCATCTGCAAATCCTAAATGGTTAGGTACTCTCCATTCACATTGACTCCTTTCTGCGACCAGTCTAATCTTCTGAAAGCTTCCTCAAGGGCAGCAGTAAACAGCTTCAGAGATATTGTCTCTCCTTGTTGAACTCTTTTTTTTATTTTAAATTTGCTACTGTGTTTTGTCTAGTGTAATAAAGGAGGTAGCATTCTCATATTTTCTTCAAAATCATAATATATGGGGTATCTATGCCTTATCTTTCCAGTGTCCGAAACATTGCCTTATGCTGTATGGAGTCAAATGCCTTTTTATAATCTACAAATGCCAGGCATAATGGTGTTTTATATTCATTTGCTTTCTCCATTAGCTGTGATATTACATGAAGGTGATCCATAGTTGAGAATCCTATCGTAAAGCCAGCTTGCTCTTTTGGTTGATTCTCATCAAGTATTCTTTCTAATCTGTTAGTAATGACCCTTGTGAACAACTTGTAGATGTGGGATGATTGCATTATTCCACTGCTTAGGTGTCACACCTTTTCTAATGCATTTTGTGAAGAGCCTTGCCAGTTTTTGTGTTATGTCTCTTCCTCCCAATTTTAACAACCCTACAGTAACTTCATCCTCGGGACTTTTTGATTCTTCATTTTCTTCAACGCATGTTCTACCTCATCATAAAGAATATCGGGTATGTTGTATGTGTTGCTAATTTGTGATCCATCTTCCCCACTGCTGACATCATTCCCTCACTCCTTGTATATTCTCTATAGTAGTATTCTTCTATTTGAATTACGCTTTCTCTATTATTTATAAGTACACCATCGCTATATTTCAGTTTCAGTATCATTTGTCTTTCTGTATTGGCACCTCCATAGCCAGGTGGGCAGGAGCAGCAGTGCGTAGTACACACTTCCTGATTAGACCGGGGTTCGAGCCTGTGACCAACAAATACGGAGGATGCGGAAAGGTCACGGAATGACCACCACATATCCCCGGAGCAATATGGCTTTAGTTGTTAATGCTCCTAAAAACCAAATAACGAACAAGCAAACTTTCTGTATTGCTGCTCATAGCTGCTGATTTAAGTCCTTTGTTTTCCCTTAATGCTTGTTCTACTTTTCTTGTGTTAAATCTTCTTATGTCTTCTCTGAGTCTCTTTCTAATGGCTTTGCATAACTCATATACTCAATTTTCTCCTTGTCAGTGTTTATCTTGCTCTTCATTTGTTGCCTTCAGTTCATCATAACAAGTGTTTCTTGACTAATTTTTTCTTCTTTGGATTTCTTTTTCCCTATAGGTTTCTTGAAAATTTCAGAAAGTTGTAATATTCCTCATTGATATCTTGGTCCTGAGCAGTCTGCAGAAGCCAAACTTGTTAAGTTTCAGTACATACTGCTTTTTCTCCTCTTCTATTATCTCAAAGACCTTCATATTATTTACTAGAGTCAGTTTTTTCCTTTCCTTTCCTACATCTATATCAAGTGTGTATCTTACCATTCTGTGATTACTTCCAACATTTACCTTATTCAGGATGATAACATCATTCACGATATATCTTCTGTTAGTGTGGATGAAGTAGATTTCATTAGTTGTTAATCCATTTGGACTCTTCCATGTCCACTTTTTTTTTCACCCTTTTCTTGAAAAAAGTGTTCATTACTGATAATCCTTGAGATTCTGCAAATTCCACAGTCTTTCACTGCTTTCATTTCTTTCACCAATTCCAAAATTTCCCATTTCTGCACTGTTTGTCTTTTTCCAACCTTAGCATTGAAGTCCCCATAATAATAGTGTAGTGGGTTTTCTGCTCATCTAGAAGACTCAATTTCCATGTACATTTCTTCAACCTCTTTGTCATCATGGCTCGATGTTGGTGCATAAACCATTATAACCTTTAGGTTGTTTCTTGATTAGACCGGGGTTCGAGCCCGTCACCACCAAATATGGAGGATGCGGAAAGGTCAGGGAATGACCACCGCATATCCCGGAGCAATATGGCCTTAGTTGCTAATGCTCCTAAAAACCAAACAACAAACAAACAAACCTTTAGCTTGTACCTCATAGAAATCTTGAGTATTAGTCTTGACACCCTTGATGATGTACTTCTGAATTCCAAAATGTTGTTTTTTATATCTTTATGGACCAGAAATCCAACTCCACCTTTGCTCCTTTCACTGTTCCCATTGGTGTACAGCAGATTTCCACTTGGTAAACTTGTGATTCATTTCTTCTTCTTGTTTCAGCCAAACTGATGATATTCCAATTCACATTTTTCTAGTTCCTTTTCCAGCTCTGATATCTTGTCTTCGCTGATGAGCGATGTTATGTTGTAACAGGCCAAGTTCAGTTTCCGTGCATGGCAGCCTGGTCGTACCCAGAGATTCTTAACGCCCTCTGCTCTGATCTCTGATCCTCTTGCTGCCGTAAGAGGGGGAGTGAAAGCTGGGGACTGAGGGCCATTTGTCATATGCTGGAGGGTTTGGTCTTTTCCTCTTCACGCTGACTAGGCGTCTTGAAGCCGCCTGGTCAGCATGACTTGGTTTGCATTACTAGAAGTTAAATGGGGTTAAGTTAGGTTAAATTAAATTCAAAAACCAAATGAGAATTTGTTTTAAGATGTTTGTTGAAATACTACCACACCAATCTAAACTTAAATTCAGGTTGCTGCTTTTCAAGGTTCTGTTGAATTGCATCTTCAGACTTTTGTAGGGGTGGGGGAGATTCATAAAGAAAGAAACAAATTACCAATAATTGATGGAAAGATATTAATCTAGAATTCTTCTCCACACCAATACCTTCTGATTAGTTATAGAAGCCATGCCAGTTCAGAGGCCCCCTCTTTAGGAGGGGAACCAGGGCCCTGAATAAGTTTTATATTCTCAGTTCTCTTCTAAAGAGAACTGAGAATGTTTTCTGTAAATTTTGCAACTAAGCACAAGCTGCTCTTTCAAATTATATTACATGAGCCAGTGACTAGCTTGATGTCACTTTATTCTGTTATTAAATCACATACCTAATTTATTGATCGAATTTTTTGCTACTATTATATCACATACCAAATATCTACTTTATAGAGCAACTGTGCCTTTTATATTACTATAAATTGTTTTGCAATTTCTTTTCTTTCACTATGCTCCCTTCTTCCCAGTTGAAATGTAATTTGCATAATTGTTTGATGCCAAAAATAATGAAACTTTCCTAAACTGAAAATTTAGAAAGCAATTTAAACTTTTAATTAATCCAAATTCACTTTTCTTTGTATTTTATTCTACTGTCTTTTTTGAGAGTATTCAGTCATCAAAACAATTTCCTCAAAGAAAATATTAACTTACCGCACAATTTTTCTCTCTAAATAAGCACAGTTATACCATGGTGGTTTATAAAAGTTAGTTAGTTTAGTCTTATTAACTAAATTTATTATACAGTTAGGTAGTTTCAGGAACCCTGGTCAAGGTTACTGAAATGTTACCTATTTGTATAGTACATTTAGTCAATAAGGCTTAAATAAACTAACTTTTAAAAACTCAGGTGGTTATTTAGAGAGAAAAATTTCATGTAAAATCACCACGTAATGTCACTTCCTAATTATAATTTACCACAGTTACCTATGGTAGTCATTTGGCAGCAGAAATATTTGTCAGGTTTATGGTATTTTTTGTCATGTGCATCCTCTGAATATGTTTGCTTATGGAGCATATTAGACTCTAATGCCTTATCACAATGAGAACAAGTTCATTACTATACTCAGTGTGTTAATAAATAGTAAATTAATGATTCACTATTAGTAGATTAATGATAAGTCATTGCTATATATATAATGTATTAAAAATAAGAGCTTGTAGAAAATGGTTACAGTGACATTAAGAATGATATTTAGAATGACATATTAAAATGGTTTATGGATCAGGGACACTGATAAATATAGCAGAAAGTACCCAATGACCATAATGGAATATAGGCAAGTCAAAAGTGACAAAGAGAAAGGTAACAAAACTGGCAATTGAAACCATGAAAAATCCGTGGGTACCTGAAAAATAAAAATAATATTGAAAGAAGTACTTAATGCAGTGGATCTGATGATTTCAACACCTTCATCAAGAGCCAACTGCCAAAACCAAAGCAACAAGTAAGGCCTCCGTTTCTGATGTGAAATGTACATAGCGTGTGGTTAAAATAGTGAAGCTATGTTGAAAATCGAATTATGTGATTGCGGAAGAAGGGTCAAAAATAGCGGTAGGTAGGCTGGGTGCTGATGTTAAATTTATGGCTGATCCAATAGAGGCAGAGAAGAGGAACAAGAAAAGAAAATGAAATGAAAAGAAAGGAAAAGACAAAGAAAATGACTTCCTGAAGTACCAAACAGAAGTTGGTATGGGGATTGCAGGTTGCAATTAGGAGGGTAATTAGGATAGAAATAGACACTCCTATCTTTATATTACACTAATAGCTCAGAGTATCAAAGAATTTTAGTTGTAGGAAAAACAGTATATCATTAGCATTAGTAGAGGCATATGATGCAAGAAAGCAAGCACATCAGCCAAAAAAAAAAAAGAAAAAAAAAACCACTCCCATTTTACCCCTCCATTTGTTCGAAATACTTGTCCAGCTGAGCCTTAAATTTATTTAAGCTATTAACTTCCACAACAAGTGATGGAAGTCTATTCCACCAACCAACCAACTACCTGCTGGCTAAAGGCAAATTTCCACACATCTATCCTATATCTGTCTTTCCTCAATTTGAATTTATGCCCTCTCAAGTGATTATTCTGAGCAAGAGGAAGAATCCCATCAGCATTCAGCATGCCCAAACCATTCAAGGCTTTATACACCTCTATCAGATCACCTCACTGGTGCCTAGTCTCCAGACACTGTAATTTGCAAAATTTAAGCCTTTCTTCGTAAGAGCAACCCTTTGTTCCATTCACTAATCTTGTTGCCCTTCTCTGTACTTGTTCTAGCAGCTCTACATCCTTCTTGAAATGAGGCCTCCAGACCTGTATACAGTACTCAAGTTGTGGCCTGACCATTACTTTATACAAGGGAACAATCACCTCCTCATCCCTGCTAGAAAAATTCATGTATATCATTGACAAGACACCATGAGCTACTCTTGCAGCCAGTCCTGCACTGCTCATAAAACTTCATATCTGAATGCACAATTACCCCCAGGTCCTTTTCATTCTCTACCACTCAGTGTAGTACCACAGTTGATACGTTACTCTGGATTTACTGTTTCTCCATATGTAGTACTTTACATTTGTCAATGTTAAACTTCATTTCCCACCTCTCAGCCCATCTGCTCAACCTTTCCAGATCCTGTTGCAGCAGCATACTGTCCTTATCAACCCTGCCAACCTTTGTATCATCTACAAACTTGGACATTAAGCTTGATATACCATCATCAATATCATTTACAAATACAGAAAACAACAATGGACCAAAACTAAACCCGAGGGACTCCACTAACGTTAGTCCACGATGAGCACTGTCCATTGATTACCACTCTCTGTCTTCTCCCCTCAACCATCCCTTTATCCATAGCAGCAATTTGCCTCCAATGCCACACTGCTCCAATTTGTGCAGCAGTCTTCCATGTGCAACATGGCTATTAACTTCCACAACAAGTGATGGAAGTCTATTCCTTCTATCCAAATATTATATATTTGGATCTTTCTAAGATCCAAATATATAATATCAAAATTATTCCCTGCATCCAGTTCTTTTGTGACTGCATCATAGTATCCAATCAAATTGGTCAGGCAAGACTTTCCCTTAACAAAACCATGCTGTGTACGAGCTATAACTGAAGTCTTGTCTAGATGATCCTGCAGTGCTTCTTTAACCAGTACCTCCATTAATTTTCCTGAAACAGAAGTTAAACTCACAGGTCTATAATTACTTGTGTCAACCTTTGATCCTCCTTTGTGAATTGGGGTCACATTTGCACATCTCCAGTCTATGGGTACCTCCCCTGAATCCAAAGAATCTCTCATAATTATGGCCAAGGGTTTGCTTACTTCCTTTACTGCCTCCTTTAATATAACTGGATAGATCCCATCCACCCCGGGTGCCTTTTTTATGTTTATCTTCAACAATTTCTCCTCCACTTTCCTCTCAGTTATTACAAACTCATCTAGCTCACTGCCAGAATTTACTTCACCTCTGGAATTCCACTTCCTGAATAACTCCTCATGTGTGACTATAGATGCAAAATACTCGTTTAGTTTGTTAGCCACCTGAGAAGGATCATCAACAGTTGAACCATCAATATCCAATGGATATTGATTGTTAAACTGTTGAACCATCTGATTATCAGTAGTGATTCTTCAGGCATTAAGAATCTGCAGATAAAGGAACCACTAGGTGGCAGTGATCACAGTGTGCTGAAGTGGGATTTACTCACCTTTACCCCTGATGGTAGTTACCTCTTTGAGTAAATCCCACTTCAGCACACTGTGTTTACTGCCACCTAGTGGTTCCTTTATCTGCAGATTCTTAATGCATGAAGAATCACTGCTGATAATGAGATCAAGAGTATTACTCCCTCTTGTTGCCTCCCGAACATGCTGATGTAGAAAACAATCATCCAGTGAATCTACAAAAGCCTTGCTAGTGTGTGAGTGACCAACCCACAAATTCCAATCAATATCTGGGAAATTTAAATCCCCCATTATATAAGACCCTCTGATTTTCTGGCCCACTCTATTTCCCTGTACAGTTTCTTATTATACATTTCAGAGTCATTAGGCCTATAGCACACTCCTACTCTCAATTTTGATCTCCCAATGTTTATGTCACACCAAACTGACTCGACACTGCACTGTCCAGTGATGTTGACTTGCTGTACCTCCTTGGATTTTGTTTCTTAACTAATAACATAACCGCTCCTCTCTTCCTATCCTGTCTATCCTTCCTGTACACATTGTACTGCCCAAATTCCAGTTCTGCATTCCTTATATCTGTGTGATACCATGTCTCTGATATGGCTCCTCCGTAGCCAGGTGGGCAGGAGCAGCAGTGCATAGCACACGCTTCTTGATTAGACCGGGGTTTGAGCCTGTGACCACCAAATACGGAGGAGGTGGAAAGGTCAGGGAATGACCACTGCATATCCCCGGAGCAATATGGCCTTAGTTGTTAATGCTCCAAATAACAAACAAACAACGTCTCTGATATCCCAGTAATATCTGCCTTTGATGTTTTGGGCAATACCTCAAATTCATCAAATTTATTTACCAAACTCCTAGCATTGGTGTACGCGCAAGTATACATGCAACTGTTCCTATTCTTAGCTACCCTAACACAACCCATGTGTTTACTTGTACTGCAGTGACTCCCAGCAGTCTCTGAAATATCCTGCATCTTGTTTTCCAGGCTGCTGCTCATCTCATTCCAATAGAAGCAGTGCAAGAATCATTTTCACCTCTGCCAATGGCTACTGTTAATCTATTAGTCCTTGTATCCCCCCCCCATGCTAAGCTAGCAGTTTTTCGACCCACCTAACACTGCTTCGATTGCATCAGCAAATATTCTTGCAACCTTTCTATTTAAGTGTATCCCATCCCTGTGGAAGCAGTCTCTCCTGTTAACAAATACAGACCAGGCTGAAAAAAATTCTACCCCTTGAGCCTTGCACAATCTTTCCAGGGCCAAATTGATCGACAAAAATGAAGCTGGTGCTCGGGTTGTGCTCCCGAATAACCTGAGCATCAGCTTTATATTCTTCAATCATATACTGTTTACTTTCCTACAATTAAAATTCTTTGATACTCTGAGCTATTAGTGTAATATGAGGATAGGAGTTATCTATTTCTATCCTAATTACCCTCCTAATTTCACCTACCATTAGCTAAACAGGACAATGACTTTTAACTATAATACAGAGATCAGTTATTACAAGTGAATGTACAGACAAAAAATAATAATTGCTGGATTTCTATTGGTCCTATTTTAATGAAATTTGGGATAGCTCAACAAATCTTTTTAAAAGGATTAAATATAAACTTTTATGAAAATCCATCCACTGGGAGTTGAGTTATGTGCGTACAGGCAGATGGATGGATATGGTTAAGACAGTAGGCAATTCATGCATATAAATATATGCACCTAAGAACCTGGCTGCTGCAATTCTATAACATTGTCATTCACTTGCTTGCAATTTTTTAAGCAAGTATGTGTCAATTGTTAGTGTAGCATGTCTTGTTAGTATTGTCTTCACCCATAGCATTGATTATTATTATTAGATAAAAACAGAATACACAACATAGTTTTGTGTTAACACAGAATTTTGTTTCATATGTTTATAAATTTATACATAAACTCAGTTTATGCCAATTCAAAAATGGATTAAGATAAATAAACAAGAAATGAGGATATGTGTATTCATACACAGTACATCAACTAAAATTTGTACTAAAAATTACTACCAGTTTTTGGTTAATTTTCAGAGTTTGATTTGGATTATAAGATATATACCTAGTCATTTTGTAACAATAACTAGTTTCACTAATGTAATAATGAATGTTTCAGGTGGAACCGATAATCATTTAGTCTGGGTTGACTTAAGACCAGTTGGTTTGAATGGCTCTCGTGCTGAAAAGGTTTTAGAAGAAATATCAATTGCATGTAATAAGAATACTGTACCAGGTGATAAAAGTGCATTGAACCCTGGTGGCATCCGTCTTGGTACACCTGCACTAACGACAAGGGGCATGAAGGAGAGTGATGTTGAAAAGGTGGTTGAATTTATTCATAAAGGTAATTAGCATTTTTCTATACTGAAATTTTCATTCCTTAAAAAATAACTAGAACTGCTATCCCAGTTCATAGCTATACCAAAATGGTATAACATATAGTTATTTAAAAATTAAAACAAAATTTTTATTTATGCTTGGTTTGGATGCCATGTCCAGAGGAGTGTACAACATTATTTTAACTGCCTTATTACAGTTATTATCTCAGCACAATAATTTATGTTGAGTCATGCATCATTTGTAGCAGTGTACAGACTGTCTCAATTTCCATACATGCCCACATGATAATAATTTATCAAAGCACACATGATAATAATTTATCAAAACACACATAATAATAATGTGTGTTTTGATGATAATGTGTGGGTAAAATCTCAGGGCAATGTATGTAGACACAGGTGTGCAAATTGTGCAACTGAGTCCATACGCTGTTACAAAAGATACACAACTCACTGTAAATAAAGTAACTTCAGATAAGGCAAAATTTTTACTTAGAGTAAAAATTAACTTACCTTTCAAGATATTTCATATCTCTTCTGGATATTGAACCATGAACCTTTACAACACATCTGTTACAAGATGCAACTGGGAAGAGATATCTACAGAAATCCCTGCTTTTTTTTTTTTTTTTATAAAGAGTAATTAAAAAAACATTTCCCACACAGTGAGAATGATGGGTTCATCAGCAACATTTATCACTTTTGTCAAACTTTGTTAACCCTCATTTTGTGAATACTGTCCATGAGATGAAGGTTAGAAACATGAAAGAAGATACTGTTGATAGTACACTTGAATTTCTGTAGATTGTAATTTTCAGGAAATACGTGTGAAAGGGAGCTTCCAGAAAATGGAAGTTGAAGGAATAAATGAGGAAGAAGAAAAGATGATTCTGCGAGTTTGAAGTTGGACAGTAAAAGGATGCCAACTGGTCGTGGCATGTGTTCGGACTGGTTTGGAAGAGGGGGGAAATTATAGAAGCCAATTGAAAAGAACAGTTCCTATATAAATATCTATAAAAAAGGAATGCAGCAGAAACAGAGTGAAGGGATTTTGTAACAGAAAGGCCATTAATTAGCCTAACTATCCTCTTCTGAATGGAGTCTAGAGACCCAAGAGAGATTATTGTGCCTATGTGGAAAGAATATCCCATGGTAGGGAGGATTTGAGATTAGTACCACATGGTAGCTGTTTAAAATAAAAGTAATATTGAGAGTGACAGAGAAAAACCAGTTCTTTTAGATGGGGAGGAGGCAATATTTGTGATGTGCTTATGCCAAGAAAGATTAGAAGTCAAGGCAATCCATAATTTGTGATCTTGTATAGATATCTGAGTGTCATTGAAGATAGCCATAAATATAACCATAGCAGAATAATCTTTTATTTATTTATTTATTTTTATTATTGTATTTTTTATTTATTTTTTGTGAAATAAGACAGGACTGGGTTTTAGAAGGATTGAAATTCACTAAGTCAGTGTTTCCCTAACTGTGGTCCATGGACCCCTTGGGGTCCGCAAAACATTCAGAAAGTCAAGTAATATATGTTTATTTTCTTAAAAAATATACTGATAGAATCTCAACTAATTTGTCTATAGAACATTACTTATTTTCAATACAATTAGTATATATAATTGTATACATATTTCAAATTATTCGTTCTATGTATAGCAAATTGATGATAAATAAAGTTAATTATATATACAGTAAGACCCCGTATCCGCAGGAGATTTGTAGTAGTAGTAGTGGCATGTGATGCAAGAAAGCAAGTGTATGAGCTTATGCAGCATCAGCCAAAAAAAAATCACACCATTCCCTCCAAATGCCTGTCCAGTTCCTCCTTAAATTTATTCAGCCTATCAACTTCCTCAACGACAGATGGAAGTTTGTTCCAGCAATTAACCACCTGCTGGCTAAAGGCAAATTTCTGCACATCTATTCTACATCTGTCTTTTCTTAATTTGAATTTATGCCCCCTTAGGTTTGTAATCTGAACAAGTGGAATGATCCCATCAGAATTCAGCGTGCTCAAACCATTCAAGGCCTTATACACCTCAATCAGATCACTGCGCAGGTGCCTAGTCTCCAGCCACTGCAATTTGCAGAACTTAAGCTTCTCTTGGTAAGAGGATCCCTTCATTCCCCTCACCAATCTTGTTGCCCTTCTCTGTACATGCCCAAGCAAATCTACATACTTTCTAAAATGAGGCTTCCAGACCTGTATGCAGTACTCAAGGCATGGCCTGACCATTGCCTTATACAGAAGGACAATCACCTCCTTTTCCCTGCTAGCAAAATTCCTATATATCATTGACAAAACCCCATGACCTGCCCTGGCAGCCTGTCTGCATTGCTCAGAAAACTTCATATCTAACTGCACAATTACTCCCAGGTCTTTTTCATTTTCTACCACCTTAAGTGTAGTACCACACAGTTGGTACGTTTCTCTGGGGTTATTTCTACCCATATGCAGTACTTTGCATTTGTCAAGGTTAAACTTCAGTTGCCACTTCTTAGCCCATCTGCCCAAATTATCTCGATCCTGTTGCAGTAGCACACTGCCATTACTGTCATTAACAACCCTGCAAACCTTTGTATCATCTGCAAACTTCGACACTAAGCCTGAAATACCTTCATCAATATCATTGATAAATATACAAAACAACAGTGGACCCAACACCGAACCCTGTGGGACTCCACTAATAACATTAATCCACGAAGAGCAACACCCATTAATTACCACCCTCTGTCTTCTCCCACTCAACCATCCTTTTATCCATTGTAGCAACTTACCCTTAATACCATTCTGCTCCAATTTGTACAATAGTCTTCCATGCACAACAGTGTCAAAAGCTTTCCTGAAATCCAAATATTTGATATCAAAATTATTTTTTGCATCCAGTTCCTTTGTAACCACATCATAACATCCAATCACATTTGTCAGACAAGACATTCCCTTAAACCCATGCTGTGTCTGAATTATTGCTGCAGTCTTGTCTAGATGATCCTGCAATGCATCTTTAACCAGTGACTCCATTATTTTACCCGGAACAGAAGTTAAACTAACTGGTCTGTAATTACTCGTGTCACCCTTCGATCCCCCTTTGTGAATTGGGGATACATTTGCACATCTCCAGTCCGTGGGAACCTCCCCTGAGTCCAAGGATGCTCTCATAATTATGGCTAAGGGTTTGCTTAGTTGCTTTGCCACCTCCTTAAATATAACTGGATGGATCCCATCCACACGAAGTGCCTTTCTTATGTTTAACTTCAACAATTTCTCCTCCACTTTGCTCTCAGTTATTATAAAATCATTAAGCTGCTACAATTTGATAACCTTCTGCCATTTTCAAACCTTAATAATTCCTCATGTGTGAATGTAGATGCAAAATACTCATTCAGTTTGTTTGCTATCTGAGCAGGATCATCAACAGTCGAACCATCGATGTTAAGTGGACCAATCAGATTCCTCCCCTTCCTTTTAAAGTTTATATAAGTAAAGAAATCCTTGCTGTTTTTCTTAGCATCTTTTGCCAAGGATTTCTCGTAATCTGCCTTTGCCTGCCTAACCTCCTTTGGGACCTGATAACAGACTAGCTTATATCTGCTATAGGCTTCTGAGTCGCTTGATAATTTATATGCATCCCATACATTTTTCTTCTCTGTCACGAGTCTCATTAGTTCATTTCATAACCAATTAGGCCTAAACCTTGAACAATATTTCTTAATCGGTATGAAACCTTTTAGTAGTATCCACGATTAATTACTTGAATTCTTTCCACTTAGAATTTACTTTTGGTAAAATTGTCAGTTGATCCCACTGTACAGAATTTAAAAACTGTCTGAGACCACTGTACTCACCTTACGGAAGCAAAAACCCTTTCCTTTACTCCTGATAGTAATTATATCTTTAAGTAAATCCCACATCAGTACACTGTGATCACTGCCACCTAGTGGTTCCTTTATCTGCAAATTCTTAATACACAAATGATCACTGCTGATAACCAGATCAAGAGTATTACCCTCTTTGGTTGCCTCTCGAACATGCTGCTGCAGAAAGCAATTATCCAATAAATCCACAAGTCTTACTAGTGTGTGAGTGACCAACCCAAGGAACTGGATGCAAAGAATAATTTTGATATCATATACTTGGATCTTAGGAAGGCTTTTGATACTGTTGCACATGGAAGACTGCTGCACAAATTGGAGCAGTGTGACATTGGAGGCAAATTGCTGCTATGGATAAAGGGATGGTTGAGTGGGAGAAGACAGAGTGGTAATCAATGGATGCTACTCTTCATGGAGTAATGTTATTAGTGGAGTCCCCCAGGTTTCAAAATCCATACCAAAATCCTCTTCAAAATTATGATACACCCAAAAATCTGGTGTAGTGACAAATGCCATGCAGCTGAAAAAGAGCAAATAAAGCTTGGAATACTTTTCGCTGCAATCCAACTACAGCTAATCTCGTTCAGTATAAATGCGCTACAGCAAGAGAGAGAGGTATGTTTGATGCTCGAATAAAAAGGCTGCTTGTATCCGCTTCACTTCAAACATCAATTAAGCAACCCCTACACATAAAATTTGGAAAGTAGTCAGAAAAATGAGTTGTAAATATCAGACAACATCTCTGCCTATCATGGAATAGAGGGGACAGAACATTGCTGACCCAGCCAAATTGCCAATATACTAGAGGAAAAATTTGCCAAAACATGAGAAACTGTTGAAGATAAACATAAAGGCACCTGGGGTGGATGGAATCTATCCAGTTATATTAAAGGAGACAGCAAAGGAAGTAAGCAAACCCTTAGCTGTAATTATGAGAGTTTCCTTGGACTCAGGGGAGGTACCCCTGGACTGGAGATGTGTAAATGTGAACCCAATCCACAAAGGAGGATCAAAGGGAGACAGGTAATTACAGACCTGTTAGTTTAAATTCTGTTCGAGGGAAATTAATGGAGGCACTGGTTAAAGAAGCACTGCAGGATCATCTAGACAAGACTTCAGTTAAAGCTTGGACACAGCATGGGTTTGTTAAGGGGAAGTCTTTTTGGCCAATTTGATTGGATACTATGATGTAGTCACAAAGGAACTGGATGCAAAGAATATTTTGATATCATATATTTGGATCTTAGAAAGGCTTTTGATACTGTTGCACATGGATGACTGCTGCCCAAATTGGTGCAGTGTTGGCATTGGAGGCAAATTGCCGCAGTGGATAAGGGGATGGTTGAATGGGAGAAGACGCTGCTGTTCATGGACTAATGTTATTAGTGGAGTCCCCTTGGGCAGTGTTGGGTCCATTGTTGTGTTCTGTATTCATTAAAGATATTGATGATGGTATATTAGGCTTAATGTCCAAGTTTGCAGATGATACAAAGGTTGGCAGGGTTGTTAATGACACTAATTCTGCTGCAACAGAATCTAGAAAAGTTGAGCAGATTGGCTGAGAGGTGGCAACTGAAGTTTAACATTGACAAATGTAAAGTACTGCCTATGGAAACAGTAACCCCAGAGTAACATATCAACTGTGTGGTACTACATTGACAGTGGTAGAGAGTGAAAAGGATCTGAGGGTAATTGTGCAGGCAGATATGAAGTTTTCTGAGCAGTGCAGACTGTCTGCAAGAGTAGCTCATCGTGTCTTGTCAATGATATACAGGAATTTTTCTAGGAGGGATAAGGAGGTGATTATTCCCTTGTATAAGGCAATGGTCAGGCCACACCTTGAGTACTGTATGCAGGTCTGGATTCCTCATTTTAAGAAGGATGTAGAGCTGTTGGAACGAGTAAAGAGAAAGGCAACAAGATTAGTGAATGGAACAAAGGGTTGCTCTTACAGTGAAAGGCTTAAGTTTTGCAAATTACAGTGTCTGGAGACTAGGCACCTGTGAGGTGATCTGACTGAGTTTTATAAAGCTTTGAATGGCATTGAGCTTGCTCAATGCTGATGGGATTCTTCCTCTTGCTCAGAATAATCACCTGAGAGGGCATAAATTCAAATTGAGGAAAGACAGTTGTAGGATAGATGTGTGGAAGTTTTTCTTTAGCCAGCGGGTGATTGATTGCCGGAACAAACTTCCATCTGTCATTGTAGAAGTTGATAGTTTAAAGAGTCAAGGCAGAACTAGACAAACATCTGGAGCAAGTGGATGGGTGAAATGAGAAGGGTGTGTGTGGTTTTTTTTTTTTTTTTGGCTAATGCTATATAACCTTGCCTTCCTGCATCATGTGCCCTTGCTAATGCTAATAAACACTGTTGCTGAGCAACTTTCAAACACTATCAATAAAGCACAATTTGTAGGCAACCTTAGTATTTTGTGTCATGCAAAAAACATTACTACTATAGAGAGACAGTTGCAAGGGACAATAACCAAGATCAGTTCATAGGTAAACTAATGGTTTTCAACTTTGTTCTCAAAAAAAAAAAAAAAAAAAGTGCATCCATTTTTGCTGCCAACATAAACTTTACCCACATATGGAACTCAACTGAATGGATAACCAATAGCCCATGACCACCAAATATGGAGGATGTGGAAAGGTCAGGAAATGACCGCTGCATATCCCCAGTGCAATATGGCCTTAGTTGCTAATGCTCCTAAAAACCAAATAACAACAACAGCTCTTAAAAATCAAATAAACGAACAATAACCAATTTCACCCTAGTATACGATTCTTAGGAATCACGTTAGATCATAAACTTACCATTCTAGAATATACTAATAGACTAAGAACATTCTGTCAACAAAAACTAAATATCATCTTAGTTCTTTCAGCAACAAATGGGGAACTGATCGCCTTAACTTGTTATGGTTATATAGAGCCTTAATAAGATCGAAACTTGACTATGGTGCACTAGTGTATAGCTCAGCAAGACCTAGTGTCCTTCGCTGGTTTGACCCTATTCATCATAGGGCAAGACTTATTGCTCTAGGAGTGTATTGCATGTCTCCAATATATAATCTATATGCTAAAGACCATGAGGCCCCCCATATCAGTTTGTTATTTATTTATTTTTTTTTTATGAGCATTAGCAACTAAGGCCATATTGACCCGGGGATATGCAGTGGTCATTCCCTGATCTTTCCGCATCCTCCGTATTCGGTGATCATGGGTTCGAACCCTGGCCTAATCAAGAAGCATGTGCTACGCACTGCTGCTCCTGCCCACCTGGCTACAGAGGCGCCACCCCACATCAGTAGACAACAACTTACATTACACTGTACATATAAAATTAGATCTCTGCCCGAACACCACCCAAACTGGCAAATACTTTTCATCTCCAACACAGCAGGTTATAACAAAACTGCCCTACTGCTAACCGACCGTTAGGTACAGAATAAAACATCTTTTAGAAGAACTTATTCTGACAATTTGATAATATTGCAAATGCCTTTCCATTTCTCCTTGCTCCTTGGAACATTACTCCACCTTCATAAATTGGATAAATCTGCATTACATAAAGAATTTCCTGCAATTATACCATTTAGTACTGGAGCAGTTTCCCAACTTCATTATAGTACATACAGATGGATCAAAGAATGATGCCCACATTGGAGTTGCTGTAGTTTTTCGAAATATCACATTAGCCTATCGATTGCCATATTTCAGGATATTTCCTGCCAAAAAAATGGCAATTCGACTTGCACTGAAGCAAATTGAGTCCTTTGATATTGAAAGCATATAATTTTCAGATTCCTTAAGTGCACTTCAAGCCCTGAAAAACACCATGAACTTCACCCACCCAGTCCTAAAGGAAATAACTACCATATTTCCCCATGTATAATACGCACCTTTTTTTCAAAAAATTTGGGGTCTAAAAACTGGGTGCGTCTTATACAGTGGTTGTAGATTTTTTTACTTGCATTTCCCGCTTTTTCGCGCTAGTTGTTTTTGCGCTCATTGTTTCGCACTTGTTACCAGAATATTAGGTTACGTTTTGCCACATTCTGCCCATAAATGGCTCAGAAAAGATTTTCGTACAGTGCTGAATTCAAGTTTAAAGTGATCCAGTTTACAAAAGTGAATGGATATCGTGCTGATGAACGTAAGTTTGGTCCTCCTCCAACTGAGAAAACAATCAGAGACTGGCTACGGGAAGAAGAAACCCTACTGAAAACGCCATAGCAGAAGAAGGCCGTTAGAGGCAAATCAGCAAAATGGCCTGATTTAGAGAAGGAATTGAAGATATGGAGCCGATTGGGTTAGCCAAGTGGGTAAAGTGCCTGCCAGGCAACCCAAAGGTCGCGGGTTGCAATCCCGCCTCGGGCTTGGATCAGAGTAAAATGCAAAAACTTTGGGAGGTGCATTATGGCCACAGAAGCCGATGTGCCAACAACTAACAAAAAAAAAAATATGGATTGTGAGGAGCAAAGGGCAATTGGAATTCCTGTGTCCACAAAGATGGTTCAGCATGAGGCAAGAAGAATTGCTGATAAAAAAGAAGTTACTGATTTCAAAGGAGGACACAATTGGTGCTTCAGGTTCATGAAACAGAATGGACTAAGCATGCGTACACACACCAGACTTGCCCAAAAGATGCCTGAAAGCTATGAGCAGAAGGTCCTTGAATTTCATCATTTTGTCATTCGATGTCGGAAGACACATCAGTTTGAGTTGGGACAGATTGCAAATATGGGCAAAGTCCCCCTTCACTTTGATGTCCCAAGCAACAGAACTCTTGATAAGAAGGGGGCGAAAACTAACTGTGAAGACAAGTGGACATGAAAAGAGCCATTATACAGTTGTTCTAGCTTGTTGTGCCTACAGAACCAAGCTGCCTCCTATGCTGATTTTCAAATGCAAAACAATGCCAAAAGAAGACATTCCTCGAGGAGTGATTGTCCACGTTCATGACAAGGGTTGGATGGATCAGGATTGGATGAAGATCTGGTTTGAGAAAGTTTGGAGCAGGAGACCAGGTGGGCTCTTATGAAAACATGCCCTATTGGTGCTTGATCAGTTCAGGGCACACATAACAAAAAACACAAAGAAGATTGCTGCAAAGCAAAAAACAGAACTTGCCGTCATACCTGGAGGCTTGACATCCCAGCTCCAACCACTTGATGTCAGCATTAACAAACCCTTCAAAGCTGCCATGACTTGCCTTTAGCTAGAAGGTAGTTGATTGCGAGAACAAAATTCCATTTGTCATTGTGGAAGTTGGTAGCTTAAATAAATTCAAGGAAGAACTGGACAAACATTTAAAGTGAATGGAGGTTGAAATGTAATTTTCTTTTTTTTTCTTCTTTTGGCTGATGCTACATAAGCTTGCTTTCTTGCATCACATGCCTCTACTACCTTTGTAACAGTCAGGTCAGTATTTTTAACAATCATTGGTGCCAACATGTACAACATCACCTTTTATGTCCTTAAAAGATAATATTTGCTGGTGATTTCACTAAATTCCTTTCAAAATTGAAGGATGCACTGCATGGAATAGAAATCTGTGTATCATACACAAATATAGCAAATAATTAAGAAAATAAGGATTAAAAAATTCATTGAAAGTGAATATTGAAAGTATGTATTAAAAACTAGTATTCAGATATATTTTATGATATTTTATTTCAATGCACAATAGTAAATACATAATGAAAATTATTCTTTTAGCAACTTCACCATTGCAGTAATTAATTAACATGAAATAAATTATATTTGTATGTACTAATTACATTCAATATGCCTTTTATTTATATATAGTACATTTTTTTTTTATCACAGTTAATTTCATACATTTGAAAGGTGAGGAATATACATTTTTGCATTTGTAATCTGAGTTATTTTATTTATTTATTTTTTTAAATCCAGGTTTAACTCTGGCTAGTGAAGTGAAGGCTGCTAGTGGTCCAACTTTAAGAGAATTTAAAAGTAAACTTGAAGATGAAATTTTTCAAAGGAAGTTAACAGAGCTCAGAAATGAAGTGGAGCAGTTTGCGACAAAATTTCCAATGCCAGGCTTTCAAAATTTTTGAACATCAGCAACTAATTATAAAAGTGGAATATAGTTATACAACACAAATTGAAAAAAAAAGTTATACAACACACATATGAAAAAAAAAATCAAGACAGTTAATTCATTAAAAAAATCATTATTACAGGCAAAATATTGAACATATACTTAGGTATTTTTGTCAAATCTTATGTACATCCTTAAAACTAAAACAGTGTAGTGTTGTTTAACATTGTTCTCCATAATAAGTAAAATCATGATGCAGCTTGTGGTTTGTCAAAAATTATTAAATAGTTGATTTTTGGTTTGAAGTACTTCCTTGGTGACTATATATATATATATATATATATATATATATATATATATATCTGCCTTTTTAAAGTACATTATTTACTTCTATACATTTATAATCATAATATATGAGAGACCATAGCTCAAATGAAACTTTCAGAAATTTTTGAACTTTCAGTTGGTGTATTTCTTGGGATTTTACCAAAATAATTATCAAGATCTTGCTTCTTAATGTTGTATATAACAAATTCCAAAAAAATAATAATAGTACATATATTTTTATAAATCTTTCCCTTCTACTTATATAATAGATGTAATAAAAATGATATTTGAAATGCATTGCTTGATTTCTTAAATGTATATAATAGAACTTAATTAGTGGTTATCATAAGCACATATGATCAATTTAATGTAAAAAATAAATTCATTAAGACTTGTCTATTTAGATTCCATCAGCTTAGGGATTGATATAGTTTTACAGTTGTCATGCTGGCTCTAACAAATTGCATCACTGGGCTGAGATATTATCTGATAAAATCAGATGTGCTAGATGGTTAAGTTCAGTGGAACATGCTTTTGAATCAAACAGTTTAATAGTTCTGTACAAAAATTACAGATTAATATATTCCATAATTAAGGTACACAGTGCAAGGAAGGTGTAGTAGTTATTTTAGAAAGTTTGGAAACTCTAGAAAGATAGAAAGTTCTTTAGCATCCTATAAAATGCAGTGGAAACTAATGACAGAGAAAGAATAGTATTGTTTGTAAATTTAAAAAGCAGAGTAAGGAATGCTAGCTATATCTACAAAGATATTTTAGTACAATTTGGAGAAAAAATTAAATCACTAAGTCAGAATTACAAAGAAATTGACAATTAGCACTCCATTGTAAGATTTCAGCTTAAATTTATTGTATACCAAAATTGTGAAATTTATTGTATACTGAGCGATTTTTATTATACTTTGTGATGAATGAGTAAATGAAGTAGGCTCTGGCTTTCTTGCTTTAAAGTGGTGACATTTGTAACTGATCTTTGCAGTTCATTAGCGGGTCTCAAAAAACCATACCCTGTGAACTAGTGGTTCACAGGGTATGGGTTTTTTTTTTTAACTATATCCTGGACTAGACTAATCTAACCTAGTAAAAGAGAAAAGTAAACCTAACAATAATGGTAAAAGGCTACTAGAATTTTGTGTAATGTTAAATCTCAGCATAAAGGTAACCATAAGATTACAAGGGAGCATAATAGAAAGAAGATTATTTGCCTTTAGCCAGCGGGCAGTTGGTTTGTGGAATAGACTTCCATCACTTGTTGAAGTTGATAGCCTAAACAAATTTAAGGCTCAGCTGGACAGGTATTTCGAATGAACGGAGGAGTGAAATGGGAGTAGTGGTTGTGCTTTTTTTTTTTGGCTGATGCTGAATAAGCTTGCTTTCTTGCATCATATGCCTATGCTAAAGAAAACATAATTGACTATATTATTATAGAAAAGGATCTTAAGTAACTAGTGAAAGTATAAAGGTATATAGAAGCTCTGAGATTAGAAACAGTTTGCTATATATACATTATATTGTATTATCAAATTAAAAATGATAATTTATGCCAGCTAGTTCAATGGACAAAATTTGAAAAAATCTTTGATTTGGCAACAGCCACTAAATATCACTTACTCAAAAGGTTTTTTTTTTTTTTTTTTCCAACTTGAGTAAGAAGGCACTCTTGATATTAACACAACTAGATAAAAAATGGAAAAAATTTAAGATAAATGTGGTGGAAGAGGTACATGGAGACAAGTTTTGTAGAGACAGGAAATTCAGAATGTCAAGTGGATCCGAAGAAGTAAGAGGCAGTTAGATAAAAGAAAATAGAAGAATATTTTCATAAATAGAGTTAATAAATTCTTTATTGGAATATAAAAACAAGTGAAAGAGGTTGGGGGGGGATTATAATGGTGGATAAATGTTTTGCTGTTTAGTTTAAAAAAAAAATCTCAAATGGGAGTGGAAAACTATAACTGAGATAATCAGAAATGACACAGATGAACTTAGGATAGAAGAGAAGGATATTTTAATATTATGGAATAAATATTTTAATGAATTAATATATGGAGCTGAGGAAATCACTGAAGAAAAATACTGAAATGGGGAGATATCTCTGTTATCAATGCAAAAGAGATCAAGAAAAAAAAAATTCAGAAAGTGAATAGAATTAAACCTGAAATACAGAAAAAGTATCAAGTTGATTAAATTGCATTATCCAATATTCTTTTCCAATGGACACATTCCAAGAGATTGGAGCAAGATATCAATCAATAAATAAAAAGTGAAATAAAGCTGAACGTGGAAATAACATAGTAATTGTAATTTGACACTATCAGTTAAATTTGTGCAAGTATCTTAGAGAAGAGAGAAGTATTGATGAATGAACAGTCGTGTTTCAGACAAACTAAGTAAAATGATAGAAAAGTCATGGCAATGTAACAAGAACCTATATTTGGGGTTTATTGATCTTGAAAAGGCATACCGCAAAGTACCTGGAGATCTGCTGTTCCAAATTTTTTCATCAAGGATCATTTTAAGGGGAATAAAGTTTGTTTAGAAATGACATTTTAAATGGCAAATCTTCAGTGAGAATTGAAGGAAGCATTGCAAAATGATTAAAGTTAAATGTGGAATGAGACAGGCTTCCATCTTATCACCTTTTTATAATTTTCATGGGACATTTAATAAAAGGATATAAATCACTGGTAAGTTCTTATGGAATATGTAAAAATCAGATGATTAGTATATGTTGATGATATAGTGCTGTTAAATAGTAGTCCGCAAGACTTTATAGAACCTATGAATAAGTTAGTTATAGTTTATAGACATTTTGGCATGAAAAGGTGTGGAAATTGAGTTGTGATAAGGAGGTGATTAGTGAATGGAACAAAGGGTTGCTCTTACAATGAAAGGCTTAAGTTGTGCAGATTACAGTGTTTGGAGACTAGGCACCTGTGAGGTGATCTGATTGAGGTATATAAAGCCTTGAATGGTTTGAGCATGCTCAGTGCTGATGGAATTCTTCCTCTTGCTCAGAATAATCACCTGAGAGGGCATAAATTAAAATTGAGGAAAGACAGTTGTAGGATAGATGTGCAGAAGTTTGCCTTTAGCCAGCGGGTAGCTGATTGGTGGAACAGACTTCCATCTTTTGTTGTGGAAGTTGATAGCCTAAATAAATTTAAGGCTGAGCTGCACAGGTATTTGGAACAAACGGAGGGGTGAAATTGGAGCTTTTTTTTTTTTTTGGCTGATGCTGCATAAGCTTGCTTTCTTGCATCGTATGCCTCTACTAATGCTATTGCTAACTCCAAAGGAGATGTAGGAGCTTTAAACTTGATGTATAGGTATATCCAACAATGAAGCAGGAATGGTGCCACAACAGTGTCCAGATGTGTAATGATGCCATTTATATTAGCTATGTTAGCATAGAGTAGATATTGGTTGCATAGAGAAGTGTTTTTTTTTTTTCTCTTCTTTCTGATATGTTATGAAACCTAGTCTTTCCTGCACCTTTTTGCCTTTAATACTAAGTGACATACTTTTATATTGGTATGTATTATTAATGCCTTTATTAATCATGCAAAACTGGCTTCTAAATAAACTTCCACATGATAAAGATTGCATCTAGTACTACTTAATAATTCTTCAGCATTTCATTTGAATGGACCTACCTACTCACTACATTACGAACTGTTAATAGGACCACATGCAGCTGAAGGATCAAACATAATGAAGCAAACTGGACAAAAGTAAGGTCTTCTACAAAAATTTTAAGCAGATTTTTGTAGACCTTACTTTTTCTAATAATTTGTATAATCCAAATGCAGCAAACATTTTTGGAAAGCACAAATCATTTCATTATACTGAAATTTTTTTCAAATGAATATCACTTAATCATTTTTAAATACCCATTATTTTTTCCAATAAATTAATGTTCTGCTGCACATAACAGAAATATTAACGATATCTAAATTAAGCTAAGCTATACATACGATCTAGTGATAACTAAATGAACAGTGATGATAAATTTACTACAAAAGTAAATAAATTTATATATATGATTTTAAAAGCACATTCCAGTGTACTGTAAAACTTTAATACAAAGTAATCAAGAATGATAACGTGCCATTATTTTTAACATTTTAATAAATAAATTTACTTTTGTGAAGCAAAATTACATGTTTTAGGCCACATTAAAGTTGAAGTAGATTACCAATTGTGAAGTGTTTTGCTAAATGTGCTGCTTATAGAATGGTTCTAAAGGCTGTGGTCAATGTGTACACCTATAAGTAAGGAGGCTGAGGCTTTGAGCCTGTGTACTGCCACAGAAAAATGCATTAAATTCTAACTGCACTTAATTCAGTTGTATACAGTCACAATGAATATAAATTATATTGGCCTCAGACTCTCTAGAATGAATGGAAATTTATTTATTTATTATCACAACTGAAAGAACTAAACTACAGCAGAATCTCCTTAATGCAAAGTTCAAGCAACCTAAATTATTGGGTTTTGTAATAACAGGGTCCACCAAAAATGTCAAAGCTTGACCCTTTTCAATGATGCATTATTAATATTACCTTAAGTTTTGGCTAACAATAACAAGAATATGAAATTAAATATTAAATTAATATTAGGAATAATATTCTGTTCAGATTTTTCTTTATTTATAAGAGATGCCATGAGAAAAGAAACAATATAATTGAAAGGAAAATGCGAAACCAGTTAACTTTTTAATAAGTTAAGTTAAAGAAAAACCAGTTTCATTTGCACAGTTTGTCTTATGTCTTCCGTGCATTTTTAAGTAGTGCACACATTTTAACTTTACTTTCATCACTGGCAACAAAAACTTCATTTTGCTTGATTAGCTCTCAAAATTTACAAACCCACAAAATTCTTCAACAAAATCCATACAAATTTTCCAAGTCACATCCCTTCTATATCCTAGCCTATCACACTCATTTGCTGTACCATGTTTTTTAATGATATTCTCACCAAAGCCATTAATGCAATACCATTTCAAGAAATAACATCATGAATAGTATCAGAGCACTATTCTACTTTCGGTTCAAATTAACCTCCCCCATGTTTCTATGCTGAGGGATCAAGTACCTTTATCAGGTAGTTTTTATATACTCTGTTGCGGTTATAAACAATGCCTTGATAAAGTTTCTGCATAAAACCTTTGGCACAGTCCAGTGATATACAATCATCAAACTGTTTCTTTTGAATATAAACTAAAACGTGTGTTGGTCTCATAATTACACAGAAGCTGGTTACTTTAAAAAAGCTGGTTCTGGAAAATTTTCCAATCACAAATGGGTATGGTTAATTAGAATAGTATCAAGATTAGCCATGCAAAGTAACCTAATTTATTTATTTCTCATTGGAGAAAAAAATGAATTTTGTAATAAATGAATGTTATGCAGAAAGGCTATCCTTTAGCAGGGAAAGATATACACTTTATATTTAACAAGGTTCTACTGTAATATTTTATGCATGCATGGACTTTTAAAATGATCTGTTGTACCAAATTTTTCATTGAACTAATTTCATTCAAATGATACGTACCCCTAATAACGGAAATTTTTTAGAACATGGAAATAATTTTAATGAAAACATTTCATAAGTAAAATCCCATTTTAATGGAAATTTTAATTAAAAAAAATTTACTGTATTTTTATATAACTTTTACTATTGTTATTAAATTCAAAAAGAGAAATCATTTTGAAATACTAGTATCTTGAAGGCAGAGAAGATATTGCCTTTTCTCCATTCAACCTGAAGAAGATTGTATAAAAACTTTTATATGCATCTTATCTAACAAAAAATGTAAGTTACTTTCATAGTTTTATTGCCAGTAACAGAATGCTGATGTACACTTATTACTAAGATATGAATTGGGTGGAAGTGCTTCACCCATTTGTCATGATTTTGACTTATGATAACAGTTTTTGCCTGTTCTAACTTGATATTTTCTTATTCTGAATGCCCATTTGTAAACAAGATTTTTTGGTACTTAGAAGGTGATGTATGAAATCATTCATTTATAGAACCATTGAAAATCTGCTTGGATTTAACATAATGGCAACCAATACATATGTTACATGTGTGTTATAAGGACATAGACAGTTGAACAGACATCAGTTAAACTTACTTGATATCACATTTATTTAGAGTTAATTTTATTTGTTATATCATGTGAATATACAAATAGATTTTCTGCTTATACTCCAGGGAAACCACATAGTCAGGAGTTCACAAGACATGAAACAGTGCACCATATTTAGTAGTCATATGAACTTGAACTGTGGTTATTCAAAGCACATTTACTTTTACACTTTTGTACCAGACTTTAAAGACTTTATCTTTATGTGGTATAACAAAGAAACTTAAAAAACTTAACTTTCAACATTAAACAATTATATTAAATTTTTACAATAATATCTATTTGTTTTCCACAACTGGTCTGCAATTGTGTAACACAAGGTAATAGTCCCCCCCCCCACCTCTATGCATTCTGGTACAGCCACTTGGTAACAATGAATTATGCACTCTTTTCCAGTGGTAGCACCCATACACTACCCCAAATAAATGATAATAAATTATTTATTTTTTTTATGTTTTTTCTCCCATGAAAGAAATTTGGGTATTAAATAAGAATGCTTAACAATTCATTGTAGAAGTTGGGCATAGATTCTTTCTGTACATAGTTATGAGAAAACTGAGTTTGCTACTTAGTGCTCAGATTCATGTTGTGGAGGCACTTTGCCACAAGTTAGCATTAGCATTAGTAGAGGCATTTGATGCAAGAAAGCAAGCTTATGCAGCATCAGCCAATAAAATAAAATAAATAAAAAAAAATAACCACTTCCACTTCATCCCCCTCTGTTCATTCGAAATACCTGTCCAGCTGAGCCTTAAACTTATTTAGGCTATCAACTTCCACAACAAGGGATGGAAGTCTGTTCCACCAACCAACCACCTGCTGGCTAAAGGCAAATTTCTGCACATCTATCCTACATCTGTCTTTCCTGAATTTGAATTTATGCCCTCTCAGGTGATTATTCTGAGCAAGAGGGAGAATCCCATCAGCATTGAGCATGCTCAAACCATTCAAGGCTTTATACACCTCTATCAGATCACCTCGCTGGTGCCTAGTCTCCAGCCATTGTAACAGTCTCCAGCCATTGTAACAGTCTCCAGGCCTGTATACAGTACTCTAGGTGTGGTCTGACTATTGCCTTATACAAGGGAATAATCACCTCCTTATCCCTGCTAGAAAAATTCCTATATATCATTGACAATACACCATGAGCTACTCTTGCAGCTCGTCTGCACTGCTCAGAGAACTTCATAACTGCCTGCACACTGTCAGTGTAGTACCACAGAGTTGATACATTCTCTACCACTGTCAGTGTAGTACCACAGAGTTGATACGTTGCTCTGGGGTTGCTGTTTCCCATATGTAGTACTTGACATTTGTCAATGTTAAACTTCATTTGCCACCTCTCAGCCCATCTGCTCAACCTTTCCAGATCCTGTTGCAGCAGCGTAGTGTCCTTGACAACCCTGCCAACCTTCGTATCGTCTGCAAACTTGGACATTAAGCTTGATATACCATCATCAATATCATTTATAAATACAGAAAACAATAATGGACCCAATACTGAACCCTGAGGGACTTCACTAATAACATTAGTCCAAGATGAGCAGTGTCCATTGATTACCACTCTCTGTCTTCTCCCCCTCACCACCCCTTTATCCATAGTAGCAATTTGCCTCCAATGCCACACTGCTCCAATTTGTGCAGCAGTCTTCCATGTGCAACAGTAGCAAAAGCCTTTCTAAGATCCAAATATATAATATCAAAGTTATTCCCTGCATCCAGTTCTTTTGTGACTGCATCATAGTATCCAATCAAATTGGTCAGGCAAGACGTCCCCTTAACAAAACCATGCTGTGTCCGAGCTATAACGGAAGTCTTGTCTAGATGATCTTGCAGTGCTTCTTTAACCAGTGCCTCCATTAATTTTCCGGGAACAGAAGTTAAACTCACAAGTCTATAATTACTTGGGTCAGCCTTTGATCCTCCTCTGTGAATTGGGGTCACATTTGCACATCTCCAGTCCATGGGTACCTCCCCTGAGTCCAAGGAAGCTCTCATAATTATGGCTAAGGGTTTGCTTACTTCCTTTGCTGCCTCCTTTAATATAACTGGATAGATCCCAGTTACCAAAGTTACTTTGGCATTGCATTACTCTAAATTGGAGAAGTATATTGCCTTTTATTGGGGCTTAGAGGGGAACAGGTATCCTGTGTGTTATCAGACACTCAGCCTAAAACACTGATGGATCCAATATCTCTCTATTACAGAAGATTTAGGAGAAGTCCGGTTGGCCTGCCTCCCTAAAATCCACTCATGCACACCTTCTCGATGGTAAGCCCTGTTACGTCACTTAGGTGGCAACGAACGTGTAGAGTGGTTCTCTTCAAGACGCCTGGTCAGCGTGAAGAGGAAAAGACCAAACCCTCCAGCAATGAGAGCACAACAATACAAATGGCCCTCAGTCCCCAGCAGCTTTCACTCTTCCTCTTACGGCAGCGAGAGGATCAGAGTGGAAGCAGAGGGTGCTAAGAATCTCTGGGTACGACCAGGCTGCCATGCACGGAAATTGAACTTGGCCTGTTATAACATCAGTGAAGACAGGATATTAGAGCTGGAAAAGGAATTAGAAAATGTGAATTGGAATATCATCGGTTTGGCTGAAACAAGAAGAAATGAATCACTTATAAGTTTATCAAGTGGAAATCTGCTGTACACCAATGGAAACAGTGAAAGGAGTGAAGGTGGAGTTGGGTTTCTGGTCCATAAAGATTTGAGAGTCTTCTAGATGAGCAGAAAACCCACTACACTATTATTATGGGGGACTTCAATGCTAAGGTTGGAAAAAGGCAAAACAGTGCAGAAAGAGGAACTATAGGAAATTTTGGAATTGGTGAAAGAAATAAAAGAGGTGAAAGACTTGTGGAATTTGCAGAATGTCAAGGAATGTCAGTAATGAACACTTTTCAAGAAAAGGGTGAACAGAAAGTGGACATGGAAGAGTCCAAATGGATTAACAACTAATGAAATCGACTTCATCCTCACTAACAGAAGATATATTGTGACTGATGTTACCGTCCTGAATAAGGCAAATGTTGGAAGTGATCACAGAATGGTAAGATGTACACTTGATATAGATGTAGGAAAGGAAAGGAAAAAACTGACTCGAGTAAATAATACAAAGGTCTTTGAGATAACAGAAGAGGAGAAAAAGCAGTATGTACTGGAACTTAAGAACAAGTATGAGCTTCTGCAGACTGCTGAGGACCAAGATATTGACGAGGCATATATTACAACTTTTTGAAAGTGATAAAGCCCAAGAAACCTATAGGGAAACAGAAATCCAAAGAAGAAAAAATTAGTCAAGAAACACTTGTCATGATGAACCAAAGACGACAAATGAAGAGCAAGAAAAACACTGACAGGGAGAAAATTGAGTATACTGAGTTATGCAAAGCCATTAGAAAGAGACTCAGAGAGGACATAAGAAGATTTAACACAAGAAAAGTAGAACAAGCATTAAGGGAAAACGAAGGATTTAAATCAGCAGCCATGAGCAGTAATACAGAAAGACAAATGATACTGAAACTGAAGAATAGCGATGGTGTACTTATAAACAGCAGAGAAGGCATAATTCAAATAGCAGAAGACTACTATAGAGAATTATACAAGGAGTGAGGGAATGATACCAGCAGTGGGGAAGATGGACTGCAAAGTAGCAACACATACGACATACCCGATATTCTTCCTGATGAGGTAGAACATGCATTGAAGAAAATGAAGAATCGGAAAGCCCCGGGGAAAGATGAAGTTACTGTAGAGTTGTTAAAATTGGGAGGAAGAGACATAATACAAAAACTGGCAAGGCTCTTCACAAAGTGCATTAGAAAAGGTGCAATGCCTAAGCAGTGGAATAATGCAATCATAGTTTTGCTGCATAAGAAAGGAGATAAATCAGAAATTGGAAATTATAGACCAATTAGCTTGTTATCCCATATCTACAAGTTGTTCACAAGGGTCATTACTAACAGATTAGAAAGAATACTTGATGAGAATCAACCGAAAGAGCAAGCTGGCTTTAGGACAGGATTCTCAACTATGGATCACCTTCACGTAATATCACAGCTAATGGAGAAAGCAAATGAATATAAAACACCATTATGCCTGGCATTTGTGGATTATGAAAAGGCATTTGACTCCATACAGCATAAGGCAATGTTTCGGGCACTGGAAAGACAAGGCATAGATACTCCATATATTATGATTTTGAAGAAAATATATGAGAGTGCTACATCCTTTATTAGACTAGACAAAGACAGTAGCAAATTTAAAATCGAGAAAGGAGTTCGACAAGGAGACAATATCTCCGAAGCTGTTTACTGCTGCCCTTGAGGAAGCTTTCAGAAGATTAGACTGGTCGCAGAAAGGAGTCAATGTGAACGGAGAGTTCCTAAACCATTTACGATTTGCAGATGACATTGTGGTCATAAGCCACAATCCCAAAGAATTAGAGGAAAATCTTAATCAGTTATGCACAGTCAGTAAGGATTTTGGACTAAAGATGAATATGGCTAAAACAAAAGTAATGATGAACAAGTATGCCACGGAAAGGGAAATAATGATTGTAGGAGCAGTAATTGAAAAGGTGGAGTCATATACTTATCTGGGACAAGTTATTAGCTGTAATAATGATAAATGGCTGGAAGTCAAGAGAAGAATAAATTTTGGATGGATAGCATTCAGGAAATATAGTCACATACTGAAGAGCAATATCCCAGTTTGTCTGAAACGTAAAATAATGAATCAATGTATACTCCCCACCATGACTTATGGAAGTGAAACTTGGGCACTCACCAAAAGAATGGAAGAGAAGCTAAGAACTACACAGCGAAGAATGGAACGAATTATATTGGGAATCAGACTGTTAGATAAGAAGAGAAACACATGGATTAGACAGCAAACTCAAGTAAAGGACATTCTTATCAAAACTAAAGAACTAAAATGGTCTTGGGCAGGACACATAGCTCGAAGACATGATGACAGATGGACTAAGAAAATAACAGAATGGTACCCAAGAGGAGCTAGAAGAAAACCTGGAAGACAAAGGCGGAGATGGATAGATGAAATTCATGAGTTTTTGAGTAGTAAATGGATGGCCAGTGCTCAAAACAGAAGGAACTGGAAAGTTGCTGGGGAGGCCTTCATCCTGCAGTGGATTGAAAATGGCTGATGATGATGATTGCCTTTTATTTAAAGTGTATGCCATTACCCAGACATGTGGTGTCAACTCTGATTGGACGAAGTGGAGTCCCATTAGTGAGCAGATAGGCATTGTGAACACCTGAGAAACCTAGTGATGGGATACATCCATAAATATGAGATCTGAGGTAGTGCAATAAGTAGACAATTACATAGTCATTGTATGTGTCACGCATATGCCGTTACTCTTGTATTGTGGAGGCACTTTGCCAGAAGTTGCCTTTTTATGGCAGTATGCTAACTAATAGGTACTGCTCTGGAGCAGTATACTGCTTTTTATTTAAAGTTTCTGCTACTACCTAGAGCTGGGTTTCAATTCTGACTGGACTCTCATTGGTCAGTAAATAAACTTTGTGAAGACATGAGCAACCCAGTGATGAGATATATATATATATATACCAGATGTTAAGGTTTTTGAATAGTGTAGTATTATGGCAACTTGTAACAAAGTACGTCCACAATATGAGATCAATGCACTAAGTGTGCAGTTTACTTACAGCTGTGTACAGAAAGAAGCTTTTTCCGTAAATTTAACTATGCCTAAATACTTAACATCATAAAATTAGCCGTGCAGTTTTAGGCAAGTAGGGTATCAAACACACTGCTGCATGTTCAAATCCATATGATACCACAAAGTACAATTATTTACTATTTAGCTACAAAAATTAATGACTACCAAAAACAAGTATGTGCAAAAA